>NW_006780611.1:7064866-7104593 GCF_000442215.2 Lipotes vexillifer | reverse complement strand
GGCTGCTGAGCCTGCGCGTCCGGAGCCTGTGCTCCGCAACGGGAGAGGCCACAACAGTGAGAGGCCCGCGTACCGCAGAAAAAGAAAAAAAAAAAAATTACACCTTAAACACCATGCTCCCCGCTCCCCGCAAACTTGAGTTTCCCACCAGAGTAATAAAAACGAGGAGAAACTGTTTGTTTCATATGCAGGGCAACTTTGCTATCCAGGAGGATACGTTCTGGACACTCCTGGGATGAATCACTAACTGTGCTAGGATGGAATGATATAAACCACAGCTTACTGAGCGAGCTTATAACAGGAACACATCTTTGCCAAAACAACACGTGAGGATGCCATTCTAGGGCAGACACCAGCCCACAGTACATGCCAAGCATTTCTCTATGTACTTTCCAAAGAGTAACTCATTTAGTGCTCAGGACAACTCTCTTTACAGCAGGTGCCATCAGCGTCCATATTTTACAGATGAGGAAGGTGAAGTACAGAGGTTAGTGACTTGAGCAAGTGACCAGCTAGGAAATTCACAGGAAGCAACGGGATTCCAGGTCTTTGACCTGGCCCCCTCCCCCGCCAACACACACAAAGCTGCTGAGCAGAGCGGCAAAGGCAGAAAGGTGAGGACGATCTTTGAGGGCAACCATTAAGCTGACTGGACTTTCCCTTATTAGACTTCTTTCCAATACATGGGAAGATGGGAAGAAACTGGTCTCGGCTGTGGCCTTCAGGTGCCTTCAAAACTGGCCTTGGCTTGGGATGAGGGGGCGGAAGCTCCATTTTTCTAACAAAGCTGGGTAAAGGAAGCTGTGCCTCCCTTGTGCAGGAGCTGTGTGGGGCAAGGCACTGCTTTCTGCAGGAAGCGCACGAACCTTCCTGACAAGGTCCAGGAGCCCTCACACAGGGCTTCTCTTCACGCACCAGCCCTGGGGCCCGGGGCTGAGGCTCACTCACCTGTGAAGTGACAAAGGTCCCTCACAGCATTCTAACTTCAGACTTCTATTGGTTTTCTAACAAGGACTCAGATATTTGTTGAATTGAAATGAATACTTACTTTTACATACTATTTGATCATGTGAGCTCTTTTAACATATCAGCAATAACTCGCTTAACATCTCAGGGATGAATTATCTGGCCTAATATACAGTGACTTGTCAATATTCTTACTTATGGTCCTTCAGCATTTTCAAAGAAGAGTGTGCCCCTTAAAATTTTTATTTAAAAATCAGGTGTAATGCTTCTCTCATCCCTAAAAGAAATAAAGAAATACATTGTAGGAACACTAAGTCTTTCCATTTGTAAGGTAATATAAACAATAAAATTCTAAGCTTCAAATTTCACAGGAGATTCCCTAGAATTCAGAAAAACCAAATTCTGAAAGAAAATTAACCCTTTCTCTGTAGGTTCAGTCTCAAGGCCATCATGTAGTGTTATAAAAAGAGATATCTATCACACAGGTAAATGTTAAGAAAAATAGGAAATAAGATAATTACACAACTTTCTGCTGTATGATAAAAGTCATGCGAATAGAGAGATGAATAGGCCTCGGTGCCTTAATGTGTAATGTGGACAGGCTGTGACAGAAATGAGAGCTGTGATGACAAAGACCAAGTGATGGGGGCTGGGGAGGGAGGGAGTGTGAGGAAGACGGAAGAGGAGAATGAGAGAGAGTGTGGGAATGTGAGAGAGGGAGGGGCAGAGTAGAGGAGCGTGCAGGGGCAATGAGCTGGGGGTATGGGGATGAGGGGAGGGAAAGGAAAGAGTCAATGGGGGGAAGAGGGATACCGGAGCTAAGAGCAGAGACCAGAAGTCTACGGAAGGCTTCCGCAGGACCTGGGCTGGTGGCAGCATCCGTACCAGGCTGCTAACTTAAGGAGCACATAGATGGGAATTCAGTGAGAATATGGGACAATGTCTTTATTTTACAAATAACCAGAGAAACTAACTAACCTGTTTTTGACATTTTAACACGTAGTCACACTTTCACAACATAATCAAGGTATTAGTACTTTTATACTTGTCAAATTATGTTTTCTGTCACAATTTAAAGTAAATTAAGGAGGATGTTAGCCTGTTAGATGTATGAAGGCAAATTATTATTGCCCATTATTTAAACTTGTAATAAAAATAAACTTTAAATACTTTAAATAACCTTTAAATATAATCTTTAATATACTTTTCAAGATTGAAAACAATCTATTTGGAAGGGGTGCCACTAGCCTAGGTAGTGGAGGAGGGGAAGGGAACAAGCACAGGCCAGCAAAGCTGAGATGTGCAGTCTCAAGGGACACACCAGAGATCCATGGCCACCAGATCCCTGAAAGCCTTCCCATTCCTAAACGTATTGAACAGGTTTTTATGTAACAAATTATTTGTATGTCTATTTAGAGGCAATTACTTCTGTCATACCATCCATGTCAGAGGATTCACATATATAATTACATCAAGGTAAATAATCAGAGGTCATAGTTAGACAAAACCAAAGAGGACACTCAGAAAAGTAAAGACAGTGAAGGCCGTTTGTACAGGAATGTTCTAGTTTTCAGCTATTTTTAGATTAATGTGAAGCTTACAGGGAGAGGAGCTATTGTTTGTCAAAGACTTTGTATTATTCTGTTATAATATCGTGCTTGTCAAAACACCTGATAAATACATAGGCCAAAATGGATCTTTAATCAAATATATGTGGCCTTATCTCAACACGACAGGATTGAGAGCACGCTTATTAAGCAGACCAAAATCAAAGGCATCTGCTAAAACCCAAGATAAAACTAGACTCAAAGTGACCTTGACAAATTGAAACAGCATCCATCAAATTAAATAAAAGAAGGCAAGTTAGTGTAATTTGTTCTTGAGTACATTAAGAAAAGGAGAATAAAAGCTAGGCAAATAAAACTGAAAAGGATCTTGTAGTCACAGCATAACATCAGCTCCAAGAGCCAAGAAGCACAACTTTTAAAACCATTTTAAAAATCAACACATCACTGGGCTATACTACCTGAGCATGTGTCACAAAAGCCAAGCCATCCTTTATTCTGAGGGTAATGGAATGGTATCTTCTCTCTTCCTATCTCATTGAGTGGCTTGTGAGAATAAAACAGATGTACAGTGTACTAAAAAATTCAATATACAAAGCTAGCATTCTATTCTAAAAAAGGGATGTAAAAAAAATAGAATGGGATCAAGGGAAGAGAAAGGTAATATTCTTAAAGGGCACTGGTATAGTGAATGAGTACAATATAAGAAAATAAGCTTAAAGCTGCAGTATGAGATTTAAGATTGGTCATGAAACTAATATAATGTTATATGTCAATTACATCTCAATTTTTAAAAATAAGGTTGGTCAACTGTTCTGAAACCTGTTACTAAAGGAGAGTGGAATCTGCAGCCCTGATGGTGCCATCACAGAACCCCAAGATCTAAGTTTAGAGCCTCTACTATATAGAAGAAGTGTAGGGACAAAAATACCTGTTTTTATGCCTTTTACCTTTAAATGAAACTTTCCAACTTAAACAGTTGAGGGTGCAATTAATATTTTAAAAATCAAAAACTACTTTCAATATTCTCTACCTAATGTGCTTCATGTTATTTTAACCATTTAGTCAGTGAAAGCTATGAGGGATGGGTTAGAGAGACTGATTTATCATATTCAGTGTATTTGTTCCAATTATAAGATTCCAGATTTTATTTTGGGATCAAAGCTGACAAGTAGAAGACTAAACTGTCACTTTCTGAAGACATGATTCCTGACTAGGAGTTTTAAAAGGCAGGCCTGCTGTTTGGCCCTTTTGAGGATGGAGGGAGCTGTGATTTAGGGTGGTCGCATCATTATAGGGTGCTTTCTACCTTCTATAAACTAGACTTGAATTGAGACATGGGATCTAGTGGTTTGCTGAGAAGGATTTAGCCTGCTGATTACTGGTTACCAGTTATTACTAGAGAATGTTCAAAAGTTTACACATAAAAATTACTCTGAGAGATGTTAATAATGTTCTATGTTGAAATAAAGAAAACATGGGCAGATGGGACACACACCAAAATGTAACAAATAAAACAAACCAACCCACCAAATATTGTAACCATCAGAGTAAAGTTGGCAAGCAGGCCATCAACCGGGGTAAAATGATGATTAATGGATTACTGAGCTCTCAGAACCGACTAAAGAATTTTGTATTTACTTTAGAGTCTTAAATGTTATGTCCCTTTAGGACTTCTGCATTTTAAGATGCCACTGTGGGGGACTTCCCTGGTGGCCTAGTGGTTAGGATTCTGGGCTTTCAATGCCATGGCCTGGGTTCAATCCCTGGTCGGGGAACTGAGATCCTGCAAGCCAAGCAGTGTGGTTAAAAAAAAAAAAAAGCCACTGTGTCTAAGAAGCAAATCTATTTCAAACTTGGGGCTTTAGGAGTGACAATGATGGTGCAGAGGGGGAAGGAGGGAGAAAAAAGATCCTGTGGGGAAGTGAGGGGGTGGGGACAATGTCTTGGAGGGAAAAGCAAACTCCTTGTGTGGCTGAATTAGAATGTTCTAATTTAAAATATATGTAAATTTCACATTAATTACATTTTTTGACTATAGTTTACAAGCACTTCCTTTACATCAGACACTGTTATAAATTCTGGGGATAATGCCATGATAAAATACAGTGCTTTGTGGGGAAGATGTAGTGGGGCGGAGAGGACAGTATGAAGTGTCCACGAATACTATGATCCTGGCTGATAAAACCCTTATTAAGTATGACTGAAAGTCACCTGTACATCTGTCAAGCATGGAAAGTTTCAAATACAAATCAATACAAAAAACTCTCATCTGATGAAACATCACAGACTGAACATACATTTACACACCTGTTTCCTTTCCACAAAATTAAGGGATAAACTTATAAATTCATGAGGACCTGAAGAATGGGAGGGGAAACAAACAACACACAGGAGATGTCCAAATTCTGGAAACCAGAAATAAAACAGAGTAAGTGCTTCAGCAGACTGAAGGGAAGAAGAGGGGAGAGTGCAGGGGAGGAGCCGCTAGAAAGCCAGCCACCTTGTGGCACAGAGCCTGGGAAGCACAGGTGCCTCAGAAAGTGGGGGGTACAAGGTGGGGCTGGAAACCAGAAGATTAGCTCAAAGCCTGTGTGAGGAGTTAGGTCCCTTATTCAACCCAGTTTAACCAGGTAACTGTCCCCACAATGGGATATTCAGAGAAGAGAAAGTTGTTGAAAATATCAGAAATGAAAATAAATAAATAAAAGATTGATTAGATGATAAAGTTGTAGAAAGCATGGAGAAATCAGAACAAAAAGAGAGAAAGAACACAGAATAGGAAAGAAAAGACAAAGCCAGAAGATCAATCCAGGAGGTACAATTCCTAATTAATGGGAATTCCAGAAGGAGAGAATAGAGAAAACAGAGGGAAGGAAATTATCAAAGAAGTAACACATAACCTTCCTGATCTAACAGCCATGAGTTACAGATGGCAAGAAAAGGACAGCCTCAAGGCCTATCATTTGAGATTTCAGAACTCTAGGGAAATGAGAAGATCCTTAAACTTCCAGAGGAGAAAGACTCAACACACATATTAGGGCCTGAAAATCAGAGTGGTTCCAGTCCTGTCGACTGCAACACTAGGAGGTAGAGGACAGGGCAGGAAGCATGACTCCAAGATCGTGAGAGGCAACTAGATTCTATACCCAACCAACCCTCCATCAAACGTGAGGATGGGATAAAGATGTCCAGATACATAAGATCTCAATGTATTTACCTCCCAAGCATCCTTTTTCTCAGGAAAATACTAAAGGATGATGCACTCCATTAAATGAGGACCCAGACTAAGTAAGGTAAAGACATGGGTACAGTAACAGCATTGCACAGAGGGAAGAAGTAAATGATGATGACTGTGATGATGAACGCCCCAGGAAAAGTTATGAGAGAACTGACACGTATACACTAATATGTATAAAGTAGATAACTAATGAGAACCTGCTGCACAGCACAGGGAACTCCACTTCACTTCGCTGTACAGTAGAAACTAACACAACAGTGTAAAACAACCGTACCCCAATTAAAAAAAAAAACAAAGACCTGAAGAACAAAAACCCCCTTGGAAGGAGCCGTTTGGATTGGAAAGATGTGGTCCAAGAAAATAAAAAGCAAATAAAAACATGAATTAATAATTCTAGAGAAGTGAAAAGTTTTAAAAGAAAGAAGTTATATCCACAGTATATATTTTGTAAGTATTACAGAGTCAGATGTTGAAAAATGGGAAAAAAGATCCATAGATAACACAAGTAAGCAGTAAAAACTTATCGCTTAGAAACACAGGAAACTGGCAGAGGAATCAGGTTTGAGAAGGGGTGAAACAGGGATGTCTGTTTTAATGAGCTGAAGGACAGTAGCGTGGCCCTGTAACCTGTGAACACATATTGCCGATAAAAGTAAAAAGTGAAACAAATGCCCAAATTACTTAATTTTCTGTTATTTGGGTCTAGGAGCTTTATTATTTTTTTTTAATTGAAGTATAGTTGATGTACCATATTATGTAAGTTACAGGTGTACAACATAGTGATTCACAATTTTTAAGTGTTATACTCCATTTATGGTTATTATAAAGCACTGGCTATATTCCCTGTGTTGTACATGAGCTTAGGGGCTTTAATTTGGAGGAATCACCATGTGATGTGAAAGAATAAAAAATACGGCTGAAACAAGTGAAGGTGGAAGAAAAGGAATCAAAAAGAAGTTAACAAAAAGAGCAACTGGTAAGGGATTTCTCGTACTCACCATCTCTCTGGCTATTTCCAGGGCTTCCTGCAGGCCATAGAGCCTGCCACAGACCAGGTAGATTCCATTGGCCCAGAGAATACAACCCTCATGGACCCAAAATTCATTGCTGTCAAGAGGTAGTTCAGGGATTTGTAACTCCAACTCGGGGCCACCTTCTGACGTGGTGGGCACGGAGGGCTTTGAGTCCAAAACAGTCTTTTCGCTGCTCCCCTCGGTGGTTGCTTTTTTACAAGGGAGCCCCCTGGACAGGGACCGGGGGCCTCCGCCACAGTCTTCCGAGCGGTGTCGCCGCTTAAACCTGGGGTGGGCGGCCAGGCTCCTCTGCTCCTTCTGCTGCTGCTGCTCTTCCTCCTCCTCAGTGTCCGTCTTGGAGCCATTTGAAGCGCTTTTGTGCCGTACCTTAACTTTGCTCTGCATTTCTGTGGCCCTCTTAGGAGGCGGATTCTTGGGGAGAGTGGCTGCATAATCTTGGGGATAAAAGGGTCCAAAGAGGTCGCCCATGTTGCGATAACTGGCCCACTTGCCACACAGACAGCACACGAGGTGCCCCATAACAGAAGACTCTGTCACGACAGGTCCCTGCAGCATAAAGGATGAAGCTGGGAGCACCTTGCTTTCAGTGCTGCTGGGTGGAGGGGTCAGGGACCTCTGACCCTTCCGACCCCTCACCAATTTGGTCTGTTCTTCTTCCTCAGCATTGATGATTGTACAAACGGCTCCAAGTTCACACTTATTTACTACATGGATATAAGGGAAAAAAGACTTGTTCTTGGCATCAGTTTTATCCAGTGGCTGAGTGGCATACTTCAGCTTGATCTCAGGTTCTTGGGGCTCTACGATGGGAACTGCTTGTTTGGTTTTCCGCTTCCTTGGCTGCGCCCCAGGCTTCCTTCTCTCCCTCCTTTGCCTCTGCTTTTTTGGCTTTGGCTCTCCATCTGCAGAACCTTCTGGTATCTGAGGGGGCTGAGGGGGTGGAGGTGGTGGCTGCTGTTGTTTCTTTTGCTTATTCACACTACCAATGGGTCTCCCCTTCTTCTTTCCTGATGGGAAATAACCCTTTGGGGGGAAACCCTCCTGTTTGGGGGAAATGGTCACTGTATCGTTCTCTTTCTCTTCAGCCTTGGGGTTTGCCTCAGGAGCCAATGAGCCCGCTGGAGGTACATTCTTTGAGTCAGGAAAGATTAAAGGCGCTGTCCCGCCCAGGGAACCATCTGGTCTCCCTTGGTTACTCCCAGGCTTCTGTGAGGTTGTGGATGTCATGGCACCAGGGGGTTCTTTTCCAGCAGTGGCCGTGTCTGGGTGTGTCTCGGTCTTCACTTTGTCATCCCCACTGCCACGCCACTCCTCCGAAGATCGTGCAAGAGGCTTTTCTACGCTCAACTCCTGGTTTGTTGGACAGACTAGGTCAGACACCACCTCACCTTTTCTCTTCTCCACCTCGGCATCCTGAACAGCACCACTCCCACCTTCGGGAGGGGCGCTCTTCAAAGAAAGGATGTCATCCAGAGTAACCGTGTCTCCCCCAGCCTCCGCACTGTTCGAGGATGTACTCCTCCTAATGTTTGGGGATGTGATCTTCTGAACGATAGCTTCCAATTTCAACCCCCGTCCTTTCCGTGGGGGCAGTATTTTGGTCTTAGCAGGACTTGTGAGGGTAACAGCAGGGCAGTTTCTACCATCTGGACTTGGAAGGTCCTTGGAGGATTCTCTCTTAGGGATGGACTTGATCTCCTGGCTGTGAGAAAGATGGGCATAGGAATTGAAGGCTTTATCAGCACCTTCTTTTGATGGGTGAAGGAGGCGCCCTTTATCTTCAGCGTTACTGTTCTTCACATCTTGTGACTGTCTCTTACTGGGAATGGGAGAGATAAAAGAACGGACACGCCTCCTCATGATTAAGGGGTTTTGAGAAGAATGATCCTCTTGACCTGGAAGCCTTAGCATAACATTACTAGGTTTGGATGACTGTGTAGACTCAGCTAGCCCATGTCCGTCGGTCTCATGGGGTGGTCCATACCTTTTCTGACTGGACATTCCTGGAGGACCGCTGCTTTTGGCTGGAGAAGTTTGCCGAGAAAGATCCCAACAAGATTCTTGTTGTAACTTCTGGGAGCCGTGCTTCAATTCGATGCCTTTGTTAGAAAGACCATCACTAGACATGAGGCAGCGCCCACCATCCTGACCGCTGGGGTCATGGTAAGTCCCCATCGGTGGGCCATACATCATGCCATCTTTATCATTCTTCAGGGGGCTCCGTACTCGGTCAAGAAACTGCTGCTGCCTTGGACTCTTGCGGGGTCCTTCCTGCCTGTGCTGAGCCGCAGCGATCACTCCCTGAGCAGAACTGCTGCTCCAGTCCTTATATTCCTCTTGTTGCTGTTGGTACATCTGTCTCTTGTAATGGAGCTGAGAATTCAAACCTGCACTGGGGTCCCCATAAGCATGAGCGCGAGTGTTTGTGTGATAAGCAGAGGCCAGGCTTTCTGAGTTGGGAGAAAAGGGAGTGTGCAAAGAACTCCTGTTGGCCCTCTCTGAAAAGGTCATATGTGGGTTTATGTGATGAGGGTCTCCCCCTGGGCCTCTACTCCTCCCAGGAGACATCTTCAATTTTTCTGAAAAGTCATGATACTGAGAAGGGGAACGACCCCTCATGCCCTCCCGACCACCAACTCGGCCAGGGACTCGCCGCATTGGCGTGGGTCTGCCGTCCTGTGGGCCATAGTCTGAGATGGAATCATGGGTAGCTGCTCCAGGGCTGGCGTTGCCTCGGTAAGACTCATGCTTGATGCTAGCAGGGTGGCAGTGGTCTCCAGATTTCTTGTTGTTGAAACTAGCTTGGGACTTGGATTGTTCAAAGTCTTCCTCTTTTATCTGCCCACTCTGCGATTTCAGCTTTGTTTCCATGGACACCAACCCACCTGGAAGAATGACCGACTGACTTAAACTTGGATTGAGACGTTCATTCCTCCCAAGTCTGGTGTCGGCACCCATGTGTCCCAGTGAGTGAGCCCCCGGGTCTCTGACAATCTGTCTTAGTGGAGAAATATCACAGATCACTGATCTTCTTTCAGAGAGGGAACCCCCGGGCTCATGGGCTGATGACTGAGGCTCTATTTCAAACTTTCTGGGAATTGGATAGTCAGCCAAATTGATCTGTTTCATTTCAGGAGCCGAGCCACTTGATTTCCTTTCCCAGGGGCCCCAGTGGGGATTTTCTAATAGGGAACCAATGCTTTTGTTCAAAAGGCCCCTGCTAGCTAATTCATTGGTTTGACTAACTAACACATTAGGCCTTGTGGCTCCTTCTAGGCCACCGGCCATGCCCTGGTGCTCCTGAGTACTCCTAGAATATCTCCTGTCAGGGTGGTGGTGGTAACCCTGAAGCACTTCCTGCAGGAGGCTAGGGAACTTTTCATTCCTACCCTTTCGCTCCCCATGGCCAGTGAAGTCCCCCTTATCTTGTCCTGTAGGAAACTGAGGAAAGCCACTGACATTTCTTGGCACGGCTGGCCCAAAGCTATCTTTGTAACTATAGCGCAAGCTTCCAGGAGATTTGCTAGGCTCAGTTCTGCCTATAATACCAGAGCCCCCTGTGGAGTGCCCGCTCTGGCCGTTTCCTTCTCCATTGTGGCTGGAGTTATTATCTCCATTTTTGTTTCCTTTATTTCCTCCTCCCGGAGGCTCTGGCTGTGGAAGTGACGCATGACTGGTTTCCTTTCCCCCGCCAGTGCTGGGTGGCCTTTGAGTGGCTGCAGGATCATCCTCTTGGGAGCCTTTTTCTTGCCCACCAGGTTTTTCTACCCGACTTGTCATAGCTTCCCGGGAGACAATCACCCCAACTGTCTTCTCACTGACTTTTGGGTTGCCCTCGGATGACAATGGCATGTCCTTAGCACCTGGTGAGGCGGTCTCTTCTCTGGCTACAGGACTGGCACTGAGTCTGGGGGCTTCATTCTGAGTGACTTGTGCTGGTGAGGAGCCTGCTTTCTCTGAGGCTCCACCCTTGTAGGTGGTGTCAGAACTGGTGCTCTGGCCACTTAGCTGCCTCACCCTCTCACCTTGATCCTCGGAACTGCTGGAGCAGCCTCCATCCAGCGACTCTGCCATAGGGGACTTCAGCTGTTCTTCAGCCTGTGAGGAGCCTTCGGAGTTTGTGCAGCTGTCTGCTTTCTTAGAAGATGAGGAAGGCCTCTTGGAGGTCTTCTTCTGAGGTGTCAGTGCATCGGAAAGTAGCATGTGTTGAACAGTATTAGGAAGATTGGCCACTTGCGTACTCAGGGCACTCAAACTACTCAACCCAGGATCTGTCAGCCGCTTTTCTGGCACCCCTTCTAGTCCAAACCCTTTGAAGCCTGCAGCATGAGAATTAGGACTGGGCATCATTGACGGGGTTGGGCTGAGTTGAGGCATTAACTGTAGAATTCTGTTTCTGGAAGCCATCGGCACATTGCCTTGCCCACACTGGAGATTCTCCCCACTCTGCATAAGAGGAGATGGGGTAGAGCTACAGCTTGGAGACTGAACCACAGAGGCAGCCGGGGAAGGGTTAGAAATGGGGCTGAAGTTCTGGTGAAACTGCATGGGGGACCTCACAGGAACCTCGGGCTGGCTGTACTGGCCCACCTGGCTTTGCAGCGGCAGCTTGGCGGCAGTGCTGGTATACTGCATCACATGCTGAGGAGGCGGCGGTGGCTGCTGCTGCTGCTGCGGCGGTGGCTGCTGCTGCTGCGGTGGCGGCTGCGGCTGCTGCTGCTGCTGCTGCTGCTGCTGCTGCCCCTGCTGGGTCCCTTGTGGAATCTTCGTCTGTTCAAAATTCTTCATAGATTGAGGCTGATAGCTGTAATTTGATTGTGTTCCGTAAGCCTGTGCATTAGAACCCACATTATGTCCTTCGTACTGGGATCCAGCATTCACACTGTAACTGCCGTCATAGCTCTGTCCAGACTGGCTGAAACGTTGTGGTGAAGGGAAGGAGGAGGAGGTCGCGGCAGAAGACTGGTAGTGTTGGCCAAACTGACCCACTCTTAACTGGTAACCAGTGGCAGAGGCTGGCAGAGTTGAGGGCCGCTGCATCGGCTGCATGTGGGATGAGCCGGACGCTGGCTGGCCAGTGGCCTGCGGCAGAGGCTGATGGGACTGGTAAAGCTGCTGTCTCAACTGCTGCACTTGCTGCTGCTGTTGGCTGGAAGGCTGCTGCTGGTACTGAGCGCTCCCTGGAGAGAAAGGTCCCGTGTAATCCTGCTGATAATGAGACACGCCACTAAGGGCAGAGTGCTGTGCTTGAAACTGGCCCACATGACCCTCACTCCCATACTGATTGCCAAAGCTGCTCCCCTGAGGGGGTCCATAGCTCTGCACAGGCCCAGAAGGCCTTCGCTGAGCAGGCTGCGGGGTTCCGGCTGCCACGGAGTCTTTACTGCCTGCCATGTAGTAAAAGTCTCCAGCCTCTTTCCTGAAACCCTGGTAGCCCTGATGGCCAGAGGTTTCGCTAGCCATTGCCGCTGCTGCAGCAGCAGCCGCTGTTCCTCGTCGTCCACCACCACTGCTGCCGCCACTGCCACCACTACCGCCACCTGCACCCCCAAAATTCTGGAACATCTGGGCCTGGCGAGGGCTGAACTCTTCTATCCGGGATGAGCCGTGTACCTCCTGTGGGTAGCTCTGCTGGTTTCCGTGGTAACTGCTTTGCTCCCGGAAGGACTGCATACTGTTCAGCAGTACCGCAGCAGGCCAACAGCCCTCCTGGAAATGGAAGAAAAAAAAAACGAGTATTAGACATGCATCTCCTCAGTACAAATAAAATCAAGTTTAGAGATGGAGGGGACGTGAAAATTCAGATGCCCAGATGAAGTTAACTGGTTTGAATTTCATCTCCTTTATTTCTTATCCTATCCATTTCTGAAGCTGCAAATAAGCAAAGAAACATCCATAAGAGTGAGGCAGAAGTCTACGATAGTATGAAAAGAAACATTCTGGGTAAATACAAATTCAATACAGTATAAACCTCACTATTAGATAAATGAGCCCCCAAAATTCAACCGGGTTAAATATGGGGCTATACTATTATTGTCAATAAAAAAATCCAACAATTTTTTTAAAGTCTTCCAGTTATGGTGGGGGAGGGGTGAGAAAAAACACTTTCATTTAGTTTGTTTCATGTATTATTAGACTGATTATTGAACCGAGAGTCTCACATAATGATGAGGCAGTTACTCCCCTCCCCGACTTTGAGAAATAGAACTGGCCTGAGAACAGAAGTCAGCTCCTTATATCCTAATGCATGTGACTGCAGGTTTACTATAATTACCAACAACCTGTGATGGTGGGTGACCCCGGGACACTCAACTCTTAACACTGCATGGATTCCTTATTGCTTCAATCAGCTATACAATCTTAGGGGTTAACCTCTTCTTGACACATAAGTATGTGCAAGCCCCACCACCTGCCCCCATCCTCAACTCCCAGGTACAAAGGGCTAGGCATCATAAGCCAAAGTAGCAGTGATTATTCGTCCAGATTCCTTCCGGAGGTTTGCAAGAAGTTTTAGCATCTCTGACCCCCATGTAGTTTTTGACTTGCCAATCTAGTATTCACAAAGTTATTACTGGCCATTCCTATGAAAGAGGGAATTCAGCCACACAGGAACAGCAAAAGATATAGAGGAAAATTAGAATTTACCAAGCCTAGGACCTAGACTCTTCCCAAAGTCATCTGATTGGGTCAACACTTTGCATTACCTTTGCTAATGTAATTCTCATGTAATATAATACTCCTCTTAAACAATTAATCAAGAGCTGTTCTTTTTTAATTGGAGTATAATTGCTTTACAATGTGTGTTATTTTCTGCTGTACAGTGAAGTGAATCAGCTATATATATATATATATATACCCTACCTCTAGGTCTTCCCTCCCACCCCAACCCCCCCATCCCACCCATCTAGGTCATCACAGAGCACCGAGCTGAGCCCCCTGTGCTGTACCGCAGGTTTCCACTAGCTCTCTATTTTACACCTTTTGCCTGGGCCTGTCTCCTCAGAGTCAGAGATGAATAAGACAAGGTCAAACTGCTCCAAATGACTTTAAAATCAATTATTCAAAAAAGAAATTACAAAACACACATGGGCTAGGGTAAGTTAAGACAAAGTTTTCCTACAATGGCTTATGAATCTACTTTCTTAATTCCCTCTCAGGGGAGCTGAAAAAGAAGTTGCCGGCAGGAAAGTCAGTGATTCTTTTAAAAGGTGCGTTGGTAAGCTGGATTCCGTATCTCCAAGCCCTGCAGTGGCTCCCCATTTCATCCCAAGTGAAGCTGGTCTGGGAGGCCCGCCCCCCACCTCCTAACTTCTCTGACGTCCTCCTCTGCCACCCTCTGCCCTAGTTCTGCTGTCTCCTTGCCTCTGGGCCGGGCCACCAGCATTTCTACACAGGAACTTTGCTCTTGCCGGCGATGCTCCTCCTCCAGAGGCACACGGCTTGCCCCTTTACTTCCTTCCAGGAACCAGTTTGGCTTTCCCCTGGCCATCCTATTAAAAAACAGCTAACTCCACACCCTCACCCGAGCCTTCCTGATTCCCCTGCCTTGTTTCCTCCCCAGTGTTTATTCCCAACAGGTACATATGCGCTACATCTATACTATCTGTCCCCGGCCCCACTAGAATGTAAACCTCCAAGGGCAGAGACTTGGTGCCTTGCTCTAATCCTCCTGTCATTAAAACAGTAAGGAGCACACAGCAGGCATTCTATAAACCAGTAAATGCACAAGAAGTAGGCCTCAGAGAACCAGGCGAGAACTTCCATACTCAGAGGTGGTGGTGTGGCAGTGAGATGAGAGAAGAGCAGGAAGAGAAAATAGAATATGACTGATCTGAAAGCAGAGACAGATGATGCTTGAGATCCTGCCTGTAAAATTATCCAGTTCCAGAGGGAAAAAACCCCACTTAAGTCCACATGAGAGCTGTGAGGAGACTGCAGAAATTAAACGTGGACCACAGCTGAAGATGGTCAGTAGCTCTAAACTCTGAAAGCTTGACCTACTTCCTGAAGTATCTTAAGTCTCAATTGCTAGACAAGAGTCTACTGCTTGGATATTAAGTTTGATTATATAATCACATGACCCAAGGTCACCTTTAAACATTCAAGTACAAATAATCTCAGAATCTAAAGGAAACCTCTTCTCATCCTCTTCAAAATGCCTTTGCAACAGACAGCTATTTTCTGTGTTCCACTGCATCAGCTGGGCAACAGATAACTCCTACTGGAGTGCTTACTGGAGTGCTTGATACTGTACCAGCACTTTACAAGCACTGACTCACTGAATCCTCACAAAATCAGCATCCTCATCTTCCAGATGAGGAAACTGAAGCACAGAGTTCACAAGGCTGGCCTGGCAGTCTGCACCTTCAGGCCACGTTCTTAACACTACAGTACCCAGAGGATCTAATATGCAGTCAGTGACAACTGCCACTTGTCCTGTCAGAGGTCAGCCTTGAAAGTGGATGACCCCACCAACAATACTTTGAAGTTATGTGCTTCTCTATTCCTCTCTCACAAGGACCTCCCCACTAAGCCGCTTAGGGTAAGTTAGTAACCACCTTAGGAACTAAGACTGTCAGGACCAATTCTGTCCACACAGGCATTTTTCCTGTTTGTGGTGTCCTACCCTAGCTCTTAATGCCAATGGCTTTCTCTACATGATAAAAGGCAGTGACTAAATCTGGCAGTTTAATGAAAAGCTTCCTTGAGAGATCATCTCTCCATAAATAAACATCTTACATGTTGTTTAATTAATCCTTCTGTAAATAAAATCAGTCTTCTGAAAAATGAGTATATAAACAATGTTGCCACTTGCTCCAAATTTTTCCTTAGCAAGAGCTGCTAAGAAGTAAAGAACACTGTAACATCAGCACTTCCCGCCTCCGCCTCCGGCTGCCTGGCTCCTCAGAGAATCCCATCTCCAGAGTGGGAGACAGATTTAGGTACAGTGCCTTCGGAGGTGTGCGCTCAGCCCTTCTCAGAGGTTTCCTGTCCTGTATGATGTCATCCTCTTCCCTATTGTTATTGTTCTGGTTTATGGACTAGATGAAAACAGAAAAAAAAAAAAAAAAAAAAATATTGTTCTGGTTTATGGAAAAAAAAAAAAAAAAAAAAAAAAAAAAAAAAAAAAACCCACAGCCAGATATCTCCTGCAGGGCACTAGTCAAGTTAAATACTCTCAGTACACATGAAGTATCTGATCACCAGAAAGTGGGTGCAAGTTCATTTTTCAGTATTTCCAAGTAAAGCAATTAGGAAAACCAAGTATACCAGCAATTGAAAATGTAAACCCAAAGTACAAATTTTAGCAGTAGTGTATAAAATAAGCTACTAATAGATAATTCCAATACTGTCCCATCATTTAAGAAAAGCAGAGCATCAGTGTAATCAGTTTTATAGCTTCATGATTAATAGTGACAAATGCCTGAATTTCCTCGTTTGAATGAGTACAGATGCAGTAAAGA
Source organism: Lipotes vexillifer (assembly GCF_000442215.2). Taxonomy (NCBI): domain Eukaryota; kingdom Metazoa; phylum Chordata; class Mammalia; order Artiodactyla; family Lipotidae; genus Lipotes; species Lipotes vexillifer. Next base: position 7,088,323 of record NW_006780611.1, on the reverse strand, counting down.
AAATATGACACTCTAAAAGGAAGCAAAGTCACCCATAAGGAATTTCTATACCTAATATGAAAAAGGTTTACCAACTCGCCTCCCTCCCCAACTCTCCCCTTCCTGGTTCTCTCCCATTTTCCTAACCTTCTGAATGGTTTCGGGAGGGCTGTGGAGGTGCACTGAAGTCCAGAACGTAGTGCCTTATGTGTTCCATGGTCCGTGATCCAGAGTCCACACTGACCTCACTACAAGCACTGCTTCCCCCTGCAGCCGCACTCTCCACCCTACCCCAGGGCCAACGACCTTGCCGTCTTGTAGAAAACCAATACTAGCCTTCTTTGCCCTTCTTCCTCCTTGTGTCTGATATCATCCCACTTCCCAAACCATTCTCTTCTCCACAAAGTTTTCCAAACTGTCTTCAAGACAGTTTCCTTGAGAGATCTTTTCCAGTACCTGCTTCCTCTTTTATTCAGGTTTAACCTTTGATTTTCTGCTTACTGTCCTCCCTTACCTTGAAAAAATGCTTTAATCTTCAATATGTTAACAACACAAATACTTGTAGTTATGGCCCTTGTCTGGTGGATTATTCTGCTTTCCCTCCAACCTTACTCCTCACCCATCTCCATCCTACTGTCTCTGGGAGGGGGCACCATAGGGACCGTCAAGAGGCTCCACTGCCCCTCTGGCTTCTGGTCCAGTTGCCTGGAAGAGGCAGGAGGAGGGTGAGGAGGAGGAATTTACCCTCCTGGCTCCCACCCTGCAGTGGCTGAGGCTGGCTGAGATGACCCACCAATGGCCAAGCCCCGGGTGGGCAACCTCAGCAGCCGCCGTCTCCAGGCTCGAGGAACGGCTTCCTCCTCTTGCCTTCCAGGCCCAGGGAACTAACACCTCCTGCTACTGCTAGCCCAGGAGACTCCACTTTCTCCACTGGTGGCCCCAGTCTCTGCTCGCCCTTTGTAAATAGTCCCAGTTCTGCACTGTGGACAACTCAGCAGCATTGTGACCACCCTCTTTCTAAATTCTCCTCTGCAGATCAGAACCTGGGAGCTACCTTTTCAGAACCCTTTTTCCAGCATAATCTGGGTTAGAGTTTACAAAGAGGAGCACAAGAAAGATTTGAAAGGCAGAAGAAAAGGAGACGGTAATACTCCCGGAGGTGGCTGAAGCAGACATGGATTCCTAAGTGGCTTCCCCATGAGCTCACGAGAACCACTCACTGTGGTGTTTCAGTGTGAGATGATCAGTAGCAGCTTCCCTGACCTTCCCAATCCCAGTTCTTCCAATGGTTGGGTAAATCCTTAATTCCTCTATCAAAACTCTTCATACCTGGAATAGAAAGCTTCCTTTTGCCTGAATGAAACAATTAAATGCTCCTTAAATTACCCAGTTTGAGTGTGCCATCTGTTTCCCACCAGGACCCTGACTAATATCGTTCTTCTCTCATTCCTAGGATTTCAGAGTAGAATATTATCACTTGGGAAGGGAGAGACTTCTATTTCATGCAACATACCAGAGGGTCTAAAAATCCTCCCATAACAAAACACCTATAAATGTCAGACAAAATGCACAGCCAAGCTGCAAGGAGGAAAGAAATGCCCAGGATTCAAAATTGGTTGGGACTCTGACCGCCAGGGATGGGGTGGGTCAGGTGTGCAGGACTTACTAACCATATGGTAATGGTTTTAATGACAAGGCCTCCAGCTCTCTTTTGGTGGTGGTGGGGAGACAGAAGAGTCACTTTTGCATGTAAAGACTCTAGGCAGTGTCACTTGTGGCTGGATTAATTTCCATAAAGATGACAAAATACATTTTTAGGCAGTCACCAACTCATTCTCAAGGACAAAAATGTTCTTTCCTCAATTGACCCAACTTCCTATCACCAAGGAGAACCATGATCACCTCTTAGATATCCCTAAGCAAGATGCTTTAGAACAACCCCAAACTCATCTCTTCCTTGAACTCTTTGTATTTATGGTGTTACCTAATCCTGTGACTTTTCCACCTCTTGGATTTGCCCTTTACCTCTCCAGCCTTGTCACTGCCATTCTCATCTTTCTTGGACTAGAATAACATCTCTAGAAGGTCTCTTTCCCAGAACCAATCACCTGGAACAGCTTTTCTTCACCTGCTGTTTTGACAGCATTGCCTCCCCACATGCCTTGAAGCCCTCTGGCATCTTCCCAACCCAATTTCTGCTCATCTCCACCCTCTCAATCAAACCTGCTCCGTCTGCTCTGGGCCATCGTCCTGCCCTCACCTTGAAGTCATCTCTGAAACATCCCTAGGTCCACAAATTCCTTCCTACTGAGTCAGGTCATATGGTTCCCAGAATCTTAAGAGCTCCTGAAATGTGACCTTTTCCACAAGTCTTCCTTAAAGCAGGTCATTTGTTAGCTTTTCTCTGTTCGTAAAAACAAACTCAGTGAAGTGCATCTGCCTTTAACCACTATCTAAATGTATGCACTATTGATGATAATAGCTACCATTTATTCTGTGTGTCAGGCACTGGGTAGTTTTACATATATTTCAACTTATAGGTGAGAAAAAAAAAAGATAAATTATGTAATTTGCCAAAAGTCACTCTTCTAGGATAAACTGAAGCTGATATCCTATAACTCAAATTCTTTTGGTTCTAAAACCCACTTTCCCTTCTTTCACTGTACCACAAATTGAGCAAGGAGCACTTAAATCCAGGTTTTAAATATTCCTAACACTTTGGGTCTTCCCTGGTGGTCCAGTGGTTAAGATGCCACGCTTCCACTGCAGGGGGCACAGGTTTGATCCCTGGTCAGGGAACAAAGATCCCACATGCCTAACAGCACAGCCAGAAAAAAAAAAAAAAAATCCTAACACTTAGACAATAACTGTAGCTATCACCTATTTCCTGCATCTCTAACACAGCCACACACTGTACCAGGCGCTTTACGTAAATATTAATGTATTTAATCCTCACCATGCTCTAACAAGTATTAGTGCTCCTTTCTGTAAAGTGAGGCTCAGAGAAGTTAAACAAGCAAAACATTCATAGTAGACAGGTGGCATATGGAATGCCCACCCCAGAACCCAACCTGTACTTCTGACAGAAGCCTTCCGTGAAACAGCAGTAAGACTTTGACAGATTGGGAGTTATTTTAGAAGAAAATCTTGAAATTTTCCAGAGTTGAGTTGACGTTCTATACCTGGATAGTTCTATGTTGTTTGCTCTATGTATGTGCAAACATGGAATCTTCCCAAGTAGATCAGGCAAAAAGATATGCTCAAGGTTTTGATTTGATATTTCATATTCTACATCATATTTGCAGATGAACAGAGCCTGGACCTTTCTTGGTGGCTGACAGGTGTCTCAGTACAATTAGGCCTTAAGAGTAGGATAATGTGCTGATGGTGCTGGCCTGTCCCTGGCTTGGGAGCCCAGAAAGCAGCTTAAGGAACCAACTCAGAATCTGCAAGTCTGTCATCTAGAGGAAAAGACATCCACCAGAGTGCTACAGATGTAAGAAGTTTGCTCTGAGGATCAAAACCTGTTTTGTATTAACCATGCAAGCTATAAAACACATCCACCTTCAACCACGATCAAATACATGCTGGCAAAAAGTGGGAGCACAAATTCATAGCTATTAAATTAAAAAAAGAAAAAAAGCAGAGATGATATGACACCTGGTGAGGTTGGGGTGAAGCTGGTACAAACAATAGCAAAAGCAGCATAAATTATTACAACCCTTTGGAAAAGCAATTTGGTAATAAAAATATTAACATCTTTTGACCCAGTAATTCTATCAATATTTACTAGATCTCTATCCTAAGGAAATCTCAAAACAACCAAGCAAAAACCAAGGTACCAACGTATTTACTCCAGTGATATCTACAAGCAGAAAAGATGGGCAAGAATCTAACTTTTTAGCATTTGAAAATGATTAAACACATTATGGTATTTTCACTCAATGAAATAGTACATATTCATTGAAAACAACTGTGAAGATTCTAGCACCATAGGAAATGCTTATTTTACATACTAATATGAAGAAAAGTAACCATATCTGTGCTATGGTTACAACTATCTGGAAGTCATTTGGTCCAGGGCCAAACAGTAAGGAAAAGTGAAAACCCTTCTATTATTCAGGGAGGCAGGATTGTGGATGCATTTCCATTTCTATAGACATTAATATTTGCATAGAAAATAATCACTTAAAATTTCATTAACCTTATTTTAAAAATATACCTCTCACACTATCTCAAAAATATCTTTGTTCTGCTGACAGCAAAGCACTTCCCTGCCGGAGAAGGGAAAAAGGCAGGCAGAGGAGACCCTACAAGCCCAGGGGCAGGTGGGGGAGAAAGGCAATGTCAGGCAGGAATCCTCGCTCTAGAAAACCTGGCACCAACACCACACATACATTGTGGTGCCCAAGTGAGTGTGTACACAGAAAACACCGGCTCTCTGAGCTATTTTTCAGAATTAGACTTAAAAACAGCTGAATTCCACCCCAGAGTGGGCAGCCCTATTTTTAGACATAATCTCAAATAGCTAAGAGATCACAGCATCCTATCATCACGTTTCTGTAACTGCATGGAAACGCCATAAACTTCTCCTGGACAGGCCAAAGGGGCTCAACCCCATTCCCATTAGATAGCTGCCTGTCTCATATTCACAAGATCAGTCTAGATGACCTCAACTGTGGGCAGGATGGCCAATAGTTTTGGAAAAGGGGTAGAGCTGGTGGTATCTCTGGAGCTAGCTGGGGCTTCCTGTGGGTTTTTCCTAACTGTTGAGCCTGAGGGCTTCTAAGATGTTATTAATTTTTTTTCTCACTTAAAGGTTGTATGAGTACATAATTTCTAAACCTTCACAGGCAAAAAGGATAACAGAAAGCAATCAGTGTTGCCACTTACAGGCAAAAATGGCTTCATTTTATAACAGCAACAAAAGTAAAAGGATACCAGAGGACTAATCCAAAGTAGAAGTAGGCAAAAGCTACATATGTCGAAATAAACTTTACCACAGGACTCCAAAGAAGAGTTCAAAAACAAAACAAAATAAACCAACCCACCAGGGAAACACATAACGTATCTAGACGAAAAGACACAGTATCATAAAGAGGTCAAGTCTCCACAGATCAGTTTATAAAACTAATAACATTCTGGTCAAAATCTCAGTAGGGTCTTAAAAAAATAATTTATTTTGAAATAATTTCACATGTACAGGAAAGCAGCAAGATTCCCCAACTGATAATATCATTTTATTTTTTAGTTAATATTTCATATCATTTGCTCCACTACCTATACATATTCATTACCTATACAGTCAACCCTCTGTTATCTATGGGCTCTGCATCTGTAGATTCAACCAACCACAGATCAAATATATTAGGGGGGAAAATTCCAGAAAGTTACAAAAAGCAGAACTTGAATCTGCTGCTTGCCCAGCAACTATTTATAATACATAGTACTCACACTGAGTTTAAAACTATGTGTATGTAATGTAGCATTTACATTGTATTAGGTATTGTAAGTAATCTAGAGATGATGTATGGAAGGATGTACATAGTTTATATGCAAATACTATGCCATTTTATATAAGGGACTTGAGCATCCACAGATTTTGGTGTCTGAGGGGGTCCTGGAACCACTCCCCTGCAGACACTGAGGGATGACAATATACACCCTGTATAAATACCTATTACCTTCTTCCTGACCTCTTTGAGAGTAAGCTGAAGACGTGAAGCCCCATCACCCCTAAACAGTCCAGTGTACATTTCCAAAAAAAGGAACATTCATCTGCATAACCAGCATAAAACCCTCCACACCAGGAAATCAACATTCATACTACACCACCAATCCAATCCACGGAGTCCATTCAAATTTTGTTAACTGTCCCAACAACGTTTCTTTTTCCTTTCTGGCCCAGGATCCCATCCAGGAATACAAGTTGTCATGTCTCACCAGTGTCTCGCCAATCTGAAATAGTTCCCCAATGTTTTCCTGACTTCCATGTCCTTAAAAGAGCATAGCCCTTTCATTCTGTAGCATGGTCCTCAACCTGCATGTCCAGGCTCAGGTCCCGCTATCTTGGCAGTAGAATCAGAGACGTGATGCTGTGCTCTTTTCAGTGTATCACATCAGGGATGGATGGCAAGCCATCCCTCCACTGGTGGTGATGTCAACCTCATTCACCTGGTCAAGCCCATCTCTGCCAGGCTTCTCCACTGTAAAGCTACCACTTTATCTCTGTAACCGGTTGAGTATCTCATGGGAGAATCCTGAGATTATGCCAGTGTCTTGTTCTTTGCCAAACATCCACTCATTGATGACTCCCATGTGAATCAACCACCTCTAGGATGGTTGCCAAATGGTGATTCTCTATCCATCATTAGCAGGCAGAACTTTCCCTCCTCACCCATGTATTCATTCATCTATTTGATTCTCAAACTATCCACATTTGGGGAGTGGAGACCTCTTCAAACTGGCCCCTGTATCCTTTTGACATGTTCCATTCCTTGAGCATTCCCTTACTTCCTGGCACAAGATGTTTTAGGCTCATCATTTACTTTCCCCACCCCCACCCCTGGAACTAGCCATTTCTCCAAGGACACTTGATTCATTTTAGAGGAGAATATTTAGAAACAAGGATCTGAGTGCTAGGATTGTTCATTGCTATTGGGATGTGACTGTTTCTAGCTAGAAAATATTATGCATGTACATGAACACCCACACCTATAAGTACTTCTACATCTACAGTTGTATATACGTTTAAGAACCACGCGTTCATCCTGACACCTCCAATTCCAACCCCAAACCCTCAAGGATCTTTCCAAACTTCCATCTTTCCGTGTTTGTAATTCCCTCCTCAGATAGTTAAGACACCTGGCTCCCATTATCCTCAATATATACTTACATACTTGCTTAATCAATTTACTTATTTTGCTCAACATAACTCATCTCCCAAGCTCTGAAGCCTCATTTAAGTCTCCTCACCATCACCCCCTCAACCAGAGGACTCTCCACTGTCTCTGTGAGGCTTTGATAAATGAATTCTAAAGCTCAATTAAAGAAAACATGTGAAGCTAGTCAAGAAAATTGGGGAAACTGAAAAGTCAGAAGATATTTGTCCTACCATGTATCATAACTTTTTCTAAATTATAATTAAAATAAAGGGTATTGGGATAACATGCTCCATTTCTTGAATTTTTCAGCGAGAAAAATAATTGTGTTAGATCCCATCTCATGATAACCATAAAAATAAACTCCAGGTGAATTAGAAAGCTAAACATTATACACACACACACACGCGCGCGCGCGCGCGCGCATTGTAATTTTAGAAGAAAACGCTAATAAACCTAGGGAACCAAGCTGACATTCAGTTTTGAGTTTATAAATGCCATTCCTCACTAAATGGAACCCCGGCTTCTTAGTAAAATGGCTGATCCTCCAAGGGGCAAAGTGTAAGGTATAAGCCTATAATAACTTCAACCGTGCCAGAAAGCCAGGATATACTTTCAGCCAAACGGAGACATGTCAAACCAGCCTGAGGGGGTACTTGTGATTTTGTAGGATCAAGCTTTTATTCCTTTTACTATATTAGATGAATTAACAATGGAAAAATTCCAAACTAGTTCTCTAGCTCTGTATGTATGAACATGGATAAATTTTAGAAATGGTACATACGAAAAAGGCCTAGTGTTTGGGAATATGGTTCTAAGTGAAGGGGGGGAGGTACTCAGGAGGATCCAACTGCGACATCTGTTAAATCTGGGTGATGGGTTCAAGAAAACACTCCCATTTACCATTGCAACAAAAAGAATAAAATATCTAGGAATAAACCTACCTAAGGAGACAAAAGACCTGTATGCAGAAAATTATAAGACACTGATGAAAGAAATTAAAGATGATACAAACAGATGGAGAGATATACCATGTTCTTGGATTGGAAGAATCAACATTGTGAAAATGACTCTACTTCCCAAAGCAATCTATAGATTCAATGCAATCCCTATCAAACTACCACTGGCATTTTTCACAGAACTAGAACAAAAAATTTCACAATTTGTATGGAAACACAAAAGACCCCGAATAGCCAAAGCAATCTTGAGAACAAAAAATGGAGCTGGAGGAATCAGGCTGCCTGACTTCAGACTATACTACAAAGCTACAGTAATCAAGACAGTATGGTACTGGCACAAAAACAGAAAGATAGATCAATGGAATAGGATAGAAAGCCCAGAGATAAACCCATGCACATATGGTCACCTTATCTTTGATAAAGGTGGCAGGAATATACAGTGGAGAAAGGACAGCCTCTTCAATAAGTGGTGCTGGGAAAATTGGACAGGTACATGTAAAAGTATGAGATTAGATCACTCCCTAACACCATACACAAAAATAAGCTCAAAATGGATTAAAGACCTAAATGTAAGGCCAGAAACTATCAAACTCTTAGAGGAAAACATAGGCAGAACACTCTATGACATAAATCACAGCAAGATCCTTCTTGACCCATCTCCTAGAGTAATGGAGATAAAAACAAAAATAAACAAATGGGACCTAATGAAACTTCAAAGCTTTTGCACAGCAAAGGAAACCATAAACAAGACCAAAAGACAGCCCTCAGAATGGGAGAAAATATTTGCAAATGAATCAACTGACAAAGGATTAATCTCTAAAATTTACAGGCAGCTCATGCAGCTCAATAACAAAAAAATAAACAACCCAATCCAAAAATGGGCAGAAGACCTAAATAGACATTTCTCCAAAGAAGATATACAGACTGCCAACAAACACATGAAAGAATGCTCAACATCATTAATCATTAGAGAAATGCAAATCAAAACTACAATGAGATATCATCTCACACCAGTCAGAATGGCCATCATCAAAAAATCTAGAAACAATAAATGCTGGAGAGGGTGTGGAGAAAAGGGAACACTCTTGCACTGCTGGTGGGAATGTGAATTGGTTCAGCCACTATGGAGAACAGTATGGAGGTTCCTTAAAAAACTACAAATAGAACTACCATATGACCCAGCAATCCCACTACTAGGTATATACCCTGAGGAAACCAGAATTCAGAAAGAGTCATGTACCAAAATGTTCATTGCAGCTCTATTTACAATAGCCCGGAGATGGAAACAACCTAAGTGCCCGTCGTCGGATGAATGGATAAAGAAGATGTGGCACATATATACAATGGAATATTACTCAGCCATAAAAAGAAACGAAATTGAGCTATTTGCTGTCTGGAGGGGGGGGATAGGGAGGGTGGGAGGGAGGGAGACAAAGAGGGAAGAGATATGGGAACATATATATATATGTATAACTGACTCACTCTGTTATAAAGCAGAAACATTTTGCAAATAAACAAAATTCTGGTTTCCCACTTAACCAGTCTGAGGAAACACCACAGAGTTCACAGCATGGAATTTAAGATTCTTCAGCTTCTGACACCAACAGCATTTCCAGCTCCACTTTTCATGACCTCATTTCACACCTCCTACTCCAGTGACACCGAACTTCTCTCCATACCCCAAAGGTGCTTCAGACCTCAGGTCTTTGCCCAAACTGTTACCATGTCTAGAATGCTAGTTCTCTGTCCACTTCTACCATCTGATTTAACTCAGACGCTTCTGTGAAGACCTGCTCAAACATCCCTTCCTCGGGAGCCTCCTTCCAGTGAGTCAACCACTCCTGTCTCTGTCCCCACAGCTCCTGGCAGCATGATGTAGCAGAAAGGGCATGCATGGACTCTGAACCTGGACACAGTCAGATTCTGAACTGGTTTTGCATCATACCGCTAGTGAGATCTTGAGCACATTACTCACTTCTTAAGCTTCAGTTTCTTCAACTGTAGAACAGAACTGCCCTGCAGTTTGCCCTTGATAAGGTGAAAGATACAATGCACTATTCCACTAAGAAGACTTCTCCTGATACTGGAAGCAAGTCCCATCTTTTCCTTTATTACTGATAAATTTCAAAATAATAAGTCTAGAAAATGGCTGAGAAGGATACATACTAAAACATTAACTAGGGGAGGAATAACTTTTTACTTGTTTGATTTTTTTTTTTTTTTTTAGTAAGACTAAAGTCATGTGTTACTTATATAAAAAAAGTTTGGTTATGAGACAAAAAAGGTTATTGAAAGCCCCCCAGAACGGTCTGGCAAATAGTAGCTAACAATCACTGAAGACTGATGCTACGAGGGTGAGGAGGGGTATAAGAGGACCAGAATGAGGATTCAGGCTAAACACCTAAAATGCAAAAAGGAGTAAGGAAGGTGCCTTCCCTCAAGGGGCCCATGTCTAACAGGAGAAACATTTACACATATGTATATTCATCTTTCAATACACATTTGAGCAAATTATCACGTTCCAGGCACTGATTCTAGGTTCTGGAGATACAGCTATGAACAAGTCTCAAGTCCCAACCTTCCATGAAAACAGCAAATAAAGACAAAACAATTACAAATAAATACACGCCAGGAACTAAGAAATGCTTAGGGAGAAGTAAGGGAGGCTAAGGGGACAGAGAGAAGGGTGTAGGGGAAAGGGTGGGATTTAAACAGGATGGTTTACACAGGAAGACAAGCCTCCTTGAGGAGGTGACGTGTGACTGGAAGGAGGTGAGGGGATAGGCTGTGCAGAGACCTGTGGAAAGGAGCACAGAGGTGAGGCAGGAAAGGGCTTGGTGAAAGGATCAACAAAGTGGCCGACGTGGCCAAGTGCAGGGAGAAGAGAGGGAGGCGCAGCCAGAGGAAAGGACCCTGAGCACACAGGCCTTGTTATCATGGGGTCTGCAGACCAGCAGCACTGCCATCTGGGCTCTTGTTGGAGATGTAGAGTCTCAGGCCTCGTGAACCTACAGAATCAGAATCCGCATGTTGACACCCTCAACAGTGAGTCACATACATGCGAAAGTCTGAGAAGTACAGATGAAAGGCCTTTTAAGCCACATAAGGATGTTGGATTTTATTAGAAGGCTTTGGAGGGTTTGAGCTAGAGAGCAACATACTCTGGTTTCAATTCTCAAATGGCAACTCTGGCTGTTTTGTGAAAAACAGACTTTGGGAGACGCAAGGGCAGAAGCGGGGAGTTAGTTAAGAAGCTATTTTGGTCGCCTGGGTAAGAGATGTTGGCCGCAGAGATGGATGTGGTGTTGCTGGAGGTGGTGATGTGTGGTCAAGGAGAGGATATATTTTGAAGTCAGAGCTAATGGAAATTGCTAATGGATCAGAACTGGATGTGAGGGACCCGACAATGATGACAAATAGCAGCAGCCATGTGCCAATCACTGTTCTATGTCCTTTACAGGTAAAAGTCCATTCGGTCTGCACAACAGTCCCAGGAGGAAGGTATAGTTGAAAACCCCACTTTATTAAAATGAAGACAGTGAGGCAGAGAGAGAGGTTCAGCAACTGCCCAAGGCCTCAAAGCCCATCAGGCGGCAGCGCCAGGTCCAGGGAGCTTATACTCCAGCACCATCCCTTACTGAGCAACTGTGACCACTGCACCATTTATGGAGAGGGACAAGGCAGGGAGGGGGAGAGACTGAAGGAAACCAACAGTGCTTTGCTGGACATGTTAACTTTGAGATTCCTAGTGGCGTCCAAGTGGAGATGTCAGGTAGACAGCTGGCATGTCTGGATCTCAGGGGAAAGGTGGGGATGGAGATATAAACGGGAAGGTCATCAGCACAGAGATAGTATTTAAAGCCAAAGGAGTGGATGAGATCACCCACGGCAGTTTTTCAAACTGAAGGTTGTGAAATCAATTTAGTGGGTCATGAACGGTACTTAAAAAAAATGAAATAGAACAGAATGGAAAATAACAGAGTCCATGGTTCAGAGTAAGATGAAGTATGAGAGCTTTCTTATGACACTTCTGCTTCAGGTGTGAGTGTCTAGGTGCATAAGTGAATGTAGTGTGCATATACCAGGTTGGTGTGTAGTTTGGTCAAAAAAAGGTTTAAAGCCACTGGTCTAGGGATTATGTGTAGGATTGATCCCTTAATCACTCCAACATGTAGAGGCTGGGAAAGAGGAAAAGAAGCCAGAAAAGGAAAGTGAAGAGAAGAAACAGCTACTGAGGAAGAAAGGCAATGTGGGATCCCCGGAGCTGAGGGAGTGTGACATGCTGGACTCCAGATGTGCTGGTGAGGGTTGTGCAGTGTGATTCCAAACAGGTGTACACAAATGATTATGGGATGGAGAGGTAAGCACACAGTGCTGTGGAAGCACAGGGGTGGGTGACCTGTTTAAAGCCTCACAGCTGAGGGCAGAATGAAAAGGGGAGGGGGAGAGAAACGAGATTAGGATTTTTAGACCCTGACTTTGAGGGGACAACAGGATATCCAGTCTATAATTTCCATAAAGAGCAAATATTCAGTCGTTCAATTTTTTTTTTTTTAATAGCACCTACTATGTGCTGGGCTCTTTACCAGGCCTGGGAATACAGAGATGACTAAAACTATTCCACCCTTTTGAAAAAGCTTACACTCTGGAAAGGAGAAAACTGCAAACAGTGAGATCAGTGCCACAAGGCAGAGCATGTAACAGATCTGACGAGGGCACGGGCAATTCTCCTTTCCAACCACACTGCTCACTGCTGGCCAACTCAAGTCCACCATTCCATCCAGACCAAGTGTCAATACCTGTACTCCTACCTCTTGACTTGTGCTTTGCCCCTCCCAAAAATGTTTCCCAAATCTGCATCATTCTTCAAGGCTTGGCTCACATCTGACCTCCTCACTGAAGCCTTCAGGAAACACTCAGTGATCCTGCCTTCCCTGAAGAGCTACAGCATTTCCTGTCCACACACCACTATCCAGTGCCTGGTCCTCACTTCCCTACCTCAGCTGAGTGCCTCATTTCCCCAACTAGGGTTACATGGTTGAAAGCATGTAACAAACCTCTTTGACATCTACCAGGCATTCTAACAGCCAAGCAAAGACTTGCTTCCCCACAACCCAATTTAAATACATTTCAGCATTATTACTAAAACAGATCTGATCATGTCACTCCCTGACCTCTAAAACCTTCCCTGGCTCCTAATCATTAGTACAACACACAGACAGCTCAGTCTTGTCTTCTAGGAACGCCATACAGCGTTCCTCTTCCCTGCCTCCCAAACACTCTAAAGCTGGAACAATGGCAATCAAAACAAATATAAAGAAAAAAGATGTATAGACGTGAAATTAAAAAGGAGACATTGGAGTGAGACTGCAGGGGACAGTCACCTTCCAGGAACTGGTTTAATGAACATGTTAACTTTAAAACAAATAAAATTTAAAAAGCAAAGAAATTTAATGACTGCAGCTATTTTTACTGAGTCCTTACACTATGTGCTAGGCAATATATTATAGTCTCATTTAATGTTAACAAGTCTATGATGTAGTTATTAGCCATTCTGCAGATGGAGAGACTGAGGCTCAGAAAGTTGAAGTAACTCTCACAAGGTTAGTTAGCTAGTCAGTGAAGAAGAGATGCTGGGATTTAAACCCAGGTCTAAAAAGAATGTGCCCTTAACCTCTCCTGTCCTTATTCTTGTTCTGTGCATTCCCCAGTACCCCCACATACACCTCAGCAGTCCTTCCTTTGTTCTAGCTGGTTCCTCTGCCTGAATAATGTTAGCTTTGCTGACATGCCATTCACCTTTAAGGCCTAGTGCAAACTCTGCTTTCCCCCTAACTCCTCCCTAGAGGAGTTTACCAACATTACCTGAGAGTAATTAAACCCTCTACTTCCCCAACAGCTAGTGCTTTGGCTCTCCTACTGCCATACATGTAGCAAGCATTCAAAGGCTGGGTGAATTAAGCTGACAATGTAAATTCTCCTTCTGACAAAAGCAAATATAACAGATGGAGACCAAAAGCTTTCATCTGTGAGGGAAGTTAATCTTGAGAATGAGTTTCTATGATCCCTCCCTCATTCCCCGCTTTCAGCCTCACCTCTCTGCACCTCTTCCACAAACGCTGAACATTACAGATCGCCACTTCTGATGAACAAAAACCACGTAACTTATTTAAAAATGTAAATAGTGTAAATCAAAAGGTTTTTTTTAGACATCTTAAATAGTTTTGAAAATTGGTTACCTTTTTCTAAAGGCTCTGACCTTTGCAGAAAAGTATTTAAGTTTAGCACAAAGAAATGTAAAAATATTAAAAGATACTATACATACACATAAACACGAAGAGACGAGAGCTAGTCAATCAGACATGCTTAAAATGCAAAAAGCTCTTTTAGCACCATCTGACCACATCTGAATTTATGAGCAGAAGGTGAGGCCAAACGAACAACACACTGTAAAACAAAAGCACTGCCCCAGCAATCTTAGAAAGGAAATACAGGATGGGATGAACAGATTTTAACGTGTCCTTAGCTTGCTGGGTAAAGCGATGAGAAAGGCAGTCAACTGAAGCATTAAGACTTGATTTTACTGGAGGTACCAAGACCATTGGTCCACCTGCCAAATGAAGCAAAGGCAGAACTGAGCTCTATGGGTGTAGTCCACTCCACATAAAAGCCAATGGACCTTTTTTACAGTTTATGGGGTCCTCTCCGTATGGCTGGGGATGCAGGCATGGGAGGAATACTGTCTGGATGACTGATTCCTGTGAAAGAGCACAGGAGTTAGGAGGAGCTGAGGTGAGCCAAGTGGACACACTCTACAACTTGCACCATTGCCTCAAACTCACCACAACTTGAAAATACTGAGAGACAACGCTTTGGTTCCTGTTAAATGCATGTATAAGCTAAGTGTCCTTCTAAAGATTGCTGAGCTTCCCACTTAAAAAGAGAGAAACAAAAAACAAAACAAAAAAACCCACAAAAATTCCACACCTATAAACAGCTGGAAGAATTGTTTCAAACATGTAACAAACTTCTAAACTCCAGCTTCAAACTAAAGAGAAAGAGTCAACTTTAAGTCTCCAAGAAGAGCCTCAAGAATCAGCAAATTGATCTGGAGTTGGAGGATTTTAAAGAAATAAAAAGACAGATCATTTCAGTAGCGCAGGATCTTCGTGAATGGCTTTAGCTCTCGACTGTATTTTATGTTCTCATTTCATTTCAAAAAGGAAAAAAGAAAAAGGGGGCAAGCCAGAACCATAACAAGGAGAGTGCCAAGTGTACAAATAACAGGCACTGAGAGACAAAAGAAACTACTCCTGACAACTGTTTGCTGTCTTTCTCTAGAGATTTGCAAAACAGGACTTCCCTGGTGGCGCAGTGGTTAAGAATCCGCCTGCCAATGCAGGGGACACGGGTTCAAGCTCTGGTCCGGGAAGATCCCACATGCCGTGGAGCAACTGAACCCGTGCGCCACAATTACTGAACCTGCACTCTAGAACCCGCAAGCCACAACTACTGAATGAGCGTGCTACAACTACTAAAGCCCGTGCACCTAGAGCCTGGCTCCACAACAAGAGAAACCAAGGCAATGAGAAAGCCACGCACCGCAATGAAGAGTAGCCCCCGCTGGCCTGGCGGCAACTAGAGAGAAAGCCTGTATGCAGTAACGAAGACCCAACGCAGCCAAAAATAAATAAATAAATAAATAAGTTTTTTTTTAAAAAAGAGAGCTTTGCAAAGCAATGACCATAAAGCTCTCCTTGACTGCCCCCGCCCAATCAGCACACAACCATTTCTCCCCTTACGGGACAGTGAGAGCACCAAGCCTTGCTTTCTCACCTAGGAGTCAAACCAAATGTCTTGAAGAAAGAGACCAAGAAAAACATGTTTAAAAAACCTTCTGGAAATAGAATTTTATTTTAGTAACCCAAATGAGCAAAAATACAACTTTATTTTTGCAAGGTACAATTGCTTTCCCTATTAAACCTGTTTTCAATAGATTCTCCTGAGTGATGCATTGGAAAAAATACTACGTTTAGAATCAGGAAACCTATATTTAAATACTAGTTTTGCCGCACTTGTTCTGTGACTTGGGCAAATTACTTAACCTGAAAGTCCCACTTTCTTCATTTGCAAATTACCTACCTTGTTGCCTCACAGGAATGCTCAACAATAAATCTGTAAACTGCTAAGTACCACATAAATTAAAGTGATCATTATCAGTACTACCATCATCTCTCACTTTCCCAGGTAAAAATCTGAACCAATGACAAAACAGGCAAAAGACAAGCAACAAGGAAAAAAACTGGGAGAAGTTATCTATCAATCAATCAAACAAACAAAATACAACAAAACCCTAAAAAACAAAATAACAAATGACTGATAGAAAACCACTCTGTGACAGTTAATTTCTGGGTCATTCTCTAATTAAGAAAGCTCCCATACCCTGGGGTCTATAGTCCATTCATAAAAATCACAGCAGGGTTAAATTTAAATCTTCATCAGTGCTCATAATTCACAATCAAAATGCCAACGGAGCACATTCTTATTCTATAGGCAGGAGCCGCAAGCCACAAGACAAATCCCCACCTTCCCCACTGAGGGACAGCGGCTTAACTGTCAAGACCCACTTGGAGGCAGCTGGTCTCTGACAAGCAGGGGAGCGTCTCTTCCTTCCCTGACCACTGGCATGGAATTAGCAAACACCAACTTTAGTTATTTTGAAATAAGCCCATAGAGAACAGGTGGCTGATGAAAAGGCATCACCACTTGCAATCCCTAATTTTGAAAATAAAAGTCAAAACAACATAAATATCTTCTGAAAAATCAGCAATTTCCAAACTTTCTAGACGGTTATAACAGTAACTAAACTTTATCTGGTGATTACTATGGGTCAGGCAATATTCTAAAAGCTTTAGTTATTAACAGATTTAATCAGCACGACCACAGGTAAGTACAATCCATATTTTCATTTTTTAGACAAGAAAACAGAGGCACAGAATAGTTATTTGCTTAAGGTCACACTGTTAGTAAGTGGCAGAGCTGGGGTTCAAAAATCGGGTAACTGGCTTTGGAGACCATCTCTAGATACTGATTCTTGGAGAATCCTCTGACCAACACTGCTTGGTTTTCCTGACCAGTGTGCCATCTTGTACTCAGTGTCACACTGAGATGTAACCAAGACTACAGTGTGGTGTCTCTCACGTTACGGTCACTTGTTTCAAGGTGAATGTTAAAATAACATGAGCCCCTGAAAATAAGGTCTCATTTTCTGCATTCAATAAAAATAAATTGGGAAAAAAACTGAATGAAATATATATATACATCTTTTAAAAAGTAACAAGAAGCTAACAGGATAATGAAGAATTACCAAGTTAATATCCTAGAAGGAATGGAAATCCAAAGATGTAATAAGACTGCTGATCTGCCAGAGGTGGTCAAGGGGCCCAGTGGCATGCCTGCCCTTCTAGGCCCTGCATAGGGAGATACTCGGTAACCTCGGCCCAGCCCCAAACCAGGGGACTGAGGCCCTAAAGGGCTGCATCCTAGGAGTAAGAGTGAACTAGAAGTAAACCAGTCTTCTCATGGACTCAGCTTCAAATCACCAGAAGATCTCAAACTCTCAACCCAGATTAAAGTAATTCTAGTTCGCTAGGGCCCTCAGACACCTGGAAAAAGCAAATGAAAATCTTCCTTGGAAAAAGACATGAAGGCCTCTAATTATTTCTATAAATAATGTTGCAAATACTACATCCAGCACACAAACACATGAACAGACAAAACACCGTGAGTAAGAACCATCATAAACAGTCAAAGACCCAAAGGGACTCCAGATAAATGAACTGAGAAAAGGAGATTATAAAACAACTATATTCACTCTGTTTTAGGAAATAAAAGCCAAGCTTGAAAAATTTAGCAGGGAACAGGAATCCATAAAAAACAACATAGCAAATTTGAAAGGACCCAAACTTTTCAGTTTTTATTGTATTTTTCAATACAATAAACCTATCCACTGAGTTCTTAATTTCAATTAAATGCAGATTAGTCAAAGAGAGAACTGGTTGAATGGAATACAGGTCAAAAGAAACCACCCAAAATGAAAAATAAAGAGGATAAAAAATATAGGAGAAGGGATAAGTGATCAAAAGGAAACAGTGAGAAGGTCTAACATACCCATATAACTGGAGTCGCAGAACGAGAAAAGAATGGGGACAAAGCAGTATGTGGAGAGAATTGCTGGGAATCCTCCAGAACAGATGAGAGAAATTAAGCCACAGATTCAAGAAGCCTGGTGAATACAAAATCAGTGATCTTTATTATCCTAGAACGTCTTCTAAAAATAACATGGCCTGTTCTGTAAGTTTAGTGCCACAACTAACTAACTAGGGGCCAGACATAGAGAATGTAAATACATACGCTCCCAGCATGTGAAGAGCTCAAAGTCAATCACTTAGAAGAGATATGTAAAATCACAATAATCTAATACTCTCTCTACCTTTGCACTACTGAAAAGAAGGCGGGGGTGGGGGGGAGAAAAGAAAAGGAAAAGGCAGAAAAAAATGCTACAGAGAAGTATTTAAAAGGAAAATGGGTTAAGCTTAAAGGCAATAAACTAAAAGGTGCTTGCAGGAGTAAAAGTAAGGACACTCCAATGTTAGCCAAGATCCAGGCCTAGATGCTATTTCCATTCCGTTCACTGTGCTAATTAAGCATACCTCACAATCTAAACTCAAAGTCCTTGGCATGAGAAATTCAAAGAAGAATCTTTTCTTCATACCTTCTCCCCAATCTACCTAATTAAATTTTTTTTTAAATGTTAAATCTAGGGGCTTCCTGGTGTCACAGTGGTTGAGAATCTGCCTGCCAATGCAGGGGACACGGGTTCGAGCCCTGGTCTGGGAAGATCCCACATGCCACGGAGCAACTGGGCCCGTGAGCCACAATTACTGAGCCTGCGCGCCTGCAGCCTGTGCTCCACAACAAGAGAGACCACAATAGTGAGAGGCCCACGCACCGCGATGAGTGGCCCCCACTTGCCGCAGCTAGAGAAAGCCCTCGCACAGAAACAAGACCTAACACAGCCATAAATAAATAAATAAATAAAATTAAAAAAAAAAAGTTAAATCTAAACAGACAATTCTGACTTAGCTCTTGGCTCTATTCATGGTGACATAAATAATTCTAAGGAGCATCTTTCCCTCTATTACTTGAGACAACGTGGAGAAGCTGGCTCTTGGAAGATCAGGCAAAGGACGGAGAGTTCCACCAGGAGCTGAGTGAAGAGCAGTCATTTGGGAACAGAGACTACCTGTAGCAGATAATCAAGAAACAAGTGAAAATATAATTCATGGAATCCTCAAGTTATATGAAAATCAATCTTGTAAAAAGCCCAAGGATCTCTGCCTTCTAGAAAACTCAAACTGCTAAGGGAACCCTCTAATCCAAGGAGATAAAACACAGGAAGGGAAACAGCTTCTGTTGTTGTCCTTCCCTCAAGCTTCTGTAGCATGTACATCCCCGTACTGGGGATCAAGTGGGAGAGGAGCTGGCATTAATGCATCAACCCTGCTCCCAAGTCAGAAAGCTGACATGCAAAGAAGCAGGTGATACTGAGCAATGTGTTGATGAAATAAGACAAACCCTTTCTGAAGCCTAGTGCTACTGAAGTTTCAGGATAGGCTGTCCAACACTTGAGAGCGCTCCTGTGATTCTGTGTTTGGAATACGACCTTCAGACTAAAACACAAAGACATGATTCAATACATAACTGTAAATGTCTCTGTCTTAGGAATAAAGTGGCTTACAATATTTTACGCATACTAGGTCTGCCTCTCAAAGCTTGGTTTCTCCAGATCTCATGAGTCTTCTGAGCTGTACAGGCTTCAAAGAGATCAGGAAAAAACACAATGACTAAATAAATGTACAGACATCAAACAATCTTCAAAATCATTCAAAATTTCTTCTGTTTCTGGGATTCAAGTACTGTTCAAATGTGCATACAGGCTTATTCATATCTAAACCAATGTGTCAAAAAAATAAAAATAAAAATAAATAAACCAACGTGTCTTGGGAATTCCAGTGGTCCAGTGGTTAGGACTCAGAGCTTTCACTGCCAGGTCCCAGGTTCAATCCCTGGTCAGGGAACTAAGACAATGTGTCTAAACTAACTTGTTCAAATGTTACTAGCAAAAAAGAATCCCAAATTCTCAGACAATGTAAATCACATATCTGATATCTGATCAGAGTCTAGTATCTAGAATATATAAAGAACTCTTACAACTCAACAATATAAAGACAACAACCCAATTAAAAAATAAGCAAAGGACTTTCATAGACATTTCTCCAAAGATATACAAATGGCAAACAAGCACATGAAAAGATGCTCAACATTATTAGGGAAATGCAAATCAAAACCACAATGAGATACCACCTACCCGCTTGGATGGCTATAATCAAACAAGGGAAAATTATAAGTGTTGGGCAGGATGTAGAGAAACTGGAACCCTCATATATTGCTGGTGGGAATGTTAAATGGTACAGCCACTTTGGAAAACGGTTCCGCAGTTCCTCAAAAGATTATATACAGAGTTACTATATGACCCAGCAATTCCACTCCTGTATATACCCGAAAGAACTGAAAACAGAGACACAAACAGATGCCTGTATGCCAATGTTCACTGCAGCACTATTCAAAACAGCTAAAAGGTAGAAACAACCCAAGTGTCCATCAACAGATGAATGGATAAACAAAATGTGGCATATACATACAATGAAATATTATTCAGCCATAAGAAGGAATGAAGTTCTGATATGTACCACAACATGGACGAACCTTGAGAACATTAAGCTATGCGAAATATGCCAGACACAGAGGACAAATATTGTACGATTCCATTTATGAAATATCTAGAACAGGCAAATTCAAAGAGACAGAAAGTAAATTAAGATGGTTAAAGTGGCAACTTTGTCATATACTTTTTTTTTTACCAAAATAAAAAAAAAGAGAAGTTAATGTGCAGCCATTTTTTTTGGCCATTCCGTGTGGCATGCAGGATCTTAGCTCCCCAACGAGGGGTCGAAACTGTGTCCCCTGCAGTGTAAGTGTGGAGTCTTAACCACTGGACCAGCAGGGAAGTCCACGTGCAGCCATTTTGGAAAATAGTCTGGCAGTTCCTTACAAAGTTAAAATTGTCTTATACAATCCAGCAGCCAGGTTCCTAGCTATTTACCCAAATGAACTGAAATTTATGTAAACACAAAAACTTGCACATTAATGTTTACAGCAACTTAATAAACTGCCAAAAATTGTAAGCAACAGAAATGACCTTCAATAGGTAAATGGATAAACGAATTGTGATATATACATACACTGGAGTATTATTCAGCCAAAAAAGGAAAGAAGTAATGATACATACTACAATGTGGATGAACCTAAAAACATGCTAAGTGAAAGAAGCCAGGCACGAAAGGTGACATACTGCATAATTCTATTTATATGAAATAATCAAAATAGGTAAATCCATAGACAGAAAGCAGATTGGTAGTTGCCAGGGGCTGGGGGAAATGGAAAACTGAACCATCTGCTTAAAGAGTACGGGGGTTTTCTTTCGGAAGTGATGAAAATATTTTGGAACTAGATAGAGGTTGTGGGTGCATAATGTTGTGAATGTACTGAATACCACTGAATCGTTGAACTGTTCACTTAAAAATAGTTAATTTTGGTCAAAGGGTACAAACTTTCAGGTGTAAAATGAATAAATTCTAGAGATTTAATTTACAGCATGATTAGTATAGTTAATAATAATGTATTATATTAAAAATGGTTCATTTTATATTGTGTGAGTTTCACATTAATTAAAAAAAGGAAACCAAACCAAACCCAGGGTTTCCCTGGTGGCACAGTGGTTGAGAATCTGCCTGCCAATGCAGGGAACACGGGTTCGAGCCCTGGTCTGGGAAGATCCCACATGCCGCGGAGCAACTGGGCCCATGAGCCACAATTACTGAGCCTGCGCGTCTGGAGCCTGTGCTTTGCAACAAGAGAGGCCACGATAGTGAGAGGCCCGCGCACCGCGATGAGGAGTGGCGCCCATTTGCCGCAACTAGAGAAAGCCCTCGCACAGAAACGAAGAGCCAACACAGCCCTAAATAAATAAATAAAATTAACAAACAAACAAACAAACAAACCCAAAGGAGGTATCCTGAACCTAGGACACCCAAGAGTGAGTAATCTCATTATTTGGTGCCCCCCACCCTTACTCGTCTCCCTCAATCCTGGCTCACTCCTGTGACTTTCAATCGCCAGTCCTGCAAACACGTGAAGTACTGAAGAACACGCTGCTACATGGGTTTCAAACACTAAATTCACCACTGTTTCTTTTAATACTAACCTACTTCTCCCTTAAGATCTGAGCACAAACACTAAAAGCTAACCTTTCACCAACACTGTTCTAAAATATATCTGTGATACCTTCTGCGATGCTCATTTAAGGGGGACAGGACAATGGATGTCTTGACCCTAAGACTGCCCCCTGCCGCATGATGCCAACATTTCTGCCCACCTGTTCAGGACCACAATCTTGCTAAGCTTGCTGGCTCTTACTGCTCTCACTTCTCTAGAATCAACAAATGTTTTCTAGCACCTTCGCTTCTCTACCGCCAAATTTTTTATAATGTATAATCACTGATCTACCTGTTTGCTTCCCTCACTATACTGCTGAACACCCTGAGGACAAGTGCTGGCTGGGACTCATCCCAGAACTCTGAAAAACAACTGCTGCTGCTCACCCAGTCATTTCTGACTTCCTGTTGTCTATTCTAACGTACGAGACCTGCTACACTTCATTCTTTACCTACCTCCATCCTGACTTCTTTTCCAAAAGGTTCCTAACCACCAAAACAATCCTTGGATATGGACAAGTCTTCCCTGTGCCCGAAGTAAATACAGTTGGCCCTCTGTATCCACGGATCCAACCAACCGTAGACTGAAAATATTTGGGAGGAAAAAAAAAGATTCCAGAAAGTTCCAAAAAGTAACACTTGAATTTGCTGCACTCTGGCAACTATTAACTAGCATTTACACTGTATTAGGTATTATAAGTAACCTAGAGATGATTTAAAATATATGGGAGGATGTGCATAACTTATATGCAAAACCTATGCCATTGCATATAAAGGTCTTGAGCATCTGCAGGTTTTGCTATCCCTGGTGGGGGTGGGTGGGGTGGTGTCTCCTGGAACCAATCCCCAACAGGTACTGGGGGACAACTG
Source organism: Lipotes vexillifer (assembly GCF_000442215.2). Lineage (NCBI taxonomy): Eukaryota > Metazoa > Chordata > Mammalia > Artiodactyla > Lipotidae > Lipotes > Lipotes vexillifer. The sequence continues at coordinate 7,065,238 of NW_006780611.1, read as the reverse complement.
TACCATCACTTCTGTGCTTTGCCTACTTTTGTTCTTCTCTACTTCAAAAACCATTCACAGTCTGCTCTCATATTCAATGCACTGCAGAAAATATAAGGAGTGTTGACGACCACAATCCTTGGCCTCAAAGAGGACTGGGAAAGGAGGCAAGAACATGTTTAGAAGGGTATAATAAAAAGTGAAGATTAAATGTACACAAGAAAATTACAAAATGCCACGAGAGAAACACCCAGGTAAGGGAAGGTTAGGCTTCATGGAAGAAAGAGCATTTAAGAAAGGCCTTGAAAGATGGTGATCCCAATAGATGATAGAGAATGGGAAAAAAGAGGGTACAGATGTATGCATGGAAATGGGAACACAGAAGCTGCACTA
>NW_006780611.1:7054798-7064856 GCF_000442215.2 Lipotes vexillifer | reverse complement strand
GTAGGGAAACTGGGAGACGGGGCTGGAAAGGCAGGAAAGGGTCCTACTGCGGATAACAAAGCAAGGCATCTACATTTACTTCGGCATACAAGAGGTGTATTTTAGTTTTATTTTTTATTTCTTTAATTAATTTATTTTTATATATTTTATTTTTGGCTGCGTTGGGTCCTCACTGCTGTGTGCGGGCTTTCTCTAGTTGCGGTGAGCGGGGGCTACTTTTCATTGCAGTGTGCGGGCTTCTCATTGCGGTAGCTTCTCTTATTGTAGAGCACAGGCTCTAGGCACGTGGGCTTCAGTAGTTGTGGCTCGCGGGCTCTAGAGCACAGGCTCAGTATTGGTGGCGCACAGGCTTAGTTGCTCCACGGCATGTGGGATCTTCCCAGACCAGGGCTCAAACCCATGTCCCCTGCATTGGCAGGTGGATTCTTAACCACTGCGCCACCAGGGAAGCCCAAAAGATGTATTTTAAAAGATTTTCTGGCAGTTGTTAGGAAGAGACCGAACCATGGCCCAGGGAAGAAGAGTTACTATTCAAGAGGCTCTGACAGGGCTTCCCTGGTGGCGCAGTGGTTAAGAATCCATTTGCCAATGCAGGGGACAAGGGTTCGAGCCCTGGTCCAGGAAGATCCCACATGCCGCGGAGCAACTAAGCCCGTGCTCCACAACTACTGAGCCCACGTGCCACAACTACTGAAGCTCGTGTACCTAGAGCACATGCTGTGCAACAAGAGAAGCCACTGCAATAAGAAGACCGTGCACCACAATGAAGACTAGTCCCCGCACGCCGCAACTAGAGAAAGACCGCGCAGCTACGAAGACCCAGCACAGCCAGAAATAAATAAATTAAATTAATTAAAAAAAAAAAAAAAAAGAGGCTGTGACAGACCTCAGGCAGGTCTCCCACTATGCTTGTCCAAACCACTTCTAGTCCCCACTTCCACAACAGCCTTCTCCTACTCAACTGGCTCCTCAGCATCTTTTCAAGAGACCCCTCCTTCAACTCCCTCACTTAAATCACTATACAAAAAGAAAAATAATTTAATAGTTTGTCCACAAAAGTAATTAAAAGCAAATCTTACAGACTGATAGAGCCTATGGTACATATTCTTCATAACAAATATGTGGGCTCCTATTGGGTGCCATGTACTGCTCTAGGCAACAGACATGCAAAGGTGAAGGAAGCACAGTTTTTAACCATGGAATTTACATTTTAGTGGGGGGAAAAAAGATAAAAGACAAAAATGTCGTTTAAATGCTGTGAGGAGAAAGAGTGGGGCGCAGGGAGAGAAAACCTGTGTGTGTGTGGGGGGGCTTCTAAGCTCAGATCGGGGGAAGGAAGCAGTGATGCGGTATGTATTTTTACAAGGTACACACTTTATATTAAAAGGGAGAAAAAGGTTTTGAGCCACACAGAGTTGGGTTCCAGCTATGTTTCATCAGAATTAAATAAAATAATGAAAATAAATACTGTGCACTGTGCCTGGCACTTGGTAAAGGATGTATTAATGTTAGCCATTAAATCAGTGGTTTAATATACAAAGAAAAAAATTTTGCACTGCAACATTTAAAAACCAGGTAATAATTTAGCGTCAACTGTCTGAAACGAATACTTAAGAACTCGTCAGGAGGGACTTCCCTGGTGGCGCAGTGGTTAGGAGTCCACCTGCCAGTGAAGGGGACACAGGTTCAAGCCCTGGTCCAGGAGGATCCCACATGCCACGAGGTAACTGAGCCCGTGAGCCACAGCTGCTGACCCTGCGCTCTGGAGCCTGCGAGCCACAACTACTGAAGCCCGCGCAGCAACGAAGACCCAATGCAGCCATAAATAAACAAATTAATTAATTAATTAATTAAAAATCTTTTTTAAAAAAAGAAGTCTTCAGGAGATGAACCACCTGCAAACAGAAACCTCAGAATATTTTGTAAAACAGTATTAAGAACCACCTTCATCTACAAATAAAAAGGCAGTTCTGTTATTCAGTGCTAAAAAGTGAGCTATCAAGCCATCAAAAGACATGGAAGAAACTTATGCATATTACTAAGTGAAAGAAGCCAATCTGAAAAGGCTACATACTGTATGATTCCAACTATATCATATTCTGAAAGTCAAAACTATGGAGACAGTAAAAAAACTGTGGTTGCCAGGGATTAGGGGGAGGGAGAGATGAATAGGTAGAGCACAGAGGATTTTTAGGGCAGTGAAACTACTCTGTATGATACTATAATGATGGATACAGGTCATAAATTTCTCCCAACCACAGAATATACAATATAACACCAAGAGTGAACTGTAGCATAAACTATGGACTTTGGGTGAAAATGTGTCAAGGTAGGTTCATCAATTGTAACAAAGGTACCACTTTGGTGGGAGACGTTGATAATGGGGGAGGCTGTGCATGTGCAGGGGCAGAGGGTATGTGGCAAATCTCTGTACCTTCCTCTTAATTTTGCTGTGAATCTAAAACTGCTCTAAAAAATAAAGCCTATTTTTTTTAAAGTACGGGATATGCACTAAACTGTAAACAATAGTTATCTCTGGAGAGTAAAGTTATACAGCTATGTATTGTTTGAATTTTACAACAAGAGCATGTACTAATTTTATAATAAAAGGATATATTTCAAGAAAAAAGTTCTAAAAGTTGTTTCAACTAAAACACTATGCTAACATTCTTGACATTTTTTCTTTAACATATGTAATTATTTCCATGTATAACTATTTCAACAAAAGTAACTATTTTCATATGACCATTTTAACTCAGAACAAAAATACTGTTAAGAGTAGTAGGATTTTTTTCAAATATTTAATTTAGTAGAGTTAAATCTTATTCTTAAAAGGAAATAAAATATTATGAAGTATATCTCTTAATACAGTATTAATAATCTGAATCAAGTCAACAAGAAAAACAATTTATTGGCTTATGGAACCAAGTCTTTATGTATCTCTAGATGGAAAGACAAAATTTCCCATTTTCCTATCCCAAATGATTTAATTTAGAATGAACTAAAGCAGAGAGAAAACATGTCTCTCCTCCTCAGAACCTATATTACCTATTAATTAGCTAATGAAATCAGATATGTGACTTATACATAGTCAGTGTTGTGACTTAACATTAGCAGACACCTCTTGAGTAGTATTATCACTGGCTTCCTGGAAGAGATTTCCTAACGAATTATTCACTGAGGAAGGTTCTTTAGCAGATACAGAAGGACCAGTATCGAATACTAAGAATATCTGAATTGGCAAAAAAGGGGAAGTAGAGATAACACTTGGTCTGCTAAGATTCAATAAACATATAATCAACTACTATAATTAGAAGTCAATTTCAATTCTTAATAACATTTCCGAGGTTTACATCTTAAATATAAGCAAAAAGCATCAACAAAAGAAATCTTGTTTATATAAAAAGATTTCTGCCGAAATCTTAAAACCTAATATTTTGATTTTGAAAATAAGTCGCTGATTTTTTTTAATCTAGAGAACAGTAGACTGGGCTGGCATCCTTTGAAAGCTGAGTAAGATAAGTTCCATAAAAACAGGTAATAAATGCATGGAACTCATTAATTCAGAAAGGGGAAAAAGAAACCGAAGCTTCCATGGCACATTCCTTTGAAAGCTGGCAGGAAAATTCTACTTCATTTATTAATTCACACAAAAACTATTTGCTGAGCACTAACTACACGCCAAGCACTATTCTAGGTGCCGAGGATATGATGGGGAACGGCCCTCACACAGATGTTGTTCTAACAAGTAGGCCCAAAATGGCAACTCTGGACTCCACTCTATTTTTTTTTTTTTCCCCTAAATCCAAACCCAAACTCTTCCCTTCAAAGGTGTCACAAATTTATTCTGCAAGAGTTATTTTCCAGTTCATCAAATTAAGCACAGAATCGCACAGTGCACAAGTTAAGGGCACAGAATGTGGAGTTAGGATGCCTGATTCCAAATCCTGGCTCTGCTACTTTTTAGACAGGACCTTGGGCAAAGCACTCAACCTCTCTGTTACAGTTTCCTCACCTGAAAAAATGGAGATAATAGTATACCCTCATAGGATTTTTATAAGAATTAAGTGGGTTAATATTTTCAAGTGTTTAATTACATAATTATTTATTTTATTATTTATTCAAAGTTTTTCATAAATAAAATATCCTTGCCTATCTGTTGGAATTAACATGGGTTGATGCCAACATTTCCTATAAGTCCATGTTGTTTAAACCAGCTTTAGTTCCTTCTCATGCAGACTAGGGATTTGGCCATGGGAAAACCTCCGGAACAGGAACAGGAAAAGATGATCAATTCATCATTTGCTTCCAGCCCTCCCATCTCCTTCCCACCTCCACCTCTCCTCACAATCGACAAGTCTTCTCAACCACATTTCACAACTCTCTTCACAAAACCTTGTTTCATTAGTAAGAATAAAGTGCTCTAGCCCAGATTCAAGGCCCATCATCAAGCTATTCCCACTTCACCCTTGGCCCATACTTCCTTCTGACAGTCCCTTCCCTGTAATCTCCAGGCCCCTCTAAGAGCCTGCACTTTGCTATATATATATATAACATGCCACATACTTCCAAGCCTTGCTTCTTGAAGGACCTTCCCTTGGAATGCTCTCTCCTATCGATCCTTGCAGATCCTGCTCACAGGTCCCCTCCCCTCAGTCTTCTCCGATATTCTTCCCATTCTTAATCAGGGGTAAACCTCTTCCCTAGTTCTTCCCTAGAACTCTGGCTGCGCCACTATTATAGTCTTGCAGATCCTATATAGATTTTATGAATGTTAATTTTCCATGTCTGACTCTCCCACAGACACTGAACTCCGGGGAAAGGGAAGACGTTTTATTTACTTTTGCATTTTTTGTGCCTAGCATGGTATAGATTTAGCAATCTGGGCTGAATCGAAATAGAAATTTTCTTTTTCTTGTATTTTCTCTGATGTTTCATTCCCACAGGCTTCACTTGGCCTCTGTCTCTCATCTTTAGTGATAGCCAACTTTTAGCACTTTGCTAACCAATGTAGCAAAATTTCAGTTAAAAAAAAAAAAATTTAATAAGTGACACAGGCTGCAATGCCCTTCACTCCAACTCAAACCTCTCTTATTCAATATGTTAGAACTTAACCCCACTTCCACAAAGACTTCTTAACTAAAAGATGAAAATTCTACTCCCGTTATGTTTAAACTCACATATCCACTAGGTAAAAGCAAAACAGAACAGCAGCACTAAATTCAGTGCAACGTGTACTTTTTTGCTTATGTCTATTCACTAATGTACAGGTGCCTGTAAGTCTTTAGGTTCATTTACACTGTGTATGTTGAGGGTGTAGGAGTCATTTGGCTGGAATCTTGGAGGCATGTCCGCCATGCCTCTGCCATCAAGTAGGAATTATTGCACATAAATGAGTCTATTCTACTGCCTAAAACTCTCTAGGAGAAATTCCCAGAGTTCCTCACAGGGCAGGGAGTTCTTTGGTCTGTCCACCCAAGCCACTAGCACTCCCTCCGACCTCATCTGCTGCTGTTTTCCTTCTCAGAGTTGAGGAACAGCAGGCCATCACTCTTTAACATACCCTAAGACCCTCATTACCTCATTGCTTAGGATACTTTATCAGGCTAAATTAACTCATTTCTTTGGCTGATATTTTCTCTGAATTTTCCCCCTATTCTTCAACTATTTTAGTTACTCTTAAAGATGCTTTACATGTTTTTTACAACAAATCCAAATTTAACATTACTTTAATACATATTATGTGAATGGGGACATAAAGAAATAAAGATTAACAAGGCATGGTGACCATCTAAGAATACAATCTTGTGGTGAAACAGACACATTCCATAGTAACTGTAACATATGACATACATCACTGTAACATATGGATAAAGATAGTGGAGAAAGATAGGGCATTCCAGGCAGAGGCTCAGAAGCAAAATGGTGCATTCACTCTCAATGCATTGATAGGCAATGTGCCAGCTGCTGGGACTATAAAATAAAACACAGCCTTGACCACAAGGACCTTAGAGCCTAGTGCAGTGGTATTCGAAAATACGCAGTTTTTCCAGCAAAAGTCTTCCACAGATACCCAAGATAAGAAGAGAGAGATGGTTAGAGTTGCTCTAGCTGTGGCATTGGGAAGAGGATGACTTACTTCTTCCACTACAGCCAGGCCACCTGGGGTACCTCAGGTCCAAGGGGATAAGAGTATCCCCCACCTTTACTGTTTTGATACAACACTGAGAACACTGCCACCTACCTAACACAGTGAGCGCTTCATAAGCACTGGTTAAATAAAGCGTGAGAGCTCTGGAATAATGTATAAGTCACTGATCTAATGAATGGGAATGGCAGAAGCTTATGGGGACACCAGGCAGGAAAAGCTGAGTCTAAATCACTGGAATCCAAAACTAGACAAACAACTGTAAAGGTCTGACCAATTTCTCTAAAATCCTGGAGGCAGAAAGCTCATCCTAACTACTTTTTACATCCCCCTGCAGTTCTTGTTTCCTTAGCCGGCTCTATCTGCTTGCCGCAGCAGTTTCTTCAGACCTTTCCTGTATTCCTCAAGCTTCCAACTCTCCACCTCGCTCTTGCCCCTCCAAAGAGGACCTTCACAGAACTCACAGAAAAGCACTCCTTATCTTCCTGCCCCCATGCGCATCTGTTTCCTTCCCACACACCTTGCTTTCCCCTGGAAGCGGGTATTCTTACTACCATACACTGTAGGAACATACCATTTTGTTTATCCATTCTCCCACTGGGTGGACGTCTGGACTGTTTCTAGTTTTCGACTTTCATGAAAAAAGTTCCTAAGAAGATTCTTGTACAAGGCTTATTAGTGGACATATATTTTCATTTCTCTTGGATTAATACCTAGAAATGGAACTGCTGGGTCACAAGGTAGACATAACGTTCAACTTTTTAAGAAACTTCCAAAATAGTTTTCCAAAGTGGTGGCATCATTTTATAGCCTCATCAGCAGCCTACTTGGGTTCTTGCTGCCTGACTCCCAGGTGTTTCGCTTGAATAACTACCTACACCACAGCCAAAATGACACTCTTAGCTCTTCAAACATTTCTCTCTATATTTCTTTTTTTTTTTTTTAAAGACCTTTTCCTCCTTACCCCATCCTATTTATTGCCTGTCTCATGCTATTTATTTTCATTCAACAAATACCCTGAAAGATGAGAAAAGGCTGGGTTGGCCACAGTGTTCTGAGCAGAAGCAGCAGCATATAACGAAATCCCTGAGATGGGAAAGAGCTTGGAGCCTTCAGAGGACACAGAGAAAGTCCATGTGTCTGAAGGACGGCAAGCAAAAGCAGCAGAGAGGTGGCCAGAGAGGTGGGTAGGGGCCAGGGGACTCAGAGCCTTGGGAGAAATGGGAAGGAGTTTGGATTTTCTATTAAGTGCTATGAGAAACCATTAAACGATTTTAAGGGAGGAAAGACAGGTGACTCTTTGGCTGCTCTGGGCACACTGGAATAGAGACAGACAGACGGGTAGAAATGGGGAGGCTGTGTTAAGAGGCAATCACAATGTTCCAGGTAGGAGAGGATGGTGGCTCAGTGGCTGTGGCAGTAGAGTGGACAGATTCAAGTCGTACTATGGAAACAGCACTGACAGTAACATGGTGATGGATTAGATATGGAGGGTGGTGAGAGAAAAGGAGGAATGTGATTTGAGAGAGTGGGTAAATGGTAAAGCCCGTACGGAGAAGGGGACAAATGGAGGAGAGTTTGAGGAATATGTGTTAGTTCTGGACTTAGGAAGCTCAAGTTACTAGTGAGATACCCAAATGGCAGCGCCAAGCAGGAGTTGGAGGAGCTAGGGGAGGTCTGGCTGAAGGTATCAACATGTGGGTCATCAGCTTACGGGCAATCATCAAAGCCTAGGGATATCCGAGAGCACCCAGGGAGCAAGGGCAATGAAATAAGAGGGTCCAGAGAATGCCAACGGTTAAGCAGAAGAAGGGAGGAACGAGCCACAGAGGTGGGAAGAGATTGCTGAGACAAGACAAGCCCCTGGATGAGGAAGCGAATGGTCCTCCCTTGAGAAGCCTCCTGTGACCTTTCAAGTCAGGAGGACCTATCTTGGTACACACCATGTACTCCCCCATCAGAGCACTTTCAATAGCCCTGTTTAGTTGCCCTTCTCTACTGAGCAGATATTGGAGGATGTAAAATCAACAGGATTGTCAGGAACCAGCCCCGCTCTAGACAGTGTCTTGGTACACGGTACAACGTGGAATGTCTGTTTAATGGACAACTACACTACCATTCACTGAGTGTCACCTATAGGTGGTGCACTCCACTATATACTTTTCCTATTTTAGTTCCTTTTCTCACCAGCCCTGAGGAAGATATATCTCCATTTTACAGACAAGGAAACTGTGGCTCAAGCAAAATGCCCAAGGTCACTCACTGCTAATAAGTGATGGAGCCAGACTGAGGCCACACATCCTCCTTCACATGCTCTGCTGCCTCCATAAACTTCCCATCACATGGACTTTCTATTGCAAGAATGTCCTCTCATATTACTGTCAAAGGGATACAAATCTGTCCCCAGGTAACTGACCCACCAGAGTACTAGGTCAGGGAAATGTCCAGGGAAGTAGTCCTGCTCAAGAATCCCTACTCTTTTCTTTTTTTTTTTTTTGCGGTACGCGGGCCTCTCACTGCCGTGGCCTCTCCCGTTGCAGAGCACAGGCTCCGGACGCGCAGGCCCAGCGGCCATGGCTCACGGGCCCAGCCGCTCCACGGCACGTGGGATCCTCCCGGACCGGGGCACGAACCCGTGTCCCCTGCATCGGCAGGCGGACTCCCAACCACTGCGCCACCAGGGAAGCCCCAATAATCCCTACTCTTGTCAGGCACAGTGAATAATCTCCAGGCTCCCAAAGTAATGCTTTATCTTAGGACGCTTCTAAATGTAGAAGTGAAACCTTCCCTGAAACTTGAGGTCTAGAGGTGAAAAACTTAGGACTGCTAGGGCCTTACCTCTTTTCAATTCTAGAACTCAATTTTAGCCACATACCAGAAATTTCTCCCTACATCTAAAGGGCCTAATTTGAACTTCACAACTAATGCTGAATGTGGCAAAGAGCTTCTCCATGTCGTACACTGTGGACCAAGACATAATCAGGGTGAGACTGTATCTCAGTGGGTCCAAAGAAACCAATATTACATAACTTTGTGAAAAGTTAACAGTAGTACTCTGCTTTCAAGATTGATGTACTGTCTTTTCCCTGATTTCTTAAGATCGCAACTACACAGGTTTCTTCCTAAATGCATACATTAGCACCCAGAGGCTTCCCTTCTTTTCCTACTCAGGAGCAACTGTTAACTATCAACCCTCTGGTCAGAGCATGGGCTACGGTGGAAAGAACACTAGCCTCGCTGGCAAAGAGCAGGGTCCTGGCCTTGACAGTGTAAAGCCGCATAACTTTGGGCAGGTCACCACCTTCTTGGCATCTTTCCTGAGTTGTAAAAGAAGTTGTAAAGTGCCAGACTACACGATTTCTTAGGTTTCTTTCAGTTCTCTATATAACTCTAACCAGAGAGCACAGAAAGGGTGGTTGAAGGTATGTAGGCTGCCACTGGCTGGCTGGGAAAAGTGCGGAGGACGAACCCTCCTGGCTGTGGATGACGAAGCCTGTCTGACCTGCGCTGTTTCCTCTCCTGCCAGAGCCCCCACTCGCAGCCACCCCGGCTCCCTCCAACAACTCCCTCCCCAACTCAAGGTCACCTGGGATCCTCCATCTGAAGCAATACCTAGCAGAGTGTCCTGCATACAGATATCACTAACTTTTGCTGGCTTCATTTGAAGCTTTAACAAAGTACAATGATTGCAACACCCCAATCCAACTCCTCAACAAAGAAACATAAACATAATGAAACGATGTTTCTAATAATGCCTAGCACTCATCAACACCATAACAGATCTCTGGCTTTTTTTTTTTTTTTTTTGGCCCCACGCGGTGGCTTGTGGGATCATAGTTCTCCAACCAGGGATTGAACCGGTGTCCCCTGCAGTAGAAGCATGGAGTCCTCACCACTGGACCGCCAGGGA
>NW_006780611.1:7051626-7054731 GCF_000442215.2 Lipotes vexillifer | reverse complement strand
CCAGGGAATTCCCTACACATCTCTTTTTTATGAGAACAATTTTAATAAAGCAGACATGTTCTTTTTTCTTACCCTTTATAAGGTACCACTAATGACCCCTCTTAAGTTCTTTTGAGCCAGGTCCCCATTCACAAAGCATAGATATAAACAGAGGAAAGACTTCAACCAACCCACTTCTACTCTTTGGATTAACTTCCGAAGATGCTCAGGACTAAAGCAAATTATTTACGTTGTTAATGCCATTTTCATCCATCCCACAGATCAAGTTTGACTGCCCTGCTGGCAGAAAACACTTCATAAGAGGGTACAGTATCTATCCCTCGAGTCACTATCATATTGTCTTCTTATTCTCTTCATAGCTATTATCACCGCCAGACACTCCTACTTACTGTCTACAACCCCTCTCCAGAGCAGGCTCCTTCTCTACCTTGCTCACCACTGCATCTCCCATGTTTAGAACAGTGCCTACAAAAGCTTGTTAATGAAAATTAGAACACAGAGGACCTTAATCCATGTTTACGGACGTGATGTTCAAACACGATAGCCACCTTCCAATCAGGATGATGTTCAAGTGTTCCAGTGAACTTCCACCCTTTCCCACAGAACAGCTTACATATGCAGACTGCAACAAGGATATTCTCCCCTGTAGCGAATGTTTTCTCTTTCTTCCCCACAATGAAGCATCAGATAACAAGCCACAGATACACCAATAAGTCACTTTATAGTTCTTCTTCCTGCTGGGTCATGCACATTACGTACAAAGCAAACACAGCTCTAATGCAGAAAGTACTGATTGTGTTTGTTGCCAAGAGAATCTTTCCATCCATACTGCATGTACCATAGGTATTAAGAGAACTTTCAAGGCTACCTAATAATATAAAAAAAACTATTCAGTCTAAGTGCAATGTGACCAAATCATGCTCTATAAAAGCCTTGATTTCACTATATTTCAAATGTATGATTTTTATGTACAGTATTGCTCCAATATAAATAGGGTTTTATTGTTTTGCTTTATTTTGTTACTCTTACCTCCACAAAAAGGAAATGAAGGCAGCCGAGTCAGAAGCCCCAGACAGATCTAACGAACACTAAGGTGCCTTGAACATAGCCCCCATGAGGAAGAGAGCTTAAGGCATACTGGGGAAAGGGTTGTGTTTTGTAAATATATCTTTTGAGTCCCATCTGGTCAAACTGAGAGCAGGCACCGGATAATGATTCCTGTGCATTGTAAACCAGTAGTAACACAGACAGGAAGAGAGATAGCCCCTTACATATCGTATCACTCTTTGATCTGATATAAGAAGTTAGAACGACAGAATTGGGTATGAAAGAGAAGTTTTTAGATTAAATCTCAGGTGCACTGGCAAAATTGGCCAGGTACAGGGAAAGTGAAATTTTAGAAAACTCCCAGGGGTCACTATATGGCACAGTCACAAAAACCATCCTTTCCAGTATTTTGCCCGAGTCCAGATTTCAGATTCATTATAACTTAAAAAAAAAAAGAAGGGGGACACAGCAGGAAATTTGTATTCCAAAGCCAACCTACCACTGGCTGATTTGTGTCTTGAGCTGGCAGTGAGCTATAACAGACCTAGTAAAGACTCTGGAGCCAAGGGGAGGACGGTCACAATCAAACCCTGACTCTCATTAGCTCTATGACCTCTCAGGAAAAGGAGAGGTGATCTATCTCTCAGGTCTGCTGGGTGGATTTTGCAAGATAAGTTAAAATACCTCGGACAGAACCTAGCATTCTGAGGTGTTTCTGGTTTTGTTTTTTAAAACGAATGTTAGCAACCGTTCCTCTCTTTCTGAAGAGAAGGTTGAACTCACCAGAAGTCCATATCTAATTTCTTGGTCTACATTCATTACATTTTATGAAGGTTAAAAAAAAAAAAAAAAGGTTGCAGAACCTAAAACCCACATCTCCTGACATCTTACCACCTTGGCAACCTTATCTTACATACGTAAACACAAACAAACTTGTACCTCTGTAAGAGTTTTATAAACTTTTTCCTCACAGAAGTTACAACAAAAATGTAAATTAACGTGTGGTAACTGTTCACAATTTAAGTAACTATAAGGCTTTAAAAAGGCCACATAAAACACAAGGTCATTAATTCAAATACCAACATAGAATAAACTGTTCAGTTCTGGAAATTCCAAATACTCAATCTTTATAGTCATATAAAAGTGTCTACCTATGTGACAGGCCTGATGTTAACATACAAGAAAAAGTCTACCAAGGCGTCTCCAAAGTTAGCATTATGAGCATACCTCCCAATGCTGTGACCCTTTTTGAAACTGTTTGCACTGAATGAATAAAAAAGAGGTCCAAGAAAGACATATTACACCACATTAGGCACATGTCCTTCAAGCATCCCAGCACTAGAAATTTAAGACAAGCAAGACCAACATCTGAGGTTGGTCCATAGGACTAACCAGTCAAAGGCATGGCCTAAGGCCCTCACACACCATAAAATCAGTGAAACCGACTGGGGTTCTTCAGTATCTGAGAGGAAACGTCCAGCTCCCATTAAGGAATAAATTGGGGATGGGGATGCAAATAATTAGTGCACCCTGAGGTGACAGTTAACTCCACTAGCACACCACTTCACAGGCGATATTATGGAATTCCACTTTATCCCTACTCTGAGAATACTAAAGCTGGAAATTTCAAAAGTTAGCCAAACACCAAATATCCCTTGAAAGAACTTTAAATAAGATCCCTCCACAGTACCCTGCAGAGAAAGATCTTGGAACTCCTAGGAGCCAACCAACACACACAGACCCAAACACACATTAGCCACAACTCCAAGTAGTCAGATGTTCTCTAAAAAACCTTTTTCCTGATAACTCCTTCTTGCAAAGAGAAAAAATACAAGGCACATTCAGCATAGGCCAGAATATTTCTGAGAAGCACAGACCAGCAACTGGGATTTGAGGAAAAACTGCACACCGACCAAGTCTTACACTCTGTTGGAGAAGGAACAGGCTGAAAACTAAAAAGTGAGACAGGTTTTTAAAAGCCAGGTAAGGGACAGACTGCATTTCTCAGGAAGTCGCCTATGACTAAAACAAAAGCATAAGATGCGGGGGGGGGGGGGG
>NW_006780611.1:7051067-7051607 GCF_000442215.2 Lipotes vexillifer | reverse complement strand
ACGCTTCTGTTCCGAGGAAGCCCCGTAAAAAAAAAAAAAAAGAAAAAGGGGGGGGGGGGGGGGGGGACTACCTAAAACCCCTGTAATGTTTGACCTGAAGGAGAGTCTTCACTGAATGGATGAAAAAACTGGAGCCTTGGGGAGGTAGGTAACTTGGCCAAGGTTACAGTTTATTTGGTGGTAAAGCTGGAAGTAGATTCCTGGACCTCCAAGTCGAACTTCAGTGCAGTTTCCCACTTCACCAAGCTGCCACCCCATTTAAGACGTTTTATTAAACTCCTCACTGAGGCAGTTAACATAAGGGTCCAATTATCATTCAAAGATCTGTCTGTTAGATAATAGCTCGAAAATTCCATCCATTTTACAGCATTTATCAGAGTCATCTAATCTTCGAGGGGGAAAAAAAGCAAAGAGGAAAGGGGGGAAAAAAAAATCCCAATTTCTATCTGTCCCCTAAGGGCAAACTAAAGGGTTGCAGACAGTGCTAGTATCCACAACCACAAAAACAGGCAATAATCCCCACCCACGGGCCCAGGAAGT
>NW_006780611.1:7049995-7051057 GCF_000442215.2 Lipotes vexillifer | reverse complement strand
CCCCCCCCCGCAACTCAGTAAATTCCACTCCCATCCAGGCACACGGGAGATGTTCCACCTCCCGCCGCTGACAGAGCGGGCTGGGCCGCATTGGCCACTCTCCTTCCACCACCACTTTCCCCCACCCCAAAAAAGACCAGAAACCTAGAGCACCACCGGGCCCCCAAAAGAGCGTTCGCTCGCACACGGGGACCACCGGATCAAACACCCCGCCCTGCTCACCGCGGCGGGGGAGGGGGAGAAAACCCCACGCAGGAAGTGTGTCCCGCGTTCCACTCCCCGCCCCCAGGGCCGGGACCTTACGCCCTGCCAGCCGGTACCTGCCCTCCGCCCCCAACAGGCGAGAAGCAGCCGCGTCCACATGGCTTCAGGTGTTCACATGGCAATAAACGGGCCCCCGGCCCTCCCGTGGCAGGGACGCGCTCCGGCGCCCCAGCTCCGCTCCCGCCCGCTAGCCCGCCCGGCCCCTCCCCAAGCCCGGCCCTCAGCCCGCCCGCCTCGCCCCCTGCGAAGCGGCGAGAGCCGCGGGATACCCGGGGCTGCCAGGGACCCCGGGGCGGGCAGCGCTGACCCCGCCGATCCCCGGGCACCGCCCGCTCACATCCGCCGCCTTTGCACCCGAGGCCGCGACGAGCAGGTACCTTCCCCCGGCACCCTCAGGCCAGGACCGGTGCCCAAGGCCGGCCCGAGACCACTCAGCGCCCTGATGCCAGGCCGGACCCTTTCCCCTCAACGCCCCGAGGCCAAGGCAGGCCGCTCCTCTCTGCACTCCCGGGTCGGGCCGGGCAGGGACAGTCGCCTCAGCAACCCGAGTCCCGGCCTCGGAGTCCTGGGGCTCAGCACTCCCAGTTCGGGCCGGGCAAAGACCTCTGCCCCCAGCCCCAGAGGCCAGACACCCGGCCTGGCCCTAGCTCCTCAACCCTGACCTCTGCCCCTCCCTCTCAGGCCCGGGCAGCGGTTACCTGTGGGAGCCCCCCGCCCGGTCCCTCGGCCTCGGCCGGGGGCGGGAGGGGAGGGAGCGGCGGCGGACGGCGCTGCGCGGGGTGGGGGTGGGGGAGCCTC
>NW_006780611.1:7041531-7049657 GCF_000442215.2 Lipotes vexillifer | reverse complement strand
CCCACCCGCGTGCGGCGGCGCCGAGGCCTGTGCACGCCGGGCTGCAGGAGACATCCGCCCCGCCGCCGGGGTCGCGCGGGTGTCCCCTCGGCAGCCGTGGGGTGTGTCGCGCGCGTCTCGCCGCTCGGTCAGTGCCATCTTGGCCCGCAGCTCCCGGCCGTCCTGGGAGTGGCCGCGAGCCAACTTTCTGGGGAGTTGGTGGCCCGGAATGTCTCCTTGGGATTTCTGGAGTTCCCTGGAGCCGCCAAAGCCAGAATCGCGTCTCTGTCAGCCTTGGGGAGCCCGCGGGCGAGGGCCCAGTCTCCTCCCCGTAACCCGCTTAGTGGCGCCGGCTCCTGCCCGCCTAGCGCCCACCCGGCCCTCAGGCCTAGTGCCCTCAACGCCTCCGCCCCTTGGCGCCCCGTGTCCTTGGATGAATGACTTGGGCCCTCTTGGGACTCAGTTTCCTCCGCAACACAAGCAAGGAGTTGGGAGGCCCACCAACCTCACGTGTAAAATAGACGCTCACCAAACGCCAGCCGCCTTCGCCTGAGGCGGCATTAAAAAGCTGCCATGCCTGGCTGACTGGACCCAGGGTCCAGAATTAATTTGGAGATAAGGTGGAGGATTTGCGGTGCCAAGGCCTCGGGCCGTTCCCAGTCTTCTCTTGCAAATCTCATGTATGTTTTATGGAGCAAAGGAATGGTTGACGTTTTTTTTTTTTTTTTAAGAAAATCTCGGTTGTAAAACAACCAGAGATGTTTGTGCCGCCTGACCCACTGCTATCAAAAGTGAGAAGACCAGTGAGGCTAGGTTGTACTTGGAGTGTCTGTGATCCTCCCTCTGGCTCACCCAGAGCCCTGGCCAAATCCTCTGCCCACTCCGGGCCTCAGTTTACCGTTGGTACAATGGGAAGGAGAAGAGCGTGGACTGGATGTCCCTGACGTTGACTAAAATTGCTGATTCTAAATTAGACCCCATCTGCCCTAGATGTTAAGGGAGTATGTGGCTTCCTTTCCTGAAGCAACCCAACTTGAAAGTAAATTGGAATTGAAAGAAGAGGGTAGCAGGTGGAGGCGGACAGGAAGGAACCAGGTGTGGCCTGGGGGGCCCAGTTTCAGTATATCTGAGGTCCATAGCTCCCCAGGGCCTGGCTCTACCCTTTCACCTCTCACCCCACCTAGACAGAGACATTAACGCTTTGCCTTGCCTTGGGCCACGCAAAGAGGGTCCTGGCTGTGGCAGCACCTGCCCCCAGCAAAGGAATCTAAGGTAAGGCCTGAGTTGGTTCTGGCACCCCAGGAGGATGTGGCGGGGGAAGGCAGTGATTTCTCCTGGCTTCTGTCCAATCACACAAAGTGGGGGCCGGCTCCAATGTGGGTCAGGGCTATTCTTGGAGACTTGATTCCCCAGCACCTCCTGCATGCCAGGCAGGGTGCCGGTCTCTTCTGGTCTCTTCCGGGGCAGAGCTGAACAGGCCGCCAAGCCCTGCCCTCTGGCTGTTCCCATTGTTCTATGAGTTTCATTTTCAAATTCTTTGGCACCAAGACTCAAAAGGCCAGTGCTGGCTTCTGCTTGAGTCAGAGCTACAGAGGGAAAGAGGGAACTCTCAGCACAGACCCATGTTCTCTGGACAAACACAGAAAGATGCATGAGAGCTTCCACTCGGTGTTGGGAGCACCCTCAATTTCTTCAGAGACTTCATGAAGAAAAGGGAAGCCCATTTCCTTAGAGTCTCCTGCCCCATCGTTCTTCCCTTCCTTTCCCTTCTTCCTCAGCTCATTCGGGTCTCAGACTCGGGGACCAGAACCTGAAATGGATGGTGACAAGCCATGCAAAGCCTCATGCAGAAGGGAAGGAATGCAGACAGATAACTGAAGTCCAGGCTCTTGTTTGTTCCTGCCTCCTGTCCTGAGACTGACCCTACAGCCCCCTACCCACCCCTTTGGACCCTGGCGGAACAATGGCTAGTTAACCTCCACCTGGAAACCTCCCCAGTCCTAGGGCCAGGCCAGCCTGGACCTCTTCACCCCTAACAGCCACTTTCCCTTTCAGTACCATTTGGAAAAAGAACATGTGTGGGCATTATGACCAACAGACAGATTTGAGTTACGCTTGGGCTGTGTGGCCCTGGACTAGTCACTTCACCTCTCTGAAACTTGGTTTCCTCAGCTGTAAAATGGGGATAATATGACCTCACTCATAAGGTATTTTGGGAATCTAAAGAGAAATGTATAAAAAAGTCAGTACAGTACCAGGCACACATTAGCAATAGCTACAGTTCTATGATGTGGACATACAAGCAGACTGAGGTTCAGAGAGGTTAAGCCACTGCTCAAGATCCCATAATGGCCAGAGCACAATAACTGGGAGCTCCCTCCTCTTTGATCACATTAGTGTCTTCTGTTGTTCTCTCACTGTCTCATCTGTGAGAATCCTGTTTTTCTTTCTTTTTTTTTAATTTTACAATTTTATTTTTTAATACAGCAGGTTCTTATTAGTTATCCATTTTATACATATTAGTGTATATATGTCAATCCCAAGAGAATCCTGTTTTTCCTACCACAGTTTAAGGAAAGGACAGTAGATTAGTTGGGGATTTTTTTTGTTTTTGTTTTTCTTCTCTCTCTCTCTTCTAGTCCAGTCCACTCAAAAAATACATATTGAATTGAATCAGTGTTTTCAATTCCAGAAGCAAAATTAATCCTTTCCCTCCTCCTCCAGCTCCGAGATGGCTTTTGGAAACCCTGTGTCACTCCCTTTATTACAAACTCCTCTGCCCTCCTCCAGGCGCCTGGGCCACTCCGGGATTACAAATGGAGCCTTCTGCCTCTAGGTCACTGATTCCGCTACCATCTGTCAGCATGGATTGATTGAGGAGACTGGCCCTGCTCGGCAGATCAGTGACTTGTGCGAAGTGAGCTGGGCTGTCGGTGCCTTCAGCGGCAGGCGGATGTCCTTCCTCTCACTCGCTGGCTCTCTTGAGCACAAGTACCGCCCTCACCTTTATCCTTCAGTGGCCCCAGCTCTCCTTCCTCGTGGGAGGGGCCTCCTGCTAACTCTAGCACGCCAGGAGGGAGGCCTCCTGAACTCGTGCTCACAATCCTCCAGGAGACAACTTACCAGAAAAAGCCTCTGCTTAACAGAGTGGCGAACCCCCCAAAGCGTCCGGCAGAGCCTGTCCCAAGCCAGGCACTTTTCCCACGCAAAGTACAAACCTAAGGGTGGCCTTCATTCCACACAGAGCACCTGCTGTGTGCTGGGCTGTAAACCCTGATGGAGGGAACACAGGGCCTCAGAATAAGTCTTTCTGGGGCAAGGGCAGGGCAGGCTCTAAGGCTAAGGGGGTGGGGAAGGCTCCAAATAGAGTCCGGGAATACCAAGCCTTAGCCACGTGGGGACAGCCACTGCAGGTCCCAGGAGGGCTGTGTGCAGCGCAGGGCTAGGGGAACGAGAGATGGGGCTGCAGAGGTGGGCAGGGGTGGGGTCCTACAGGGCCTTGTATCGGTGACCCACTTGGCATGAAGTGGTTCCACAGGGTCTCACAGTGCCCTCTGCTCAGGAGATTTGCCCCTCAACCCTGCCTTCCACCTCATTCCTCCAGGCCCCAAGTCGTGGCTCCCTCCTCCTCAGCTCTCACTGGTCACACTGGGCTGCCTGTGCCTGTGTCTGCCTCTCCCACAGGACCGTGAGTATTCACAGGGCAGACACCCCTGCTTCCCTCGGGTCTCTGGCATCCTCTGCAGGGTAAGGCACCATAACCATAAACATGATAACATGAATAATGACGATACAGCCCAGAGGAATCCAAGCTTACTGGGAACAGGCACTGTGTGTCTGTAGCGACATGATGAGGTTGGTACTGTTCTCATCTCCACTTTACAAACGGGACGACTAAGGGGCAGAGAGTTGAACAACTTGTCCCAAGTCACACAGCATAGAAGAGGCCAAGCTGGGATTTGAACCCAGGTCTTTAGAGGTTGCACTCTTAACCACCAAGTTTCCCAGCACTGGGTAAACACTGGAAAGAGACAGTTGGTGGGTCCCAAAGTTTGCAGGTGGATAGGGAAACAGACTTGAGGGGACAGCAGCGTCGACACCAGTCTCTCCTCACAGGTGACATGGTAAAGCCCTGGAGACTGGGCAGTTTGCAGGCGTTGGACCCGCAGACCCCATGCCTGGAAGACCCAGGCCTAACCGACAGCAGCAGGAGCCGTGCATCAGCACACTCGGGACACTGGAGGAGACACAGCTGAGCAACGGGAGGCCGCTGCTGCCTGGCCTCACAGAAGATCACCCTTCAGCCCACTCAACACTCCTGCCACTAGTGCCTCAAGTCTCCCTGGGAAGTCCCTGGCATGGTGGCCCAGCACAGGTCACGGAGCTGGGGGTGTAGCCTGGTCTCACTGATCTGTGTCCTTTAGCAAATCATCCAATGGCTCTGAGTCTCAATTTCTTCATCTGGAAATTGGAATGCGTGGGAGGAGGGGCCGAGTGGTCTGCCTGCCTCCAGGAAGTCGGGTCCCTTACCTGGCTGACCCCACTCACTGCTCGCAACAACAGTGGGAGGCAGGGATTGTCATCTTCATTGTGCAGAGCAGGAAATGGACACAGAGAGGTTAAGAGACTTGCCGGAGGTCACACAGCTAGCAAGCAGCAGAGCTGGTTTGAACTCAGGCTTCTGGCCCCCGAGCCCCCACTGAGTCACTTACAGCACTGCAGAGTGTTAAAGTGAAGATGGAATGATCTAACAATAGCAGTGACAAAGCCATGTCTAAGCACTTCACCTGCTCTAACTTGCTTAGTCCTTACAACAGCTCTCCGAGGTGGGTACTATTATTACCTCATTCTGCAGATGAGGAAACTGAGTCACCGAACAGCTAGGCAGAGTTGGAATCTGCAACCAGGCAGGTCAGGCTGCAGAGCCCCTGCATCGCTTTATCACAAGAGAACAATAGGGAGGCTCCTTTCCATTGGGATTATTTCTGCTTGAAAGCTCAAGACTTTTAGCCCCATCACTGTTGGGCTCCACGGGAAGGCAGTGCTGCATGCTGAGGCATGCTGGGAAAAGACTTTGTTCCGTCCTGCTTTGTTGACATGCTCTTCATTTTAAGCCTGAAACCCCAGCTTCCTGTGAAGAATTCAAACCGTAGAGAAAAATGTGGCCATAATACAGCCACTACGTCCTGCGCCTCCAGTGTTCCCTGAGCCTGGGGCTCCGTGTGTGTCCTCACACTTAACCTTCACAACACCCAAGTAGCCCCCGCTTCACAGCTGAAGAAACTGAAGCCCAGAATTGCTAACAAGATGCCCAGAGGCACACAGCTGCTAAGTGGTAGATCTGAGACTCGTCCCCAGGTCCTTCTTGAGAATCCTGGCTCTTCTGACCACAACAGCTGCACCCCCGTGGGATGCGCAGAGGTGGGTCTTGTTTGCTGGGCTTTGAGGGAAATGCTGCTGCTCATCATCTGCCACAGGCTGGCCCCCCAGTGTCACAATTCCTGGGCCACAGGGAAAGCACCAGGACACAGGTGTGACAAGTGTGGACATCAATGTCCCCTCCACTCCATCTCTCCCTCCAAGGATTCAAGAATGGCTCCCCTGCCACCAAGGTGATTGTCTTCTGGAAGCAGTCATGCCCTGTGAGGTTCCTCATCACTGCCCTGCATCTCCCCGGGAGCTCACAGGATAACTCCAAGGCCCATGTGTGATTCCGGGGAAACAGAAAGCAGCAGAGTCAATGGATTCTCCAACTCCCAACTGGTCTTGTTGATTGCAGCCTCTTCTCCCGGCCCACCCATCCCTGCAGCAAACTCATTACAGTTTCCAGAAGCCAGCTTTGACCCTACTACCCCTGGCTCAGAGGTTGTTGGTGGGCCCCAAGGAGCTTCAGAATTCAAGTAAATTCTCATCCACCTGGAACACAAAGCCCTCGCCTGGCCCCAGCCACCTCTCCAAGCTTCTCTCACACGTCCCTTTCTGCTTCTTTGCCAAGCCAAATGGGCTGTGTCCCTACCATGTGCCTGTCTGCTACCCGAAGCAGGAAGCCCTTCTCTCTTCCCTACAGCGTGAAATTACACCCTCTTTCAAGTCTTACTCAAATGCCACCGCCTCCTCGAAGCCTTAGCTTAATACTCATCATAAATTCACTCCACAAACATTGATTGAGCCCCTACCATATGCCAAGCCTTGAGCCCAAGGGTCCCTGTTATCATGGAGCTTACAATGCCATAGGACCATTAGAGCAAACAAATGATCACATAAATAATCATTTGGTAACAGCCATGAAACACATTAGTAAGCAAGTGGGCAGGTGCACAGAGGGTGTATAATGGGACCCTGGGTCTTGGGGATCCAGGACATTTGAGCTGAGACCTGAAGGACAGATAGGAAGTTGCCACGTGATGAGGTTGGAAGAGAGCTCCAGGCAGTGGGCACAGCACAGGCAACAGCCCTAAGGCAGGAGGGAGCGAGTAGATTTCCAGGAATGGAAAGGAGGCCAGTGCGATTTCAATGAAATGAGTAAGCTGGAGATGCAGTTGGAGCGAGACAGTGCAGACCACGAAAGGCTTGGGGACTTTATCCCAAAGGCAAAAGGGGGAACCGCTGAAGGATTCTGAGCAGAGAAAATAGTCAATATTCATTTATAAATGATCCTGCCCCGTGGCTGAGTGTCTCCTGAAAAGCCTAGGCTTTGCGTCCAGCCACCCCTGAACCTTGGCTGTCTGGTTGTTTGGGGGTGAAGTTTTCAAACCCCTCCTCCTGGACTGAGCTCTCGAGGGCAGGGCTGACCTCCGGTTCTCCCGCAGCGTCATCCTCAGCATGTGGAGCTGCTCCAAAAACATTTGTGGAACGAACTAACAGATAAGATAAGACACTTACCAGCATTTCCCCCGGAAGAGGCCAGGCTGCCTGGGGGGCCTTCCACGTTCTCTGGAAATCACAAAATTCAAGGGTTTTAGTGAGGTCACTACTCAGGGAGCCCTTGATAGTACAGCCGGCATCCCATGGATGCCCGCGCCCAGGGCCAGCATGACACCGCACAGGCATCTGCCCGTGACCGTGTCCTGAATGACCAGAAACAGAACCAAAAGATCCCAACAGCTGTTAAGGTGCTTTCGAGTTTACGAAGCACATTTCACAAGCAGCCTCACACAGGGTCAACCCTCTCGGGTGGATACAGTTGCTGCCCTGTTTTACAGATGAGGAAACTGAGGCCCAGACAAGGGAGGGTCTCCGGCAAGTCATCTCAAAGCCAAGACTAGAACCTGACAACAGTTCAGGCTACTTATGGCTCCCATGGGGTTAAGAGAGGTTTCCGGAAATTTCTTTTAAAAATGTTTTAAAATGACATATTTCATCAGGATGTCTGTCAGCCAGCAGTGGGAGCCAACACACCAATTCTCACAGGCCGTTCCCCCTGCATGTCAAATCTGCACACTCAGCCCCAGGCCCTGAGGCTGGTGGCTTAGCCCAGGGCACGGGAGGGGCCTGAGTGATGAATCCTTGGCTCCCTGGGCTTGGTGCTGGCACAAAGCAGGTGCTCAGGAGACTCTGAGTGTTCTCCAGGGGAACCTGAGCTGATCTGAGGGATAACAATAGAGAACACTCCTACGGCTCTCACGTGTGCCAGCAACCATGCTAAGTGAGTTACCCGCATTAACTCAGGTCATCCTCACAACAAGGCTATGAGGTGAGTATGCCAATTATCCCTATTTATATGTGTGGAAACTGAGGCTCAGAGCAATAGGTAATTAGCCTGGGGTCACACAGCCAGTGAGTGGCAGAGCTGGGATTTGAAGCCTTTAAGCAACCCCATGCCCTGGCTGAGTGAAGGTGGGCAGAAACCTGTGCATCCTCAAGGACTGCGACCATGTGGGGTGCCCCTCCTGCACACACTTGATGACCGCTATTCCCATTCCCCATATATCCTGTGTGGGCGAGCAGTGACAAGCTGGCATGGTAACTACCCCATCTCCCCAGCCTCCCCTGCCCTCACCCCGTGGTCTCTGGGCTCCCTTTACCTATCCTGCCACCTATGGGCTCCCGCCCCAGCTCCTTTTTGGTAGTAGGTGGGGTGTACAAAAGAAAGGGAGGGGGCTTCCCTGGTGGCGCAGTGGTTGAGAGTCCGCCTGCCGATGCAGCGG
>NW_006780611.1:7035847-7041368 GCF_000442215.2 Lipotes vexillifer | reverse complement strand
GGCTGGGCCCGTGAGCCATGGCCGCTGAGCCTGCGCGTCCGGAGCCTGTGCTCCGCAACGCGAGAGGCCGCAACGGTGACAGGCCTGCGTAACGCAAAAAAAAGAAAAAGAAAAAAAAAGAAAGGGAGGGCAGAGGGCGATGCTACCTTGAGAAGGCTCTGTAAGCTCTGGAGCCTCAGCTTTTTCACCTGCAGAATGGGGACATTAACATCGCCCGCCACGGAGGGCTGCATCCACACAAGTGCTTAATCCATGACCTCACACCTAAGTGCTGGTTCCAATTACTCTGGCCTCAGGTACCCCTTGAGGGGGAATCATTCGTCCCGTGAGCAGGCAGGCTCAGGGAAATACGGTGCCCATGGTCACCCAGCATCGATCACCCAGCACAGCACAGTGGAACAAGGAATGAGCTGCCTGCCTCTGAAGCGTGAGTGGAGGGGAGGAGGGGGGTACGTGAAACGTCTTCCACGCAACTCGGCGTCACACTGCCAGGTGTGGGCTGGATTTGGCTACCGAGTCCTGTATCCGCCCACTCCCAAGGCTCTCCCCAAATGGTGCACATCGAGTGGTGTTGGGGGAGTCCTGTGCCCTCCTGGGAGCCACTATCTTGCTGGACCCTCTCGGCCCCCTTCCCCAGCCCAGGTGAGGTGTGCTTGTGGGGACAGGAGGAACAGTGGGAAGGCCAGACATCGAAGTTGTTCAACTGTGGGCTGACTGCAGAATAAAAGGGAAGAAAGCATCCTTTCCGGAAAAATCAATGGACAGATGTGACCGCCCAAGTCACAACCTACACGGAAGCCATCCAAGAAAATCAAGGAGACGAGAGAATTGCCACCCTTTACAGCAGCTGAGAGAGGTGAGCGAGCCCAATCCCCCATCAGACAGATAGGAAAACTGAGACCCAGGGTGGGGCCGTGACTGGTCCAGGGCCCCACGGTATGTCTGAGGCTCTGCCACGTGTGAGGGGTGTCCAGTCCCAGGTGGCCCATTTGCAGTGGTGGGCGGGCCCTTGTGGTCCTCATGCCTCACAGCCCAGCCGTCGTCCAATTCCCTCTGTCTTGCCCACATTACCAAGGGTGTCCGTTTAGCCTCGCGCAGAAAACACCAAATATCTGAGGCTCTTCCCTGCATGCTTTTGGCTTCTGGGGTGCCCTACCCCCCACCCCCACCCTCACATGTTAGGCAGAGTGAGGGGAGACTGTATTCAATAAGCTACTACATAGTTGTGCAATTAGAACAGAGCCTGCCTGACTCGCAGTAAGTGCTCATAAATGTCAGTTGTTGTTTTTTTGGCTGCGCCAGACGTCTTGTGGGATCTTTGTTCCTCAACCAGGGATCGAACCCGGGGCCCTCGGCAGTGAAAGCACAGAGTCCTAGCCACTGGACCGCCAGGGAGTTCCCAATGTTAGCTATTATTACTAGGCATGATTATCCTGGCCCACAGACACTAGATGCTAGAGCCTTCACTCTCCTGTGCTGGCTTTTCTTTGAGCTAACAGTTGTTGAGTGCTCTCCGGGAGCCAGGCTCTGGGCCGACTGCTTTGTGAGAGTTATCTTGCCTCATCTTCACCACAGCCCTGTGACTTAGGTACTATTATTACCCCAGGAAACCAAGGCTCAGAGAGGGCAGGTGAGTTGCCTGAGACAACACAGCTGGTAAATGGCACAGCCAGGGTTGAACCCAGGCAGCCTGGCTCCCGCTATGAACTGGGGGGAGTAGTGGCCCTGATCTCTTGCAGGAGCTTCCAGTCACGTCAGGGTCCCAGGCAAGAGAAGCTGCTCCAGGAACCCTCACCTAAGTTGGGGACCAGGCATCTACTCTGATTCCCCAGCAATGTTGGCCCCGTCTCAGAGTGGGGCCTGGGCTGGCCCTGGATGCCAGAAGTCCTGAGACTCCAAATTAAAAGGAGACCCAGGCTGGTCCTTAAATTCCCAGGCTGTTCAGGAATCCCAACAGCACAAGGCCACCCTGAGACGAGCTAGCACAAGCCAGCTTTGTGTGCAACCTGCCCACTCTCATCAAGTCAGGCTCTCCCTTCTTCCAGAATTGGCTCCCACTGCCGAGAGAAAGTGTTCCCTCTCCCCCTTCCCCTTCCCCTTCCTGAGCTTCAGCCACTCAAGGTGACTGGCCTGTTAACACCTGCAGCTCTCTGCTCTTACCCTTCCTTCTGGTGGTACACCCTCCCCTGCCTTAGCCTGGCAAACTCCTACTCATCCTCCAAGACATTCAAATGCCACCTCCTCTCTGAAGCCCCTCTTGATTGACCTGTCAGAATTCACAAGGGTACCCCAGGGAAAACTTTTTTTGTTGTGCCTCTAGGGTGCTGGCATAGCCAGCTCCCTCATAAACACAGCTGCCATTAATTGAGCACCTGCTGTATACAGGTGCTGCACCTGCAGTCTCCTTAATCCCTACAACAAGCCTGCAGGTAGAGTTTACTACTACCAGGTCACTGCCTTTTAGAACTGCATCCCTGAGAGATTAAGTAACTTGCCTAAGGTCATACAGCTAGAAAGTGGCCAGGGAAGACTGCAACTGAGGGCTGACTCCAAAGCTCCTGGGGTCCATCAAATTGGGGGCATACAGAGGGAAGGGGCTTGCTGTGCTTCTTCCATCTATGTATGCCAGGAGGGTGGGCATACGGCTCCAAGTGGGCAGGCTCTGTGAGCTGGGGCTGGGTGAAATGAGCTGACCGGTCAGTTGGAACCTCGACTGGTACTCCCAACACCTCTGAGAAGAAAGGTCTCAAGCCCAGGCCTGGAACGGACCCAGCATCTTGGCCTTGAGGAGAGTCTATCCACTGTTCCTTCCTTTTCCATCGGATGAAGGAGGCTCCATGGGGCACCAGAGCCCCGCAGGCAAAGGCCAGGTGCTCCTCACACACAGCTCCCTGGCTCCTCTATGCAGGTTGGCTTGTGGGCACAGGACCTGAAGGAAATGCTGGGGTAGATGAGCGAGCCCGCCAGCAGTTTCCAAGGGACATTAGCCACATGAGGCTCTCCTGCTTGGGGCAGATGTCCCGGTCACAGGCATAGCTGTGGCTTGTCCCTACATGTCAGGCTTCGCGGGGAAAAATCCCCTTCCGGTGGGTTTGCCCAAAGGAAGTGAGCCCATCACCCCTTCCAGGGTGTGAGGCAGGGTGACTGTTCCATCCTGGTGGTCCACCTTCCTGGGGTATCAGTGGGTCTGGATCTGCTCCCCTAGCTTCCAGGCACACACCCGCTCTGTGCTCAGCTCTGGGCGGGTGCTGGGAACACTTGAGAAGGATGCCTTAAAAATCCTGTACCCAAGAGCCTGACAGTGACCACACCTCTCACAGCACTGTGAGAGGGCACATGGGGATGGGCAGGGTGCAGGCCCCCAGACCATCCAGGTTGAGGGCAGGCAAGGCTTCCTGGAGGAGGCTAACTGAATCCAAAAGGACTTGACCAGGCAAAAGAGGCGGTGAGGTCCAGGTGAGGAACCAGCTCCTGCGGAAGGAGGGCTAGAATGAGGGCTACGGCCTGAGGCCTAGTGTGTGACAGGCTGGACCCAGAGGGCCTTCCCCTGACCCTCCATCTGAGGTGGGCTCCTGCCTCGGCTTCTCAGCTCAGATGTCTCCATCCCTGCTGGGGCCTGAGCTATGGCCTGGCCCTACTAAAGCCCCACTCTCTGTGTTCTCTGGAGACTTCCTCTAGAGACTGACCACCTCTGTACATGCCACTGCTCCTGCCTGAGCCCTGCTGCAGCCCAGAGCCTAGAGCTGTGGTTGCTTCCCAGCCCAGGTCAGGCTCAAGCTCTCTGCCCTCATATGCCCGTCAGAGGAGACAAGGTCCTGGGACACCTTGCCAACACCAGCCCAGCCACAGAACCCGTTGCCACCCTCCTGCAGCCGGGGGCAGGCCCATCTCTGGCCTTGTATCTTCGAACCCCATCTGAGCCTCAGTCCCTGGCTCTCTGTCTCTGGTTACCCTTGGGAAGCAGCTGTGGGCAGAAGCAGGCTTCCGAGACCTCGGGCCGCCCAGGCTAAGAGAATGATAGGACCGTGACCCTGGCTGGGGACGGAGAGACCTTGCAGGGAGGCAGCCAAGATGGGGCAATGGCTGGGGGTCAGGAGAGCAGCCTGGGCTTCCTGCAGAGTGAGGAGGGGGCTGGTGTGCCAGAGAGGAGGGAGGACCAGCTCCTCCCCGCCATGCTGGCCTGTCTGTCTCCAGCACTTCACTGTAAAAATAAATGGAAAAAGCACACACCAGACAGAAAAAAGGGAGGAAAAAAAACAAAACCCCAAACCGCCCCACATGGGCTCCCTCAGCGGGTTTGGGCCAAGGCCTTGGCCTGGGTTACTTGCTGCTGCTTTTCCCGGGAAGCTGCTGGTGCCAAATTTGCATTTACCACAAACAGAGACAACACAATGTCATAATCCTTCTCCTGTCACTCTCCCCTCTCTTCCTCCTCCCACCTCAGACAAGCAAGCTGACACAAGATGACGGCTCCCTCGACAGCCTGAATGAGCAAAGCCCTCGATCTGCCTCTTAATTGCTGGCGTTTCTCTCTGGCCCGCGCGCTCCGTGCCCCTCGCCCAACTTGCAGCAGACCACCCACTGCACTGCCCCCTCCTTTGTCCCGAATCACCGCCGACAAATGGCCTGCTGGAGGTGGAAGAATATGCCTGGAAATAATGGTGGGGGGAGAAGCCAGCCCCTGGCCACCCCCGGCCGCCTCTGCACCCTCACTGCCAGGGTCCCAGCCACGGAAGCTGGCTGTACCTCAGGGGACGGGGGGTCAGCGAGAGTGACTCAGCCCCTGGGACTCTGACCCAGGGCCCTGCCCTTCACGCCCCGGCCGCCGCGCTCCCAGAGCAGCCGTCTCTCCCCCCTCCTCTCCCGGCCACCCTCCCGGGCACCGCTCTGAACATCCCCCGCGCTCCCCTCCCTCCATCGCTCTTTATGGCAGTTTCAAAGCTGCAGCCGCCGCTCGAGCAGCTGCGGCCTTTGATGGGGACAAGGCAGTGAAGGCCGCCCGGGAGGCCCCCGCCCGCCCCCGCCCGCCCCTCCCCGGGAGCCTCGGGCCGGGCAGCGTGGCGCGGCGGAGCGCCCAGCCGGCACGCCTCGCACGCCAGAGCAAACTTTCGTGACCGGAGGGAGAGACACGGCGCATGCTGCGTTACCTTTGCAGCAGCATCCTTCCTGGCACTTGCTCTAGACCCCTCCAACAGCCCAGGGCGACCGGCCGGAGGAAAACAACTCCCGAGTGAGGCTAGGGAGGAGGGGAAAGGGAAAAACGAGAAGGAAAAGGAAAGGGGGCAGTTTCTCGTCTCTCAGCCTCCTCGCCGCTCCTCCTGCCCGAGCCGGCAAGTGAAGTCACAGGGCCGGGGCGGTGACATCAGCCGAGCCTCTGACATCACAGCCCCTGCCAGATCTCACCTCTGCAGGGCGGAGATGGAGGAGCAGCGGGGAGGAGGGGATGGATGGAGGAAGGAGGGGAGCACAGATTCCTCCATCGCCCTCAAATGCGGAGAGCGCGTGCCAGCATGGGGGGGGG
>NW_006780611.1:7017410-7034471 GCF_000442215.2 Lipotes vexillifer | reverse complement strand
GCCAGGATGGGGGGGGGGTGCAGGGGAGGGGCGGGTGGCTCATCTCTGAAGAATGTTTTATCTCTATAGATAGGGGCGATTATGTGTCTATAATTGGCCCCCGAGTGAATGGCTTAAAAGGGCCGAACGCCCACCACAGGCAAGAATCACAGCTCACTGCTGTTCTTGGAGCCCAGTGGGTCAAGGCCAGTGTGACGGGTCGTGGAGCACCTACTGTGTGCGGGGAATTCGCATCCAGCATCTTGGGCGGTGATCGCAAACACCTGGTGTGGCTCAGAGAAGGAAGGGCCTCCCCAAGGCGGTGCAGGAGGAAAATGAGCTGGGATTTGAGGCAGGTGGCAAAGAGGGTGGGATAGGGCCAGTCACAGCCAGCAAGGGGGCCCAGAGCCTGAAGGGCCAGCCAGGCAGCTTCGGGGCTTTTTGAAGCCTTTCACCGGCTGCAGGATCAAGGCCTTGGATTTGATTACTCAGCCTAGGCCACCCCCCAGCAAAGTTGGGCTTCAGTAGGGGTAGGCAGAATGCAGCAGTCCCCATCACCCCAAATCCCATCTCCAGGGGTGGCAGCAGCAGGCAGCCTGCCCTCAGCATGTGGCTATAGCAGCACCAGTTCAGTGGGCTGAGCACCTACTACTACATGCAGTCCCATTACCAGGCATTCATGCTCCCCCTCTTACTCCGTGGCAATGCTTAAGAGGTAGGCACCAAAGCCCCATGTCAAGGTGGGGAAACTGAGGCCCAATACATGGTGGGACGAAACAGAGACCCAGGTGTCCAGTGCCTGGACTCCAGACCACGGCCAGATCCTTGGCCCTGCAGTGCCCTTGGCCTGAGCCTCCTTCTCTAGAGCTGCACAGACCATCCCCGATGCCCACTTGCTTTAAGTAAACCATGGGTAGTCTAGCCTCTGCCCTCAGATGAGACACCACACAACCCGCTCTACTGTGTTCCCTTTAGCTCAAGACCCCAGCCCAGCCCAGGCCCCGCCAGGCCCCGGTGTGGCAATCCCAGCGCAGCACCCTCTTCCCTGGCACCACGGAGCACCTGGGCTGCTGAACATAGGCTGCCCCTAATTCGGCTCACAACTTCATCTGAGCTCCTGGGTCTGGCATTGGGTGAGGGCCTACTAAGCACCAGACTCCAGCTATCTCATTTCGCCCTTCCCACCTCCAGGATGTCAGGGTTAGAGGCCAGGAGGCCGGGCTGCTCCCAGGGTCTGGAGAGTACTTCCCTTTCTCCCAGGCTTTCCCCAAAGCCTGGAGCTAACGTTCCCACCTCAGTTCTCAGGACTCCGGCCATGCTTTGCACCGGTCCTTCCCCCACCAGGACCTGACACGTTGCAAAATCCACACCAGGCACTCAGTAAAGCCTTGTAGTAAACTGACCCTAGTCACAAAAGATGTGCGCACAGGTGCAAACACCAGCGAGGAAACCCAGAAGAAACACCTCCATTCAGTTCCCTAAACAAACCACGCTCCCTCTGGTCTCCAAGCCTTCGCACCTGCCATTCCGCCGCTTGGAACACCTCACCGCACCGTCACCCGTTCCCTGGCTACATGAGGGTCTCGACTGAAACATCACTTCCTCCGAGAAGCATCTCCTGACCCCCAGGTCCAAGTGAGATTCGGCTTTCCATGTTTATCCCCCATCATAGCTCCTACTGAGTGTCCTCCCCCATCATAGCTCCTACTGAGTGTCCTGGGAGGCAGCAGGAAGTGGTGGAAAGGGATGGGGGCTCCAAGGCAGACTGCTCGGGTTCAAATCCCGGCTTCCCAACTCACTCACCGTGTGACCCTGGACAAGCCACCTGACCCCTCTAAGTCTGTTTCCTCCTTTGTGAAATGTGGGCAAGAACAGCAGTGCTATTGAGAGGGTCTCAGCACAGTGCAGACCCTCACCAGAGCCAGCAGAACTGTGCCTGCCTGTTCACCTGCCTGCCTCCCCAGCCAGGCTGCTAAACAGCCAAGGAGATGGGTCTGCTTTGTCTTCTGACCCCTGGCACAGTGCCTGCACACAGTGGGCATTCAAGAAATATGCACCGAGGAAACCAGGCAAGGTTGGTTGACACAGTGGATTGGAGAACTTTAATTCAGTTCGGCAGGCACCTGGTTTTAAATCTTGGCTCCACCACTTCCTTCCTGTGTGACTGTGGGCAAGTTACTTAACTTCTCTGAGGCTCATATGCTCCACCTGTAAAATGGGTATAAGAACAGAACCTGCCTTATAAGGTTGTTGTGAGGTTACATGAGAGAAGGGATGCAAAATGCTTAGACCAGTGCAGACTCGTAGCAGGGGCCAGATCCGTGTTAGATGCCATCATTATTACCTTATGTGATCTGGGCCTGCGAGGTGCCACAGACAACAGAGGGGAGCCCGAGAGAGACGTGGTGGAAGTGGGAAGGAAGTGGACTTTGGAAGAACACAGACTGGGCTCCGACACAACCTCAGTGAGCCTCAACTTCCCACTCTTGAAGGAATGTAACTAACGCTCCTTACTTCGCTGAGTTTTTGAGTGGGAAACTGCAGACAAGGAATATGAGTGAGCCTACCACAGAGCCGGGCACTTAGCAGATACAGAATAAATACGGGTTCCCTTCAGTCCCCTCAAACTACGGACACACATGGACAGTTATTCGGTAACTTTTCACAAATATCTCAACATGGGTGAGGTGGGATCACCAAGTAGGGAGCAACAGATGCAGAGAAGAGGCTTAGAAGGGATGGCAGCTGGGGGAGGCACCAGGAAAGGCTTCCTGGAGGAGGAGGTGTGTGAGCTGGGTCAGGAAGATTCAGGGGAAGGGAGGAGGGAGAAAGTGCATGGACAGAAGAGTTGGGGCACCCAACCCCACAAAGGCAAAGCACATTTCAACACAGCAACTCAGAGGGTAGAGGAGGCACTGTCACCTCTGTTTGGGAACATGGGGTTTTGGTAGCACAGCGGCTGAGCTGGAGGGCTCCATGAGCACCAAGCCTCTGTGCTGGGCATGTTGTCATGGATACAGGCCAACAACACAGAGACCAGAATAACTGAGCTGGGTGGGATGCTGGAATCATCTGCCCCAATCACTCTACAGATGGGGAAACTGAGGCCCAGAGAGAAGAAGGGACTTGACCAAGGTCACATGGTAGGTCAGTGGCAGGGACCTACCTGCCTACGCTTAGTCTCATAACCCCTAGGTCAGAATTCTTTTAATGGTAAGGGCAAAGACAAGTTAATGGTACTTACGTAGCGCTTATCGTGTGCACCTGTGTCTTAGCTTCTTCGGAAGATGAACTCATTTGAGCCCCACAACAACCCTCTGGTGAGGGTCTACCATTACCCCCCATTTTACAGAGGATCAAACTGAGGCCTAGGGAACTCAACTGAGTTGCCCAAAATCACACCGCCAATAAAGAGCAGAGCCAGGATTCAACCCCAGGGTATCCAGCCCCAGAATCTGGGCACTTAACCAATACACCCGACTGCTCTCATCATAGCATGCATCCATCCCATCGTGCATGCGTGCACCCATCCACCCAATCAGGCATGCATGCGTTCATTCAAGCAGTATTTATGTGAGCTCCTACTGTTCCAGGCACTCAAGAATCAGCAGTGAATGCACAGCCAACCCCACGGAGCCCTGCCTGCCTCTCTGTGACCCATGCTGCCTTGTACTGTGCCCAGCCATCTCAGAGCTCACTAAAAACCGTCCTCCTGAAAAGCCTGGTTTCAAATTTAGCTGCTCAAGACCACAGACCGCTCTATTGCTGGGAAACCATAAACCAACTCCCCTTTTAAAAGCCATTATGTCGCTTGCTTAGGAAAGTGGGAGTGAAGACGATTGATCCAGTATCAATTTCTGGGTAGAATGGTGAATTGCATGGATGTCCGAGGTCTCACTGGCCCAGGGTGGGGAAAAAAAAAAATCCTACTAATCAGATTTGGAAATAGTACACGGGGCTTGAAGCAGTCGAGCGAAAAAGTTTAATGGTTGAGTTTTGCCACCACAAGAGCTTTCCACAAGTCCAGCCCCCTGGGCAAGGAGGACGCAGCCCAGTCGCATGCACTGTGTACCCTTTCAGATAGCCTTCGGGGCTCCCAGAAGACCCAGACCTTCTCCTGCTAATAGCAGACTGCCTGCTCTGCTCCAGGCCCACTACACTGTTCTACCCCAAAGGCTGGCATGACTGCCCCACCCCCCAGAGGAGGAAACAGACTCAGAAGAAGGAAGACTTTCCCAAAGTCAACACAAACCAGGCCTGGCTGGTTCCAAAGACTGTGGTCCGCCCTCAACATTGCCACTTCAGTGCAGCCTTGGGCAGGCCTTGTGCCTTCTCCGATCCTCCAGTTTCCTCTTCCTTGAAGTGAAGACACTGAGAAGCAAGAGCAGGAGCTCCCTTCCAGCCCTGGCATTCGGTGCTTCCATCTGACAAGGCTGCAAGATTGGTGCCAAGGACAGGACGAAGGGCCGGCAGGCGTTCCCCCAACCCACACCACCACCACCTTCATCTCACCTCCACTGAACAGCCCCAGAACAACATATCTTAAAACAGAAATCCACTTCAGGGAGGTGAGGTTATTTCAATACCCATTCTACGGATGGGGCTATAGAGTCAAATCTGTAAGGCAAGTACTCTCTCCCTGCTACTGCCTCCCCCAACACATTGAGACGTTCTGAACAACATCTGCCATTGCCCAAAAGCAGAGACAAAGCGAGAGGAACTGGGTGGCTACTGAAATCAGGTTATTAGTAGAATTATTAATAATAATCCCCAACATCTGCATAATAGCCACCTCCTGGCTGTGCAAAGGCTCACAGCCTCAGTTTCCTCTTCCATAAAATGGGAATAATAGTGATTATTCTTCCCTGAGATGTCAGGACAAGAATCACGCATCCCATTTTGCAGATGAAGAAACCGAGGCCCAGAAAGGTGGTGTTAAGTGCACTGAAGCCACAACTCGAACATGGGTCTGTGACACAATGCAGGAGGCTAAAAGGAAAGAAACGTCTGGGGTGGCCTGAGATTCTGAACCAAGCACACTTTTATCTGCTGGCAGTCTGCTGATGGCCACAAATGAAGGGTGATTTGTCCCCCGCAGGGGCCATGAGGGGCCTGCAGCCTGCCCTGGGCACAACTGCCACCCTGGCAGACCCCCAGAGAGCCCCCCAAAGAATCTCTGCACTCCCGAGCCTTTTTCCCATTCCAAACATGCCAGAGCCCCGCGGACCCCGGAGGCTGCTACTTAGCGCCAGATTAATCACACCAAATTCTCCATCCAGATACTGCGTGCAGGCCGAACTCCCACCGCTAATCGCCATAATATTCTCCTCGGCGTGTGCAGGCGGCCGGGGCGATGTTCCAGGAATGTTAATTCTCCACCGCCGGCTCACTCTCGCCACACGCATGCGCCCCCTGCATGGCCGGCTGCTGTTCGGGGATCAGGGGGCTGGGCAGGGGGACAGGGGGCCGGCAGGAGGCAGTGCCCAGGTCAGAAACCCTCCCTGGGGGCTGCCCGGTGGTAAGAGGTGGCCCCAAGGTCTGGCTTACATTTTAACCTGCACCACCGCAGGGCTGGAGGTGGCTCATGCCTGCAGTGAGGGTCGCCCCGCTCACCCTGTCTCTTCTCCCAGTTTTGCCCCCAAGCCCCCTGCCCCAGGACCTGCAGGAGGCTCAGGTCCCCTGAGAAGCCACAAAGCATGAGTCCTCTGATGTCCTCTCAACACAACAGAGCTTTGAGGAAACGGGCAGCTAGGGACCAGCTAATCCCAGCCAAAAAAAAAAAAAAAAAAAAAACACACAAAAAAAGGAATGAAAATCTTTCATCTGCTCAAAATATAAAACCGAAAACATAAACCAAAAAAAAAAAAAAAAAAAAAAAAGAACACACAAAAAAAGGAATGAAAATCTTTCATCTGCTCAAAATATAAAACCGTGGGTGTGGAAGGGACTCAGGTGAAGGAAGTTGGGCTCTGCTGTGGGCCTATCCCGGCCTGGAGGGGGCAGGCCTCCGCTGCTGGCAATACCTGACCCTTGCTTAGCACAAGGAGGGGACCCTCTCCCCATAGTGTGGCCACTAATAAGAGGGGCCCAGGAAAGGCTGGCGGGGACAGCTTCTAGCTTCTGGAGGGTCCCTGAGGAGACGGATCACACCTCTGTCCTGAGCCCACTGGCTCTGGTCGAAGCCTATGCTGCTGGGTCTGGGGACAGAGACACTGGCCTGTCTTCAGGGAGCGCCCAGCAATTCCAGAAAAACAAGAGCTCCCCTGCACACAGGTCCTGGGAGCACGCCTCCTGCCCACCCTGACCCCTAGAACACCGCTGGGAAGAGTCGCATCCTCAGGGGCACTGCAAAACACCCCTCTTACCTTATCCTGGTTCAAACTCAGTACAACCATGGGAAGCAACTTTAATACTCCAGTTCACAACTAAGGAACCTGAGGCACGGAGAGGTGAAGTCAATGGCCCAGCCAGATGGGTCCCCAGGCTGTCAGAATTCAAAGCCAGTGTCCTCTCCTCTCCAGGGCACAGCCTCACTCCACACCCCCGTCCCTCCCCTCTCCAGGGCTCCATCTCTTCTTTTCTGAAATGATCTTTAAGGTCCTTCCTGCTCCCATGTCCTGGCCAACAAGCAAAAGCATTTATTGAGCACCTACTCTATACCAGGCCCAAGGATCCAGAAATGCACAAGGTTGTGTTGCTTAAGGAGTTACACAGTCTGGTGGGAGGAAAAAGTAAACCAGTGACCACACTCCCGTCTGAACCGCGGGGGAAGGGGCCTTCCCCCATGGCCTTGGGGTTAGAGAGGGCTTCCCAGAGGAGGCAATCATTGAGGAGAAAGTGGGTGGGGAAGGGATCCCTGCACTGGAGTCTGGACCAGAGTGGACAGATCGGGCTGAGAGTGGTTTCTCTGAGTGGTACAGTGAAGGCGGCCTCTGTGTGAGGAATCAGATGAGAGCAGGAGGAGTGTGGC
Source organism: Lipotes vexillifer (assembly GCF_000442215.2). Taxonomy (NCBI): domain Eukaryota; kingdom Metazoa; phylum Chordata; class Mammalia; order Artiodactyla; family Lipotidae; genus Lipotes; species Lipotes vexillifer. Next base: position 7,027,522 of record NW_006780611.1, on the reverse strand, counting down.
TGTCGGTGGGATGGTGTGCTGGGCTGGGCAGGGCCCCAGGCCCGGTGTGGATCCAGGTGGGCTGAGCCAGTACCTGACTAGGTTGTCTAGGCTGGCCCAGGCCAGGCAAGGGCAGGGCCCTGGGCCACGGAAGGCTGAGGAGGGGGCCTCTTGAAGCCGGGTCTCCTGACTCCTGGTCCAGTGATCTGACTGGGAGGCAGGGCCTGTAAGAATACCCAAAAAGGTGGGTCCAGCCTAACGAAGTGAGCAAAAGGGGCCTATGTGAGGGTTTGGGGCTCAACCCAATTCCTTTCTGGCACAGACAGGTTAAGAGAATCAAGGTTTAAACCACAGAGGTGGGAATTCCCTGGTAGTCCAGTGGTTGGGACTCCACACCCAGGTTCAATCCCTGGTCAGGGAGCTAGGATCCTGTAGGCCACATGGTGTGGCCAAAGAATAAATAAATAAATATTAAAAACAAAAGAACAGAAAAACACAGAGGTGAGGGATGGAGTCCAAGCCCCCGGCCTCCCCCACAGCAGCCAGCTCCTGGCCAGCCTGAGGGCCACCAGTCACCCCCCATTCCCCTGTGAGCACGAGGTGTCTGACCTGAGCAGGTGCCCGGCACCCCTCACACACTACCCCTCACATAAGCCTCATGAGCATTAGAGAACCAAGGGGTCTCTCACCCATTTCTCAGATAAGGAAACGAGGCTGGGAGAGAAAGCATGGATGGAAATGAACACTCGGGGCCCTCCTACATGCCGGGCTCTCTGCCCATAATCTCACAGGGTGGGATTACAAGGAGGGAGCTCACTCAGGTCCCACAGGCAGCAGGAGGCAGCTTTTTATGGCTCTTACGTGTGGGCCTGTGTGTGCACTGTCCTGTCCCCCAGGCCCCGCTTTCCCGATCAGAACATGCACGCAGAGGCCAGGTTGCAGTAAAATGACAGCTCCCTGCCCAGCTCCTGCCCTTACAGTCCCCAAGCACCAGTCCCATGCCTTGGACTCACTTTTGAGAAATCCAAGGCAGGGCTGGGACTTAGCTGGGACCCAGTAGATACTCCGAGACTTGGGGGCAAGCCAGGGCCCAGCCCTGCCCTCAAGGAGGTAACATCCCAGCCTGTTAACTGTAACCAAGGTGGACCATGGGACCCCAGGAAGGTGGGCAGCAAGTTACCCTGGGAAAATCCAAGAAAGCTTCCTGGAGAAGGGGGCATTTGGCAGCAACCTAGAGGGCAAGGAAGCCTGCGTGAGCTCCAAAGCTCCATACACGTGAGACACAGGGCCCCATGACTTCGTGGGAGACTGGGCTCAGGTTCAACTCTCAGCCCTCACCTCCCTCCCAGGCCCATTCCAGGCCAGCCCCTCCCCATTCTCTGCACCCCTATCTCCTGCCTCCAGGGTACCTTATGCCTGGCCAAACCAAGTGAAGGCCCAATCCCAGGAAAGTCCAACGGAATGACCAATATGACCACAGGGGCACAGATATGTGCTTGGTATGCCCCTGGGCTCCAGTCCCACATACCACATCCCATGTGGCACTGATCACTATGAGTGGCAGGGCCTGGGTCTCAGGTGCTGGGCCCTTGCAGGCAGGGCAGATGGACCAGGGAGTCAGGCTCTGGGCTCTCCCTAGATTCAGCTCTAAAGCAAGGCAGGGGATAGGGCACGAAGCCTGGGTGAACCAGGGTCCCAGTCCCCTCACAGGAGGCCTCCTGGTCAGGCCCAAGTCCCTGGAGGAGGCTGACAGGTGTCCTTCCTGGGTACCAGCCCCCAAGAGATGCAACAGTATCAAGTGTTGGCTCCCGGCTCCTCCAACCAGGGAAAGACCCAGGTCCAGGCCCAGCCTCCCCACTCGTGGCTGAGACTGAGAAAACCACCTCTTGGCTCTAAGCCTTAGTTTGCGCATCTGAAACATGGACCGGCCACACCTATCTTGCGAAGTTATTGTGAAGATTCTGAGTGATTAGCTGTCTGAAAGTGAATGACAAATAGAGGGGGTAAATGTTGGCTCCTTCCCTAGGGCTGGGCATTTAAAGAGACCCAGAGAAATAAAAACAGGTCCTCTCCTGGACAAGGGAATTCACATTGACCTCCTTTATGGTTTGTGACAGCCTGGAGAGGGAGGAACTACTATTCTAATTTTACAGGTGGGAAACTGAGGGCAGGCAGGTGAGGGGGCTTGCCCAACGTCGTCATGGAGCTCCAAGTCCCAGGTGTTCCTTGCCTGATTCTCTAAAGTAGGCGCTTTCAGGCTTTGCAAAGGGATGGCAGGGAGGCCTGAGGCGCCAAAACCCAGCCCACTGGCCAACCCCAGCCTGAGGGCCAGGCTAGGGAGGCAAAAGGCTTAGCTTGGCCCCAAACCCCAGCTCAGGAAGAAGAGCCCGCACCGCCTGCATCCCCAAGCCTGCAGCCATCCTGGGCTCTGGCGGGGGCTTGTTTTGAAAGCCAGGAGCTTATCAGCCCTAGCATGGAAGTGAGGAAGGGGCTGGGAAGTGGGAACATCCCCGCAGGATGAGCCTCCTGGTGGGGAATCACCCCTGCCAGCCTCCTGCACGCAGAGCCTGCAGTGCAGCGCATTAAGGGAGCACATGCACTGTGCTCACGGCACAGGCAGGCACCTGCCAATCTCAGCCCACGGCCCCCGCCCCAGCCCCCTCTCCCGGAGGGCAGATAATTCTCTCGCTCTCCCAGCCTGACAAAATAACTAATGCTAACTCAATAAAGTCCCCCTTGAAGGTTTTTAATTACCAGACTGTGCCGAAGACTAAAGACTCCGGGAGCGGGAGGGAGGCCAGGGGAGGCTGATGGAGGTCGGAGAGGCGGAGGCAGGGAAGCAGCTTCCCTTCCAACCCAGGGAGAGGGCAGGGCCAGGCCGCTGCTGTCCAGGGTGCTGGGTCTGGCGGTCACAAGGATTTAGGATTCATCTCTGCAACAGCGGCCACTGATGGAGGCAAGGCTAGTTTCCTGGCAGGGACCTGACGAAGATTATCTCGCTTAAGCCTCACAGCCAACCACAAGGTCACACAGCCAAGCCTGGACTGTCCAGCTATACTTGGTGACAGGCAGAGTGCCTGGCTGCCTGCAGAAGGAAACACAAGCCAGGCACGTGGCTGGAGGGTCTGGGGGCACAGGGATGATCCTTAGGAAAGGTCTAACGGTGCGCAGTGGCCTCTGTGCGGTAAGATGGGCTGGGCCATGGACACAGCAAAGCCAGGAGCTGGCTGGCTAGAGGCTGCCCAGGGGAACCCATGCAGAACCTAAAGGCGGGAGAAGTGTATCACCAGTCACGGGGCAAAAGGGGGCTCAGGGACCCCCACGATGAAGCCCCGCTGCCACCGAGGGAGACCAAGAGGGGGAAAGGCACAGCCTAGTACCCAAGCCAAGCCTCCCACCCCCGGCCTGAGCACTCCCTCTCTGATAATAACACCTGAAAGGACCTGCATGGCTGCCTCTGTCCCAGCACAACTCCAAACCCCTCCCTGCCCCGCCCTCTGCGGCTCCTGCCCACTCCACACTCCCAAGCCAGAGGCCTTCCTGCTGCACCTTCTGACTTGCAGAGCCTGTTCCCACCTCACTGTTCCCTCTCCCTGGGACGGTCCCCCCTTACATTTTTACACAACTGGCTCATGTCATTCAGGTCACAGCCCAAAGGTCCCCGTCTCGGATAAACCTTCCTTGAACTCCCTACCTCGTCCTTCTCTGTCAAAGGCCCTGAGCAGCTGCTGAAAGAAATGTTGTGTAGCCTCCGGCCCCAGCCCCACGTCTATCCCCTCCTCTGGGCAGCCTTCCCGTGCCCCAGGCAGAGAGACCAGCTCCCCAAATGGTACAGGCCTCCCTCCACACACTAGGCATCCTTGAGAGGGTGACTCTGAAGCCCTCTTGCTGGGGTTCAAATCCTGCTTCAGTCACTTATTAGCTGTGTGAACGTCTCTGAATCTGTTCCGTCATCTATAAAAGGGGGGGGGGGGGGGTGGGTAAGTCCTCTATTTGTAGAGGTAAGTGCCTGGTAAGTGTGTGGTGTTGCCTAGAACCATCGTCACCATCACCATCAGCCCATCCTCCGCCCGCCAGGCCTCAGCTAACTGGATGCTGTATCCTTTGGCCCCAGCACAAGCCCTAGACGTGTGCGCATCACTGAGTGCTTGTTAGCTGACTGACCCTGTGAGACAGGCCATGGAGGTACAACTGGCTCCTTTTTCTAGATGAGGAAATGGAGGTTGCCAGAGAGGCTTGCCGCTGTTCTGTGAACCCATTGCCCGGCTGTGCTCTTTTCGCTGCTGCTTCTGTGAATCGGCTCTTCTCAGCTCTTCGGAGACACCGACTTCGGGGGCGGTGCTGAGAGCCGCCGCAGCTGTGCCTGGCTCCCAAGGGCTGTGTGCAGTGGCTGGAGGCCCCAACACCCAGCCCTGCCTGGAGCCTCCTGGCTGGGATCACAGCCCTGCGGCGTTCGAGCTGCTGCCCACCAGCCGGCCCCCTGGCATCAGGCCCGGGCCGCCAGCCAGCCGGGAGAGGAGGCAGCTTGGCTGGCAGCCAGCTCACAGTACCCGAGCTGTCAGCCAGGAGGCAGGCCAGGCAGGGCCGAGACCCCCGCCCCTGAATGGGGCCCTGGCCAGGCTACCGGGACAGGGCCAAGCTTCTCACTGCCACATCTACGAGGGGGCCCTGTGGCTGCCAGCCCCAAGCAGGGCTCGGGACGTAATGTCGCCGGGTGGGGACCCAAGAGGACTCGTTTGCATTTACTCAGCTCAGCTTTTCACTACTGTGGAAGCAGCACGTGGAGCAGAGGGAATTTTCAAGTCAAATAATAATAAAAACAGCAACAACTACGGCTGACATTTAGCAAGCACTTACTCTGTGCCAGGTGTTTTATGTGTGACTGCACTGACTCCTCCCAAAGGGAGATGCTATTATTATCCCCTCTGCCGACGTGGCAACTGAGCTCAGGGAGGTGCAGCAACTCACCCAGAACCACACAGCAAAGCTGGGGGTGTACTCAGAATTTGAACTCAGGCTCCAGAACCCGTGCCCCAACCCCTCCACTCCACTGGCTCAGGCAGGCCTAGGTGCCCACACTGGACTGTCCAGCTGGGTGACCTTTGGCAAGGAAGCCACCCATCTGTGAAATGGGCACCATCAGAGAGGGGACCACTCTGTACAGCTGACCAGGGGCTGAAGACAGAAAATCAGGACTAGGCAGAGGACGTGTTCCCTAAGTACAGCCTGGGGGATGGTCATATCCATCAAGCAGCAAAATGAGGAGGAGTGAGCCCCGGGATGAGGAAACCCATCTCATCGGAGTCTCTGCCAACCTGCCTCCACCTTCCCCTGCCAGCCTCCAGGGCACCCTCCACGGCCACGGCTGGCTAGAGGGAATGGGCGCTGGGGAGGGGCAGTTCCCAGGTCCAACTGCGGAAGTCCACCAAGCCAGGCCCTGAGGATCAGCCTCAGGGCCTGCCCCTTCGTAACTGCCTCTCCCCACCCCAAGAGGGTAAACTCGGGAAAAAGTGGCCAGAGGATAAACAGGACAACGGATTTAGACAAACATGTGCAGACACATCTTGTGTGATCTCTCTGGTCTCTCGGCCCAGATCCTCTGTCCCCGCAGCAGCTGGGAACCATCAAGTAGGGCCCACCATTCCTGGTTCAAGGTCTCATAGAAAGGGCACAGAGCAGTCAGTGGTGAGTGTGTGTCAGGTTCAGGGCTGGGCACTGAGGGTGCAAAGGCAACCACTCAGCCCAGCTGCTCACATCTGTACAAAGTGCTGGGGGCTTTTATTTATTTATTTATTTTTTACCGTCTCTCTTCTCGTTCAATTCAGAACAAGCCCATGGGAAAGACGATATTGCCATCGTCCCCTTTCCCACATGCCCAGAGAGGGACAGTGCCTTACCCTAAGGCCACACAGCTAATCAGGGTGCAAACCTGGCACACCTATCACCAGATACCCTAACCCAGAGAGGGCCACGCCCTTCCGCTCAGAGCCACTGCTCAGCTCCCAGAGCAACTCCTCCAAGAGGCTGAGGGGAGCAGAGGAAGGACTGCGAAGGATGACCCTCTGGGTGGGTAGAGGTCCTCTGGAGAGAGGGTAGGTAAGGATCGGCACACGGGCAGTCAGCCTGACAAGCTGACTGTGGCCAGGGGCACCCAGAGGCAGGAGCCAGTCCCAGCGTCACTGACTGAGGCTTCGAGGAGGGAAACCCAGAGATGCCAGGAGCACTCCTGGTGACTCCACAATGGGAGAGCTGGTGAGAAATGCCCAAAGTCCCAGTGGCATCACAGAAGCCTGCTCTGTGCCCTCCTGCCAGACACCCGGGCAGCAGAAGGCACCCTGATCCGGGGTGGGGGTGGGGATGGCAGACGAGGGTCTGGTCTCCAGCTCGGCTGTGTGACTGTGCAAGTCTTGGCACTTCTCTGAGCCTGGGCTCCTCAACTGTGCCGTGGTGGAGCAGGACACACGACCCCCTCACTGCCCCTGGGACGCACTGGGCACACAGTAGGCCTACCGGCCTGCTGGCACAATTACAGTTTTTGCCCTAATTGCTTCGTCTCTGCACTTGCCTTTAATGGACACGCCTGCCAGGAGGACAAATTTAACCACAGAAAGTAGAGCAGGGACAGGCCAAAGCCTGGGGGCCAGCTGGTGGATGTCCCTCCCCCCAGCACAGATCACCCTCCTCAGGCCAGTCTGGAAGCAGCCAGCCCAGCACCCTGGACTTCATCCCAGTTGCCAGTCGGCCTAGAGGAGGCCCCCGCTCCTGCGTCCTCAGCCTGTGACCGCGGCCCAGTGCACTGGGCAGTGAATAACCCGGGTTGGGGAGGGGTGGAATCGCAGCCACCCCTGCCCTCTGGGGACAGGGAGAAAAATGGAGGGGGCTCTATGAGGCCACCAGACAAATCTGGATATGGGCCCTGGGGAGTCAGCCTTTAGAAGGCTTGGGGAGACAGGAAGGGGTGGTGGGCAGATGGCAACCAACTGGGGATCCCAGAGAGCATCCACTGGGCAGGAGAGGGCAGGCAGGAGGGGACAGAGGGCTCCTTCCCAGTGTTGCCCCTCCCCTCCCTCCAGCCCCCTCTGGGCCTTCACAGCCTTCCCTGATTGCCTCTCACACCCGCCTCCCACCTGCACCCCATCTGCTCTCTGCACTGCGCACTCCTATATTGCTTATTTCCCCCCACCCAAATCACTCCCTGCCAGTCTACTCTCTCCCCTCTCCCCTCCGTCCTGACAGCAGGCCTCCAATGCCCCAGGCCTCAGTTTCCCACCAGGACAAAAAGGCTGCAGCCCTGAACTGGGCAGGCTTGGCCTCAAGACCTCGTGATGTTGGCAGTGGTGGGTCACTCAGGGACAGGTAGGACTGGGGCACACGACGAGGGGGGGTCACTCCTCCACAGTGGACACAACCCTCGTTGGTCAGGGGTTCTCCCTTTCCCCAGCCAGCAGCTCACCAACCCCCCTGCACCTCTCCCCAGCAAGGCAGCCCCCTCCCCAAAACTTCAGCCTCTGGAGTGACTGGCCAGGTCTGTAATGTCAGGAAAGGAAAGCAATTAGCAGGCATCTGGAGGGGGAGTGGGGAAGAGAGACCGCAGAGGAGAGGGAGTGCAGGGGAAGGGGGAGGAGGGAGAGGAAGGGAGGAGGGGTAGGAGAGAAAGGCGGGGAAGGAGGGGAGGGGCCAGGAGGGGGAGGGGAGGGCCAGGGAGGGGGGAGGGGCGTCTGAAATCCCCGCAACATCAAAGCCTTCCCAGCCGCAGAGCTCAGTCACGTGCTCGGCCTCGTTCCTCTCGTTCCTTCGCTGGGAGAAGCCGCTGGGCCTGGGGCTGCTGAAGGAATTTTAAAACGAGGCAGATTGCCTGGAATATTGGGGGGTGGGGGGTGCAGTCCGAGAGCTTTGTCTCAAGGCAGGTTTTGAAACCTTTCCCTCCAAGGAGGCTGTCAGGGCAGAAGGGGCCTGTGGTCAGCCGCTGGGCAGGTGGCCGAGGTCCAGGGCCACCCAGCGACTCCGAGCCCTCTGGTGGGAGGCCGGTGGCAGGGCCAGCCCAGTTATCCAGAGAAGCTGGAAATCCGGATTGTTTTAGGTGAAGGCTTCCTCTTTTTAATGAAACAGAGAGAGAGAGAGAGAGAGAGAGCACCACATGACCTGGGTTCATGACCCCAGTCTGCTGGGCTCCAAACCACTTGTATCCCAGGTGAGGAAACCTGAGGCCCAGAGAGAAGGGGCTTGTCAAGGTCAGGCTGGAGCCTCCAGGTCAGGCAGACAGGCGAGGGTCCCAGAGCCCGAGGGGCACGCAGGGCTGTGGCTCATAGGGAAAGGCTTGGGCAGGGGATGGTGTCAGAACCCCACCCCACCCCCACCCCCGTCCGCATCCAGCCGGGGCCCAATGCGCCCACCACTCATCTCCCCCAGACCTGCCCCTTGGCCTCCACTCGGCCTGCTCTCCCTGCCCACTTCTCACATTCCGTCCTGACCCATCGGCCAACTCCTTCACTCCCTAAGGCCCCAGGCTCAGCTGCATTGTTATTAACTCACTCAGTTATTCATTCTGCTGTCCACTCCCACCCCACAAATAAGGCCAGGACAGGGGACTACGGTTGGGACGGAGAGGCTGGGCTTCCAAGGAGGCAGCAGCTACCTCTGTGGAGTGGTGACTGGGGTGGGGGGGGTCTCTCCAAAGGAAGGTCCAGGGCAGGCGACTAAGAACTCCAGGCAGAAGGTGATGGGGGGCTGAGTGTAAAGGGCTGCTGGCGTCTAGAGGTAAGGCTGGGTGGGAGGTGGATGTGGGAGCCTCAGAAACCACACTCAGAAGCTTAGGAGATCTCTCCTGAGGACACTGGGAGCCCCTGGAGGTGTCTGAGCAGCAGGGAGGTCAGCTTGGATCTTCGCTGCCGCGGGAGTCCTGCGCTTGTTCCTTCCACAGGTGTTGAGTGCGCACTGACTGCGCCAGGCCCCCAGGCAGACAGAGGAGAGGCAGCCAAACGGGTGCCGGCCCTCAGGTGGTGGGGGAAGCCGTGTGATCACCACAGACACCACTGCAGGGTGAGAGGGCCGTGGTAAGCCCTCGACTGGGCGGACAGGCGACTCGGACTGAGCTGGCCTGGTCCCTCCGCGTAGGAGCCCACCTGCAAGGAGAGGGCCGAGGGAGCGGCAGGTGCACAGACCCAGAGAGGAGACGAAGCAGGGCTTTTCCAAGTGTCAGTAGTAGACGTGGCTCACAGCTTCCTGACTTTATCCCAAGGGCAACGGTGGCGGGGGGGGGAGTGCAGGAGGGAGCAGGACAACTGATGCTTGCAGGGTGAGGGGACCTGGCCGCATGCCTTGGCCCCCTGAAGGCCATCACGGGGTTGGGGGGAGGACTCACTTTCTATCTGTAGAACCCGAGCAGATGGGCAGCTGTTCCTGCGGACAGACTTCATTCCCAGTTAAGAAAACTTTCTAGTGCACAGAGCCTTTTGGCTGGGCAGCCACACAGGCTGGTGTGAGCACGACTCAGACTGACGGGCTCAAAGTCCGGGCCCAGACAGCTGGATGACCTCTGGCGGGTCCCTCAACCTGAGCCCCAGGAGAGGAGCTACTGGGGGGCTCGAGAGAACCCCTACAGTAGATCTAGCATGGCACTGGCCCCTGACCCCGGAGCCAGCATCACAGGGGCAGCTAAGGGGACAGTGGGGAAAGGGGTCAGTGCTTGGGGGGAGTTGGAGGGTAGCCCTCACTGAGCAGGAGCCTTGATGCCACCAATAACAACACTACAAGGTGTTATGAGCCCTGTTCTCCAAATGGGGAAACTGAGGCAGGGCTCCCACACCAGATTTAGGACAGGCACTGCAGCTGGCAGAGACCATAGTCAGGGTCTCTGGAAGGGACAAGGACAGGGCAGAAGGGCCCCAGCAGAGGGGCTGCTCTGGGACAAAGCCTAAGAGAGCATCCAGAGGGTGGGTCCTGGACAATCCACGGACGGCTGGGAGTGGGGGCTGAGGCGCTGGAAGGGAACCACCGGAGCGGCCTGCTTTCCTCACTGGTACTTCCATTTGTCCACCATGTGCCCAGCCCCGGGGAAGGTGGAGCTCAGGAGACCAATCTCTATACTCAAAGAGCTCCCACCCCACCTGCCAGCCACCAACCACCCCCCCCCC
>NW_006780611.1:7015564-7016767 GCF_000442215.2 Lipotes vexillifer | reverse complement strand
TTTTTGCGATATGTGGGCCTCTCACTGTCGTGGCCCCTCCCGTTGCCGGACGCGCAAGCTCAGCGGCCACGGCTCACGGGCCCAGCCGCTACGCGGCATGTGGGATCCTCCCAGACCGGGGCACGAACCCGTATCCCCTGCACTGGCAGGCGGACTCTCAACCACTGCGCCACCAGGGAGGCCCCACCCCCCTTTTACAGATGAAGAAACCGAGGCAAGGAGAGGATGCTTTACCAAGGTCACCAGCCAATGGGAGGCAGAGCCAGGTGCAAACACTCTGCAGCCTGATCCTTCACTAGTGGGATTCCTGGATGTCTCACGTTGCGGGTGGGAGCGTGAAGTAGGGGAGAAGGGAAGGGGTCGGCACTGCTCGTGGCCCTGCCCAGACAGCCTCTCCCAGGGCACCTCTCCACCACCCTCAACCTACGGAGCACACGGCCCCTCCTGCCTGGCAGCTCCGGAGTGACTCCTTCCCTGGGTAGAAGCCCTCCTGCTCCAGCGCTGAGGCCCCACCTGGCTTAACCCCAGCCTCCAGCCCTGCACGCAGTAGGAGGTTCCTAAACACTGGGGTGAATTATTCGTGGAAACCCCCATGTGCTAAGTCCTGTAACACATGATCCTTTTTCTCCTCACCACCCCATCCTATGAGGGAGTGGGTGGGGAGTATGTCATTCATACCATTGTACAGAGGAGGAAACTGCGGCCCAGAGAGGTCCAGCCACTCCCCTCAGTCACAGAGAAGCAGTGACTTACAGCCAACACACAGCAGAGACCCAAGCACCTTGCATTTTTACTCACGTCACTTTCACCACAACCCCTCAGGCAGCTATTACTGTGTCCCCATTTTCCAGACGGGGACCTGGATGCACAGAGGATTTAGGTAACTTACTTGCCTGACAAGCAAGGGCACTGGGATTCAATCCCAGGCTGTGTGGCCCCAGTCTACACCTTTAACCACCATCTCCCCTTATCAGCCTCCTGGTGAGGGAGGAAACGGGACTCGCACCCTGGCTGGTCTCCGAGGCCTGTCCCACTTCCACACAGTCACTGAGGGGACCCTCATGGATGCCCAGGGGGGTGGCCTGAGGATGGGAGGTGTGCACAGCTCCGAACTGGCTCAGGCCAAAGTAGGAGGAAGAGGAGGGGGGAGGAGGGCGTGAGGGAAAGCAGAGGGGGAGGGAGAGGCAAGAGAAGGGGAAAGGG
>NW_006780611.1:7010662-7015522 GCF_000442215.2 Lipotes vexillifer | reverse complement strand
AGGGGAAAGGGGGGAGGGGGGAGGGGAAAAGGACAAAGGGGAAGCAGAGGGGGTGGGAAGGAAGGGAGAAAAATGTGAAGGGGGGGCCCCTCTCCCTCAGGGGCCACATTCCAGCCCGACGGGGACCAAGGCCCCAGCCCCCTCTGTGCCAGGGAAGATCTGCCCAGTCCCCCTGCCGCTAGAACATCAAAGCTGGTTCCCGGCCAGCCCCAAGGTAGCGTCCTTTGAGGTTTGGCAGAGATGGGGCCATATTTCAGGCTGATAAAAAGCAGGCTGCAGCCACCCCCTCCTGCCCAAGATCCCCATCTGGATTGTCTACTTAATACCCCATTACGGAAGAAAATATACAGTCAGCTCCCGCTGGCCTCAGCTGCCCATTCCTCCCTCCCTCGGAAAAGATCAAAGCTGTGCTAGATTCCCGCCCAGGAATTCCGTAACCAGAACACAGGCTGGGGGAGAGGCAGGTAGAGTCCAACGCAGTGGTGCCTCCAGAAACTGGGGAGGCTGGGCAGGTGCAGGTGGCACCAGGCTTCCAGGTGGGTGCTGGGGTGGCTGGCTCAGGAGCTTGGCGGGGAGAGAGCCCTGGACTTTGATGGGGGGGAGGGTCACATCTCACCCTGGGTCCTGGGTGCCTACCTGGCCAGCACCACCCACAGTGCTCCCCCGAGCCCTCCCTTCTCACCGTCCCCTTGGCTCACAAAGCTGGTTGCCTTTGTGTCCATGATGCCCTCTGAGATCTCCCCTGGCCCCACTGCAAGCGCTGGGAGCGAGGCACAGCTACAGATCAACCCGTATCTACTGTAATCAGCACATCACAGCTCAGGCTGGCTGCGGCCCAGGCCTATGCCAGGTAGGCACTTGGATGAACATTTCAGTGTCATAGCAATGCTGTGAGGTGGGCAGAAGCATCTCACAGCTGGGGAAACGGAGGCACAGGACTTGGGTGACTTGCCCAGGGTGGCAAGCAGCTGTACGTTGGGGCTGCCCCGTGTCCATTCTTCCATAGCGAGGCACCACCCTCACTTCAGGGTGGTCTTGGTGGGATGTGAACCAGGTGTCAGTCTCCCCAGAGAAGCTGACACCATGTCCTATACCGTGGGGGCAGGCACTGGACCCTCTTCCAGGCTGAGTCCCCGGAGTCTCCAGCTAACCTGTATAGCTTCTACCAGAGGCCCCATGCCCTAGGGCTTGTCTCCATGGCTTGTGCCCTTTCCAAACCAAGGAAATAAGTTCAGAGAGGCCCAGAGACTTACAGAAGATGCACAGCCCCTGGGGAGCTCTGGGCACACAATAAACCCTTTCCCTGGTCGCCAGTAGGGAGGGAGAGACAGCAGGATCTTTACTGCACACCTCTGGGTCCTAAAACACAACCGGAGCAAATATCAGCCCTGCTCCTCCAGTGCCGTCTCCTGGGCCCTAAGGCTGTGGGTGAGTTTTAGTTAATGAGCTGGGCCAATTCCCTAATTCATACGAGGTAGTGGCTGACCCCTTCCTCCTGATGAGGACCACACCCTTCCTCCCTCCCCTGTATCTCCTTGCCTCCTTCTCAAGAAATGGCACTGTCAGGACTTCCCTGGTGGTGCAGTGGTTAAGAATCCGCCTGCCAATGCAGGGGACATGGGTTTGAGCCCTGGTCCGGGAAGATCCCACATGCTGCGGAGCAACTAAGCCCGTGCGCCACAACTACGGAGCCCGCGAGCCACAACTACTGAGCCCGCGCGCCTCGAGCCCGTGCTCCACAACAAGAGAAGCCACCGCAATGAGAAGTCCACACACCGCAACGAAGAGTAGCCCCCGCTCGCTGCAACTAGAGAAAGCCCGCGCGCAGCAACAAAGACCCAACACAGCCCAAAATAAATAAACAAATGAAGAGATTAAAAAAAAAAAAAAAAAAAAAAAGGCACTGTCATCTACCTGGGACACCCCACCCCCTCAACCCACAGCATTCTCCCTGGTCTTCCTATGTCCCCCTCCCGGACACTCTCCACACTGGCCAACCCATCAGTCTCTCTACACTGTACATCAAACCAAGCCTCCCCCAGCTCCCAGGAGAGACCAAACTCCTTGCCCGGGATGGACACCTGGCTTGCCCTTAAGTCCATGTCATTATTTCCCCAGAAGCTGTTTAACTGACATCTGTGGGATGAAAGGATGGATGAAGCCCAGTTCCTCGGCACATGTTGTTCCAGAGCTGGGGAATCTCTGTCCTGTCCCCGCGCCCCTCCCTCCATCCTTCCAGACCCTGGCCTCCCCACTCTCTGGTCTTCATTCCTTTGGTCTGACAGTGACCCCTGGCCAGGTGTCATCGCTGGCATGTCATCTGCCTCCCCATGGCCGGAGCTCTCTGAGGACCAGGTGACGTCTGCCCTTCATCTGCCTCCCCACGTCCACCCCGCATGGGGCCCGGCCCTCAGAGGCACTCAAATGCTGGAAGGCAGGAAGAGCCTCTCAGGAGGGACGCTCGAGGCACTGGCTGCCCCACACTCATCCCATCAGAAATCAAACGCAGAGGTAGGGGTGCCCCTGGGGGCTCAGGGACCTCTGCCCCCTCACGGTCCACTCAGATCCCTCAGATCCCAGCTTCCACCCCGCTTCCCCACTGGCGGTGGAGCAGCAAGTGCAGGGCGAACCAAGCAATTTTCCAGACCTAGTGGGGCTCGGCAAGACAATCTGAACATGGGACAAACCTCTGGCCTCTGCGAGGTGGAAGAGCGAACAACGTGGGCACAGTGGCTGCTGCGGTCCCTACAGCCACCCCCCACCTCGAGCAGAGAGCTCGGCTGGTCAGGAGATGCTGCGCGCAGCCACCGATTCCCCGGCTCAGCGGAAAGCCTCCATTTTGCAGGGAGAAATTAATGAAAGGGAGAAGCCTGGGAAATTACGAGTTGCCACCTGCAATTTCTCCTTCCAAGGAAAGTGGCGCAATGGCTGATGAAAGCAGCAGCCGCTCTGCCCGGCTGGGCCAGCAGCTGAGGACCTTGTCTGCCTGCTGGAAGGCAGGTGGGAAGCAATGGGGGGTGGATTGCTAGGGGACCCCGAGCTTATACAGCACCCCCTGGGAACCTCCAAACTGAGGAAACCTCCAGCTGAGAGAAACTTCCTTGCCCCCTTTATCAACAGGCAGTCGGTGGGCCTCTGTTGTGACCCATGGGGCCCCATGGATTAAAAGTACACCCCCCTCTCCACCCCTGGGTGCTGGGTTCTTCGTAGGCCAGTGGGAGAATTAGGGAAATGGCGCTGATGGGGCTTCACCCATGCCTGGGGCTGTGCTGGGTGTCTCTACCTACTGAGTCCATAATGCCACTGGGATGAAGCCATTGTGGCCATTTCACAGAGCAGGAAATGGAGGCTCAGAGACCAACACTTGTCCGAGACTGAGGACGAGGGAGAGCCAGGGCTGGGTGCCAACCCAAGCCATTTGGTGGCAACAGTGGGACGCTCCTGAGATGAGCTGAGGGAGGACAGTTGGACAGGACACCCACTGCAGTAGCCAAGACTTGCATCTGACGAGTGGCACGGAATTGTCAAATCACGGCCATCCTTCCTCCCTGCCTGGTCACCACCCCAAACTTCTCCTTCCATAATCAAGCCAAGTTCCCTGATCCTGGCCTGCTTTCTGTATCCAGGGCTAGGGCAGTGGACAACTCAGAAGGATGACTTCAGAGCCACTGCTCTAGGTCCCACTGCCCCACCTAATCTGACAGGAGCCAGACCATTTCTCCCTTCCGACAGCCCACAGATCTCCCTCAGATCTCAGCCCTCATCAGCATATGAATTCAGACTAAGGTGTGAATGACTGATACAAGCTTCATCTCCCCTCCTCTAGGGTTTATGCATTTGGAGGCACTAAACTTGACTTCCTAACTGTGAGGATGATGGTTCACACGGGTGAAGAGCCCCCTGAGATAAGAACCTGGGAGCTCCACTCCTGGCACCAAGCATCAAACACAACAGAATGCAACCACCCCAGAGGAAGACCAGGCCTCCTCTGCCAGCTCATCCTCTTTGGCTGTGCATCTTAGGGTAAGCCCCATGACCTCTCTGAGCCTGAGTCTCCTCTCATTCTCCCCTCTCCAACCGTGTGACTCCAGGCAAGTCACTCAGCCTCCCTGGGCTCCAGATCTGAGAGCCAGGAGGCAGCCTGCTGTGATATCCTTCAGAAGGCAAACTTTGAGGCACTATCTCCCAGCTCCGTGGCCCTGGCCGTATATTATTATAATGGCCTTGGCCAATAGGGGTGCAGGCTATTAGAATGAGTTAAGACCAGATTAATCTGCTTAAAAAAATATGCCTGGTTTTCACGCTGTGTATTCCCTCCTAACAACTCAGGCTCCTTCCAGGCCATTATCTCGTTTTATCGTTGACTCAATTCCATGAACATGTATTAAGTGTCTATTATGTGCAGAACCCTGGTCTGGTAGCTGGGGTGGGGTGAGGGGGCTATGGTGCAGGCAGCCCCAGCCCCCAAGGTGCCTACAGTCAGGCAGGGGACCCACCTGACCCTCAGATATCATCTCAACTGGGACAGGAAGCGAGTGAGCCAGAGCTCAAAGGAGGGAGGTGCTCACCAACCTGGAGGATACAGGGATGCTTCCTGGAGGAGGGGGCCCATGAAAACTGGGATTGGAGATAGCAACATGTAACATGGACAGAGGGCCTGCTATGTGCCAGGTACTGTTCTCAGCACTTTACACACAGAGACTCAATCCTACCAACAACCTAGGGGGTGAGCACTAATGTCACCCCCATTTCACAGATGAAGAAACTGATGTTTTTTTTTTTTTTGCGGTACGCGGGCCTCTCCCTGTTGTGGCCTCTCCCGTTGTGGGGCACAGGCTCCGGATGGGCAGGGCCAGCGGC
>NW_006780611.1:6950082-7010137 GCF_000442215.2 Lipotes vexillifer | reverse complement strand
TCCCGTTGTGGAGCACAGGCTCCGGATGCGCAGGCTCAGCGTCCATGGCTCACGGGCCTAGCCGCTCCGCGGCATGTAGGATCTTCCCGGACTGGGGCACGAACCCGTGTCCCCTGCATCGGCAGGCGGACTCTCAACCACTGCGCCACCAGGGAAGCCCCAGAGGGGTGATTTATTAGAGGTCCCAAAACGAAGCCATGAAATCTAACCACAGAGTCTGGGCTTTGACCTCTATGTAGGACCCCCAGTGCCCAGAGGGTGCCTGAAGTGGAGGGCGGGCACGTAACATCCGGGAATGAATGAAGGAGAGAATGGAGGGAAGAACACTGAACCCCAGCCACAGGCCAGAACTGAGTCTGGTCCTTCCAAGCAAGGCCTTGAAGGATGGTTGGATTTGGGTGACCAGAGATGAGGTGGGGCTGGGGGAGGGCTCCCCTGGGCAGGGCCACTCGGGAAGAAGCAGGACCGTGGAGCCAGTCAGACCTGGGTCCAAATCCTGGCTCCACCTCACTGGCTGGGTGATCACACACTGTTACTTAACCTCTCTGAGCCTCAGTTTCCAGCTCTGTGAAAATGGGGACGGTAACACCTGCCTTGCTGGGCAGAGGTGAGGATGAAATGGGCTGGGGCTGCCCACTTGTACCCAGGGTGGACACTGGTGCCTGCAGCCTGGGGAGAGGAGTGACAGGACACACCGGAGAGGCCAGCTGGCCCAGACCACTGGCGTGGGAGGCCATGTCAGAAGCATGGACCATGGACCTCAGAGAGGTGGCCCAAGACTGGACTGGGGGGAGCAGGTAGCACGTGACCATTACGTAAATGAGAAGACAGGTAAAGAGGGACCGAGCAAATGCTGCGTGACAGTCACTGGCTCCTTCTCCTGTTCTCTCAAGGATGTATAGACAGCAAACAATCCCCAGGGGCCCCCACCTGCCCTGTCAGCCTGGAGGGAACAGGGTAGAGGCCGGACAAGCAGAAACAAAGGACTGCGAGCCTGGAAGCTGCCAGAAACCAGAGCCCACAGTGGCCACATGCCAGGACCACAGCAACAGACCGCATGCCAGGAGCTCCGATCCATCACCCAGGCCCTCTGCAAGCACCCGTGTCCTGGTCCTCCCTGCTCTGGCCTGCCCACTTCCCCAGCCTCCTTCCTTATCATTCCCCTTCTCCCTGCTCCCAGCAGCCCCCAGGCTCCCGGGCCTCCCCACGTTCAGGAGTCCCCACCCCTACACCTCCGGTACAGCCCTAACCCTATCCCCGTCCCTCTACACCTTTGCCCGCAGTACCCTCTTTGCCTGGAAGAACGTGTGCTCTTCCTTCTAGTCTCACCATAGACAGTTTTTCCTCTGTGAAACCTTCTGTGTGACCCCACCCCTGGCCCACAGACACGAGAGGAGGGGGCTCCTCGACATTCTTACAGCCCTTCACATTCCCCTCAGTGGAAGCAGAGCAGCAAGTGACAAGGAATGCAGCTTTGAGTTCAAGTCCAACTTTTCACGAATTAGCTGCAAGTTCCGTCACCTCTCTGAGCCTTGCTGTCCTCATCTGTAAAATGGGGTAATACTGGCACCTCACAGTGTGGTGGTGAAGATGAAATAAAAGCATAAGACAATTGCTTGGAATAGTGCCTGGCTTTTATCACCATCAGGATGCTCTGAGGCTGCAGTCCATAGAGCTAACTCCTCACTGGTCCTAATCTCCATCCCTCCCAGCCCTGTCTCCCCAGTGCCCTGCACAGGACCTGTGCCCAGCTGCTGCTGGATCAAAGGGCAGAACAACTCTGCCTGGAGCAGCCAGGAAGGCTTCACAGAAAAACAGTACCTACTGAGGTTCTGAAGGATGCATAGGAGTTTTCCAAGAAGGGCACAGACAAAGAGAAAACTCCAGGCAGAGAGAACTGCTTCAGTTGGAGCCCACAGGCCTCAAATGCCACACTGAGGAGTGTGGACTTTATCTTATTTAAATTTTTTAAGTAGGGCTATGGCAGTCACCTGATATTCATTCACAAAACATTTGCTGAGGGCTTACTACGTGCCAGGTACTGGGCATACTTTGGAAAACAAGATGAATGTGGTCCTGGGGCCAAAGAGCTGATGTTCCAGTGGAGGAAGACAAGACAGTAACAGGGATTCTCATAAATAATTCATTGATTCCAGCTGTCTGGAGGGTTCAGCTGGAGAGGTAAGTGGTGCTATGAGACCACTGACAATAACAGGAATCCAGCCTGGTGTAGGTGGGAGCTCTGAGGCAGTGGTGTTTCAGCCAGACCTTAACAACAGGGCGTTAGCAGAGAGAGGAGGGGACAGAGCATGAAGAGAACATCCTAGGCAGACTGAACAGCACGGGCAAGGTCCTGGGGTGGGAAGGAGTGTGGCCTACGGGAGGAAGTGGTGGCCTGCATGGCTGGAACGTGACAATGCGGCACCGGGTGGCAATGGGGTTCGGAGGGGCAGGGCCTGGGGGCTGAGGTGAGCAGTTTGGATTTTATCCCTCAGGCAATGGGTAGCCAGGCTGGGAGCCTGAGAATGGAAGATTGCCAGGTCCTGGTTACCCTGCAAATTCCTGGAGAGGGAGCAATGAGTCAGCTCCAACAGGTAGATTTGTGGTTTGAGACACTCCCACACCGGGAGCCCGGAACCTCCCACCGCCCAGCCCACAGGCCCGCCCTGTCCTCCCCAGCAGAGTGGCCACGGGCAGACTGATGGGGTGGAGACCAGCTCTGTCTTGAGTTTAGCTCAGCTCTGGCTGTGTCTTGGGTGACAGTGGCTCATCAATACTTGAGGAAATACAGCCTGGAGGGTGGGCCAGTTAAGAGCTGCACAGCTGACCAAGGGCCGGCCAGAGCAGCGTCCGCTCTCCTCAGGACGGTGGACACGGAGGGCGAGAAGACGGGGAGCAGCGGGGAAGGTGGTCGCGCTGTGCTGCCGCTCCAGAACCAGCAGGCCGGCTCCCCGACCTGTAGCTGGCGCCATGCCGGAGGCCCCGCAGGGACAGCAACTGGGCCTGTGGTCAGGGAGACCGAAGGGGTCTGTCTGAATGCTTCATCTCCTGGCACCAACACCAGCCCTGAGCCCTGAGCCCCCCTATGCAGGGGGCAGGGGGAGGCAGCGGGTGGTGTTGTGTACGAATGGGTGCTCTGGCTCTCACACCCTGTCGCTGGAGGGCCATGCGTGAGGTCCCGGGCCTCTGCGTGCCTGTTTCCTCATCAGACAAATGGGAATGTTTCTGCCTCAGAGGGTGGCTGCAAGGCTCAAAGCAGATTCTGGAGTGACTGCCTTTCACTATGAGGCTACAAGGATTGGGTCCTCCTTCGGCAGCTGCGAGCCCAGAGGAGCTGCCCGTGGTGCCCTGCCAGTGCCCCACAATGTCTTGGGCAGGAGGGAGGCGCAGTAAAGGGCGTGGAGGGGAGCCACACGGACCCAAGTCCAGCTGAGGAACCTGCGGGGGGCCTCAGCCTCCTCCCCTGCAAAACAGGAACAAAAACACCTTCAGCCCAGGGCTGTGGTGTCAGGTAAGAGCAAAAAGGAGATGTAATCCCAGGCACAGTGCAGGTGCACAGATGTAATCCCAGGCACAGTGCAGGTGCACGATGTAATCCCAGGCACAGTGCAGGTGCACAGATGTAATCCCAGGCACAGTGCAGGTGCACAGAACCTGCCACTTGTCCTCCTGACTCTGCCTCTTTTTCCTGTTTCTCTTGTAACCCCCTGAGCTGCAGCCCTGTACAGTCAAGACAGTGTTAGCCTCCTAGGCACATGGGTTACCCAGAAACTGGGACTCAAAAACGGTCTCCTCCCTGAAGTGGGTACTGAGGGTTTGCATTTTAGAAGAGGAACTTGGACAGGGCAATAGTTACGCCAAAGGGATGAATCATTAACGGTGAAATTTCTGCCAACTGGCACAGACAAGGGAGGAAGACACTGAAGGCTGGGGAAAGACCTCCCTAGGATTTTGAAATCACCTTGTAGAGATGGGCAGTAATTTACAGGGTATGCACTATATGGCTGGCAATATACCAGGCACAGGGCCCGTAGAGAAAATGGAGAATCTCAGGTATCTAGGAGGTGCCCATCAAGAATGAATGAATAAGCAGGTGACTGGGGGTTAAAGGATCAAGGACTCCACCACTGGCTGTTTCCTGCTGGTCAGTAGGCTGCCTGTCTGGCACCAGGACAGCACACTCAGCCATGGCCCCACCTGCTCTGGCCAAACTTGCTGGGAATGGGATCCTAATGGGTGCAGCAGAAGAGGCGAATGCCTTGGCTGGATTTGACCTTATAAATGGGGGTCTGACAAAGCCAGGCCAAGTGGGGCCCCAGGCCTTAGAAGAATCCATGAAGGGAGCCGTGAAGGTGGGCGCAGGGGACCCGGGGTTGAGGGACCTTCAATTCTGGAATCCTCTCTCCTTGCCCTGGCAAAACAAGTGTCCAGACCAAAGCCCAAGATGACAGCCCATGTTCACGGCCACCACCATCCTCATTACCATCCCCCACTGTACACCATGGGGACAGACAGCCCATGGCTGCCCTGGCTCAGCCATCATTGCTGTGAAGCCCCACTCCTCCCATCCCTGCTCTGAGCCTCGGGCTCCTCATGTGAAAGATGTAAATGGTCACCTCGGCCATGAAAAGCCAGGAGGCCACAGATCCCCGGAAGCTCACGGAGCATCTCCTTCCCCTCCCCATGTCTGAGCAGGACGTGAGGGCATGGGGTGCCTAGCTCCTGGCCTCCAACCTCCCCATACCCCTGCCCCACATCCCAACGCCTGGGCCTCCGAGCACATGTCCACATAGCTCAGGGGAAAGGTGCCCGGAGGACAGCTGGATTTGGGGACAGGTGTCAGGTGTGGGTCATCAGTCCCGGTCCAGGAATGTTCAGGAAAACCAGGTTCTTGCAAACTTCCTGGCTCCCCTGCCTGGCTCACACCACCAGCACATATGGCCCCTGAACAAGCCTCTTAACTTCTCTGGGCCTCAGCCTCCCCACCTGGGAGTGCAGGTGATAATGCTCCCCTGTGGGTGGTGTCCAGAGCATCTTCGGTGCCTGGCACTTGGTAGGCCTGCGATGAGTAGAGGTGGCTGCTGGGATGTGGGTGGGCTTCCTGGTGCGTGGCCCGCCTCCAACCCCACTGCTGCCGAGCCCCTGGGGCCGATGGTATGCGGCTGACCAGGTGCGCTTACCAAGGCTTCTGAGAGCCCGAGGTGGCCTGCAATCACCCAGTCCAATATGGCATCATCTCCCCACGTCAGAGAGGAGCCCACAGCTGCAAACAGAGCCCTGCCTAGCAGGCATCCTCCTCCTCACCGTCTGGGCCTCAGTCATGCTCCTGCCTCCCGCAAGGCCCCTCCTCATATCTAACCCCACCTGGCCAAATCCTGCTGCCCTTCATGGCTTACGCCCAACACCATCCCCTCCAGGGGTCTTCTTGATCATCCGCCAGAATTCTTCTTGCCTGCTTGGGACACCTCCAGGGCACTGTTAGCACTCTGGCTCTAACCCTGGATAATTCCTGGGCACCTGAGATTCACAGCAGCCTAAACAGAATTCTGTTCTGTAAACACAGCAAGCTTAGTCTCACCCCAGGGCCTTTCCACATGCTGTTCCCTCTTCCTGAAATGCTCTTCCCCGAGACCTACACATGGCAATCTCCTTCCTGACCTTTACCTCTCAGCTAAAATGTCACTCTCCCAGGCAAAATCAGGGGCTCTGTCTGTTGTGTTCAAAGCTGTACCCTTTGCACCTAGAACAGTGTCTGCAGCGAGGTGGATACAGGGAAGCAGGGATGTTCTACTCCTGAGGGGCCCCAGGCTCCTGCTGGGGCTGGTTCCACCGAGGGCCACTCCAGCATGGGGGGAGACCTGTCCACTAACCCAAGGGCCTAAAGACAGACTTGGAGGTGACGTGGTACATATCTGAAACTGGCCGGAACCCATCCCTTCTGGATGCGTGCTCTGGGGCAGACGCCTAATGTGAATTGTTTCTGTCATCAGGACACAGAGGGGCTTGACACAGACCAGCTGCCGTTGCCGGGGACAGGCTGCTGGAGCGCCGATGGGCTCTCAGCAAAATTGATGACCGTTGTCAGAAAATGATTTCCCCGTGGCCCGACGCAAGGCCTAGGAGGAACTCAAATCCCAGGCAGTGATGCCTCCCGGGGCGGGTGGGCGGGCGGCCAGGCAGGCAGCCAGACAGGCGCCTGCACCTGGCCCAGCTGTTTCCCAGGGCCGGGGAGCCCGCAGTTCTCAGGCGAGAAGAGGAGCCAGCAGGGCCCACACCCGGGAGGCCCGCACCCAGGGAGCCCTGCCTCCCCGCAGTGAGAGCGGGGGCTCCTGCCCGTACTCCTTTTATTCACTCTGTACATCCAAGCCCAGTGCAGAGCCTGGCACAGTGCAAGCACCCAGAGAATGCTTGTTGAATTAATGAGCAAATAAATGACAATTCTCAAAAGCTTCAGAGGATACCACACCAGCATCTTAAGAAGAGATTTGCCAATCGACAAGGAGAGCAAAGGGCATGGGAGTCTGGCCACCCAGTGCCTGCCCATCCACGCACGGACCCAGAGAGGGAGGGAGAGACTGCATGGCGGGAAACGGCAGAAGGAGACCCCCATCACAGTCTACCCTGGGCCAGAACCCACCTCCCAGCCCTCCTGACACTAAGTCTGCAGCTCATACCAGAGGTGTCCAGGCAGAGGAGAGAGTAAGGGTGTCCAGGTAGAGGGAACCATGCGAGCAAAATATGAAGACAGGAGATCGCATAAAAAGAGGGGCTCAGACTTTATCATTTATCCGAGTAGCAGGGGACCCGGGCAGGTTCTGGGATGGGAGTGACCAGGCCACATTCACATGCTACACCAGAAAGGTCACGGAGGAGAAATAGGACAGAGGCTGCAAAGTGACATGCAGGTTTCTAGGGTCAGGGTGGTGACGAGGAGGTGCCCCGAGGAGGCTCCCAAATGCTGACCCTGTGAAAATGCGACACCCAGAAGTGCACGAGTGTGGCGAGTCTCACCTCAGCTCAGACCTCTGGACTCATGGGGCCTGCATTTCACCCAACCCCAGGGCCATCTCCCAGCTGGGGGACACTGCAGCCACTCAGTAAACACAGACTGACCCACAGATTAACCTGTTGGTGCCAGGAGGATCAGAGGAGCCTGGAAGGGTGAGGCAATCAGAGGCTCCCCATCTGTGCCCTGGCCCAGCCAAACCACACCTGCTCCCCGATCGGTGCCTTTGCTGCGGCTGTGCCCTCTGCCTGGAATGGCGTCTCTTCCTGTCTGGGCAACTCTTCCCTCAAGACGCCCAAACATACCCTTCTCCAGGAAGCCTCCCTTGACCCCAGGGCTCCTCTGGCCCTCGGTGCTGAGCCCACCCCAGCATTGATCCCCTGGGTGGGGTCATTATTCACCTGTACACCTCCAGCTCTACTGGTGAGCCCCACATCTGGCCATCTCAGGTGCCCAGGGCCCTGTCCAACCCTGACACCTAGCAGGGGCTCTGAAACTATGAGATGCGGGGAAACGAGGTTTGTGGAGGGGAAGGGAGAAGTGATGAGCGCAGGGCCCCCCTTGCCCGGGAATCCTTTTCACTGGCTCCCAGCAGCCTCAGGGGCGGCCCAGGCAGAATTCCCTCGCGTCAAATACACAAAGCCGCACCTGTGCCACGGCCCGAACACAACCCGTGAAAACCTCAGTCCCAGCACGAAGTCAGCAACCCTGCCCATCTCTGCTGTCCCCTCCTTCCAGAATATTTGGGGCAGTGGCCTTTCCCTTCCACTACTCCCCACTGATCCTGGGGCCCAGGAGAACAAATGCTCACACCTTCTGGGCTAACACGGGCTCCACAGCCTAGTACGCATTGCCCCCAATGGTCAGATGAGGAAACTGAGGCCCGAAGGCAGATCATCTTTCCCGGTCCTTTGCCCGTGGAAACAGCAACTCTTGGCTACAGGGGCTCCCAGAGGGACTGGAACCATCCATGACTATTTCCGCCTCACACTCAGCCCTCTTCAGCCCATCTTTTCTTTCTGAAACCAGGATCTGATCACATTGGTCCCCTGCTCAAGTGCCATCGATGGCTCCCACTGCCTCCAGGACCGCGTCCCAACTCCTTGGCTTCCAGCCCCTCTGGGGCTGGCACCTGAACTTGCTAGTGGCATCTCCATCACTCTCCCCAGTCACAGCCAAGTGTCGCCCCTCCCCCAAATGCTGGGTGCCCTTTCCCACCTCTGAGCCTCTGTGCTCACCCGCTTCTCTCCCTGGAATGTCCCCCGCCCCCCCACCTTCACTGCCAAGGGGACTCTGACTCACCCTTAAGGCATCAAATGTCCCACCCCTCAACAATCTTCCCAGACCCCCCCAGTTGCAGGGAGCACCGGCGAGACCATCTGTCTGTCTCCTGAGCCCACAGAGCGCTCCTCATGCCTGGCCCGACCTGACCCACCCCTCCCTCACTCGGCACACCCTCAGCATTTGCTGAAATGAATGAATTATCTCATTTAGCCACAGAGCACGCCCAGCTCAAATGGTGGCAGTTCAGCCAAGAGCCCTCATGTGGAAATCACCACAATGAAGGTGGCAGTATTTCACCTCGCCCAGAAATTTACTGTAAATTCTCAAGTCTCACCAGAATGTGTGTGTGTGTGTGTGTGTGTGTGTGTGTGTGTGTGTGTGTTGGGGGGAGGGGCAGTGCCGGGTGACCGAGCTTCAATTTAAACAGAGATGACAGAAAATCTCCTTCTCCAAATGTGTCCGGCCCATCAGGGCCTTCCCCAGTGTCGCCTCATTAGCCCCTCACCACCCTGTGAGGTAGGTGGGCAGGGAAACAATACCCCCATTTCACTGAGGTGGAAACTAAGGCTCAGAGAGGCCAAGAGACCAGTGGGTAGTGTGAAGCCACAAATGAAAGGCTCTGCTCTCTCCTCACTGTTGGGTCTAGGCAGGAAAGGGCGTGTTGGATGCAGCAGTGGAGCACCTGGGTGGGAGTCTGTGGGCCTTTCCCATGGCCTGGAGGTGGAGGGGCAAGCCAAGGTGGGCACGGGGTGACCCCTCCCTCACAGACCTGAAGAGAAAAATGGCAGCAAGCCAGCAGGGCCCAATTAAGTATCTGGCTTCAAAGACACCCATAAGCCAAGAGGAGCCAGATTCCACTAGAGCCCGGGCAGGGAACCATCCCGGCTCCACGCATGAGTGCCCGCCCATCCCCTGGCAGCCCCGCTGGCCATGCTCCCAGAGCCCCACGGGGCAGGCAGGCCCGGGCAGCCTGGGCCCCACACTGAAGGCCCCTACCAGCCCCGCACAGGGATGTGCCAGGGGGGGCTTGGGCCCTGACCCCACCACCAGCCCCAGCCCGCTTACCTGCCAGAGGCCCAGGCCATGGCCACAGGCCCTGCGGGGGCAGCCCAGGCCCCACCCTGCTCACCAGGCCTTATTTGCATATGCTAATTAGCTGCACATCCCTTGCTCCCCTTGCCAGCTTGTTTGGGGAACGGCTGGATCCGGCTATACCTGTACCGTGCTGATGTCACGCAGAGCTATTTCCAGCCCGGTTGCCATGGAAACCACAAGGCCTCAGCTCCAGTTAGGAGTTCAATATATAATTTACTTACTCCCCCATCCCCCCAGCCCCACCCCAAAGAGACTGGGGCGTACAGGGAACAATCGGCTAAAATATACAATAACACCCTCCACTTTCCTTGGCCTGTGAGGGGAGAGGAAAGGGAAGGAGGAGGGGGCCATGTGGCACAGCAGAACGGTAAATCCATTCTGGAAGAAAGGGGGATGGCAGAGAGGAGAGAGATGCTTTCCTCATTAAGAGGAAAAACAGAGGCTGGCATTTAGGGATGATTCCAGAGAGTGGGCTCAGCCCTGGTGAAGGGGGAAGGATGGGGCCTCTACCCAGCGACCCCAGCACTGCTTGGCCAAGCTTTCATCAGGGGCCTCCAGCGAGGAATGACTCCAGGCTGAACCATCAAGCTGCAGGTGACCAGCTTCACTCTGTGAGACCCCAGGGCTTGGGAGTGCACTGCTATCTCGGGTGTTGCCAGGGCCTGCTGTTCAGAAGCTATCCCAAGAAAGGGGTATTGGTCACTCCAGGCCTGAGGGTGCAGGATACCCCCGATCCATTGCCTAGCCAGCTGGGGCCTGGTGCCATGAAGTCGGCCAGGGGTGGCACTTGCCCAACAAGGTTTAGGGCCCTTCCATTCCCCTGGCCTAAGGTCCAGCCAGCTCTATTCTACAGGCATTCACTGACATCAGCTCCATGCCATGCCCTGTGAGGGACACTGGGGGTGCGGGAGGGCTGGGACACAGCCCCACAAGCAGGGACACCCCAGGCTGGGTGGAGGAGGACAGACCCTAGCACCAACAAGGTCTACGCCGAGTGACATGAGCACCCGGCTATGGGGGCACCAAGGTGGTGTGTGACCTTTGGGGACAAAGTCAAAGAAGGCTTCCTGGAGGAGGTGCTTGGCTGAGCTAAGACTTAAAAGAGTGAGGACTTGGCTGGGGGGCGGGGGTGGGGGAGTGCATTCCAGGCAGCAAGGACAGCATGAATGAAGACCATCACAGGTGTTCCTATGGTCCTGCCCTTGTGCCCCACAGGCAGGGAGACCTGAGGGCTGCGCCCACCTGCAGTGCTCCAAGCTCGAGTTACCCCAGACCACTCCTGCCTGGGCAGACATGGAAAGCCATGGGGGCCTCACTGTACGTGTGTGGAGGGAGACACAGGGGCCTAATTCCAGGTCTTTCTCTCTCCTCCACACTCCATAGCCTTTTGGGCCTGGCCACATTAGGACCCAGAGGGGCTCTGAGCAAGCCACTCCCTTTCTGACCTTCAGTTTCCTCCCCATAAAATGGGGAAACTTCATGCACCCCAATTGCTCACAGCAGCATTATTCCCAATAGCCAAGATAAGGATGCAACCTAAGTGTCCACTGACAGATGAGTGGATAAAGAAGACATGGTACATATACACAATGGAATACTACTCAGCCATAATAAAAAGAATGAAATTTTGCCATTTGCAACAACATGGATGGACTTGGAGGGCATTATGCTTAGTGAAATAAGTCAGAGAAAGACAAATACTGTGTGATATCACTTTTATGTGGAATCTAAAAGATAAACAAACTAGTGAATATAACAAAAAAGAAACAGACTCACACACACAAAAAATGGGGTCATTATTTGAGCCCAGAGAACCGAATGAGACAGCAGGTGGTCAATAAGCAGCACCAGAACATTACAACCATTATATCTAATTCTCACGAGTATCAGGATTCCCATTTTCTGGATGAAGAAACTGAGGCAGGAA
Organism: Lipotes vexillifer; assembly: GCF_000442215.2. Lineage (NCBI taxonomy): Eukaryota > Metazoa > Chordata > Mammalia > Artiodactyla > Lipotidae > Lipotes > Lipotes vexillifer. The sequence continues at coordinate 6,998,825 of NW_006780611.1, read as the reverse complement.
GTGGACAATGAAATAAAGCATCAGGGCTGAGCTCTGAGGGCCCTTTCTCACACCAGCAGAGGCCTATGTTTCCCGGCGGGCAGGCAAGGGAGGCTGCTGAGAAGTCCTGTTTTTTTTTTTCTTTTTTAAGTCTTTATTGAATTTGTTACAATATTGCTTCTGTTTTATGTTTTCGTTCTTTGGCCATGAGGCATGTGGGATCTCAGCTCCCCAACCAGGGATGGAACCTGCACCCCCTGCATTGGAAGGTGAAGTCTTAACCACTGGACCGCCAGGGAAGTCCCTGAGAAGTCCTGGTTTTCTGATCCCCAGAGCAGGGCTGCACTGCGGCTGAGCAACTGGGATCCCCCAAATGGGTCTTTCCCGGGAAGCCTCCCTCTGCCTCCCACCCCAGCCCCTGGGCTCTCCCAGCCCTGCTCCTTCCAGGAATTTCCCTGCTGCTCGTCCTGCCCCACAGGAACCCCTAGATCCTGCCCTACCACACAGCTCTGCCCTCTTCTGCTTACCATCCCTGCTCTGCCCCACTGCTGCCTTGATTCAAGAGTCAGAAAAGGGAGCACAGTGAGCCCCCAGTTCCTCAAGATCAAGCCCCTCAACTTCTCCACCCTTCCTTCTTCCACTCTCACCCCCAGTCACTCTGTTCCAGCCACACTAGCCTTCTGACTGTTCCTCAAATTCACCAACCACGTTCTGGCCCCTGGGCCTTTGCATGTACTGTTCCACCCATTTGAAAGGCCTTTTCTCCCCAGAGAGCTGTGGAATAGAGCAGTGAGAACACAGATGATGGAGCCAGAAAGCCTATGTTTGATGCCAGCCTTGCCACTTAGCAGCTGTTGACCTTGGGCACCATCTGAAAAATGGGCACGATGACCCCCATGGCCTTGTTGTGCAGGTTGGATGAGTTAACACGTGCAGAGCAGGGCCTTGGTCAGGCATAATCAGCTACTGCTACCACGACCACCTTAGAGCCACTCGGCTGGTTCCCGACCTCCTTCGTGTCTCTGCCTTTCTCCCCAGGCTCCCAATTGACCTCCCCCCCACCTCAGGCCCTACTCCCATCCCCCTAACCAGCTCTCCTTTCCTCTCAAGGCCGTCCCAGTCCCCGGCACCATCGTCTGTCAGGTCAATATCCATCGCCCAGAACACCATCTCGGGAAGACAGGACAGTCAGCTCTGTGAGTGCTGTGTCTCCAGGCTGGGCGCACAACAGGTGCTCAGCATGTGTCTGGGGATGGATGAGGGGATGGACACGCTTGGACATAAAGAATGATGAACACGTGACCCACAGCCTCACCCGGGCTCCGGAGCGATCCCTAACCGGGATCCTGAGTTCACCAGCCACACGGTGGCATCCGCAGCTTCGGGGTGGGCTCTACTGTGAGCACCTGGCTGGCAGAGAACGCCTCTTGTGGGTGCTCACAGGGGCCCCCCTCCACTCGCCCCCGGTCAGCCCCCAGGACCAGGCACACTCACAGCTGCGTTTGTCCACACGCATGGCCGTTCCCACTCCCCCACCGCCCCAGTAATGTACACACGGCCTCCAAGGAAACTGCAAAAAATGAGTTAATATAACATTATGGCTGAGAATTTAAATACACAGGAGTCAGGCAATGCAGACTTACAGTTCCCCAAGCAACTGTAAAAATCGCACAAACAATTCAGGAGTGAGGGCTGGGAATGGATTTAAGGCCTTCTCATTCAGAGGCAGACCCAGGGGCTGCTGTGCCCTGACCTGAAGGTGACGGACAGAGGCTTCAGACAGACGGTTCTTCAGGGCACAAAGGAGCAACGGGCACCGGGGACATGCAACTCAGGCCACGTGGCTCACTGGACACGGCCTCTTTGGGGATCAAGGGAGGCACCAGCAGGGGCTGAAAGGAAGACGCCACGGCCCTATGAGCTGGGCTCCCCATCTCCCCCATCTCTGATGCACCCGCATCCCCCGCCCTGGCTTCTAAGACCAGCTCACTCTAAGTCAGGACTCAGGACCCACATGCAGCCTGACACTCTCGTCCTCTCTGTCTGCAGAGGCAAGTGCCACAGGGCAGCTTCCCAGGCCTCCTGTGCCCTCTTCAGCAAAACAGATTCCTGCCTGTAATGACTGACTCAAGAAAACAGGCTCTGGGGCCCTGCTGGGTTTACATCCCAACCCCCTACTTCAGAGCCCTGTGACCGTGGGCAAGTGGCTGGCTCTGTGTACCTGCTGCCTCATGTAAATGGGGGCACTAATACCTGCCTCACAGGACTGGGACAACTGGATGAATTCACACACAGAAAATATTCAGAACGATGGCCAGCATGTAGCAAGTGCTCGGTAATACAAGAAATTATTATTGCTATCTTACCGTTCTCCTTTCCAATCCAAAAAGAATCGGAGGAATTGCAAAACACGGACAGTGGCACCTAAGTGAGGGAAACGGAGTAAAGAATTCATTCATCCACTTAGTGAAGACTGATTGAGTGCAGCCACTATGGAAAACTGTGGAGGTTCCTCAGAAAACTAAAAATAGAATTACCATATGATCCAGCAATCCCACTCCTGGGCATACACCCGGACACAACTACAATTCAAAAAGATACGTGCGCCCCTATGTTCACAGCAGCACTATTCACAATAGCCAAGACATGGAAACCACCTAAATGTCCATCGACAGATGAATGCATAAAGAAGATGTGGTACATATATACAATGGAATACTACTCAGCCATAGAAAAAGAATGAAATAATGCCATTTGCAGCAACGTGGATGCAACTAGAGATTATCATACTAGGTGAAGTAAGTCAGAAACAGAAAGACAAATACCATATGATATCACTTACATGTGGAATCTAAAATATGGCACAAATGAACCTATCTACAAAACAGAAACAGACTCACAGACATAGAGGAGAGACTTGTGGTTGCCAAGGGGGAGAGTGGTAGGGAGATGGATGGACCAGGAGTTCGGGATTAGCAGATGTAAACTATTATATATAGGATGGATTAAACAACAAGGTCCTACTGGATAGCACAGGGAACTATATACAATATCCTGGGATTAAACCGTAAAGGAAATGTATATAAAGAAAAGAACGTCTCTCTGTGTGTAACTGAGTCACTTTGCTGTACAGCAGAGGTGGGCGCAGCATGTAAACCAAACTTACTTCAAAAAAAACTAAAAACAAAAGACTGATTGAGGGCTAAGTGTGTGTCGGGCCGCATTCTGGGCATTGAGGGGCAGCTGTGAACGCTCAGAAGATAAATGAGATGACCCTGGGGGAAGTGAGTCCCAACACCAGAGGCTGCTGCAGATCTGGCTCGGGCGCCCCAGCATCCATCACACAGAGGGAGGAAGAGGGGCGGTGGAAGATATCAGAGTGACAGCAAGCCCTTTGCTTGATCACAACATCAAATGTCAGCAGGGAGGGTCCAGGGTCTCCCTGGGGAGGACGCAGGGAGGGACTTCCAGTGGAAGAGACAGGAAAGGCTGGGGAGAGGTAAGGATGGACATTCATTCCTTCACTGGAGAAGCATTCGTTCAGCACAGAGCATGTGGGGCAGCAGAAAGATTCCTAATATGTTAATGTGGAGTGAATGAATGAATGGGTGAATAAATGAATGGGTGAATGAATGAGTGAATGCAGGTGAATGAGTCCAGGTTCGGATCACTCCCCCAGCTCAGTTTTCTTTGGCCTCTAGTTCAGAGGCTGAGGTCCCCACTGGACAACCCAACCAAGGACATTTGAGTTCCAAGACCCAAGTACGGGAGCGTCATGGAAGGCTGGGGTGGCAGCCCCTCCCACAGCCAGGAGAGGAGGGGGCCAGCACACGGGGGAGGCCACTCAGACAAGAGCCGCTGGGTTCTGAGGACGCTTGGTCAGTCAGGGGTGACCTGAGGAGGTGACAGCTGAGCTGAACCATGCACAGATCTGGAGTGAGAGCCTTCCAGGCAGGGGATCCTGCGAGCACAAAGATCAAAGGCAGGGACAAGCCCAACAGGACGGAGAAACAGGAGAGAGGCAGGTGAGGTGAGCAGGGCGCGAGACCAGCACCAGCTCTCCTGCTCCAGCTGACCGGCCAAGGGCAGCCACGTTTTCTTCATTGAGGCAGGAACGCGGGCGAAGCTGAAAAACAGCGGGCACCATGGTTCAGAGCACTGACCCTGGAGCCAGGGTCTGGGTTTAAATCCAGCTCTGAGCCTCGGTTTCCTCATCTGTAAAATGGGGATGACAACTGTACCAACTTCAGGAGGCTGGCGTGAAGACTGAGTCAATGTGCTCCAGAGCAGACTCTGCAGGAGGTGCTGTTATTGTTATTATTATTATATGAAAGGGCAGGGACCAAGGGAAATGAGGACATAGGAGGGAGGAGGACAAATTAGCCAGCAACAATAACAAGTAAACATTAATTAATTTCACTAGGCCTGATAAGGAGCTGAGAAAAATGGAAGCTGGGAGACAGTAGTGATAACAGAAAATAATCTACAATTGAGAAAATAATCACCATTTGTTCTGAATTGTATGGTTTGCTAATGTCCTATCACAGCCGTTGGCTTGTGTGGTCTCCCGGCCACCCAGAGAGTACTATTGTCCCCATTTTTCAGGTGAGGACACCAAGGTCTGGAGAGGCCAAAAGGCTGGTTCAAGGTCACCAGCATGTCTGTGGACGAGGTGAGACCAGAAGAATCCCAGCCTGGTCCTTTGCCCCACGCTCTGCACAGGGCTGGGCTCAGGAACAACTGCTGAATGAATGAATGAGTGAATGAATGAATGAACAAATGTCAAGCAAACATAAGTCAGATCTCACACTGGCAGGCCCTGTTCCAGGCCCTTCTCCCAGCTTTCAGGCCTCTCAGCTGGCCCTCCCTGACCAGAGTTCTGCTTCTTCCCACCGGCCACAAGGACACCTCAACAAAGCCACCAAAAGGTACCAGGGACAGTATCCCCCATCACTGGGTTCCCCTGGCTGTTCCAGGGACAGGACCAGGCAAGGGGATGTTCTTCCCCCAGGAGCCCAGGAGAGCAGCAGTCACTCCCAGGCTGGCCTTGGGAGGGAAAAAGGCCCCCAAGGTGTCCCCTCCTGCCTACTGGCCTCTCGTCAAACTCCTCTCTCTCATCTCACCAAACGGGGCCCCTGGGGCCAGGCCGCCTGCCTGTCCCAGCAACACCACTGTTTCCTACCCAGCAAACCCTGCCTCCCCTCCGTGGGCACCACAAGGAGACAGGGGCTGGCACTAGCCCTGACCATTCGTGGCAGCAAGTCACGCTGGCTGGGCTGGGGGGTGCCAAAGGGGGCCTCAAGATTTCATGCAGCTCTGCTGGTGTTTGTGCAGCGCCACGGGCCTGGGCATTGCACCAGGAGTCTTGGGTGGGCAGGACACCACGGTCTTGCCCTCAGGGAGCTCAGACTCCAGACCAGGGTCAAAGCTGGGCATGAGTGACCTCGGCGAGGGCTTGCACCAGAGGAAAGGGCCTCGAAGCGAGAAGGACCGAGAACGTTCGCCTGCCAGGGTTTCGAGGAGAAGCTGTGGCGGAGCCGAGACAGCCTTGAACAGAGAGAGAAGAGGGCACTCCTGGCAGAAGGGACGGCAGGAGCCCAGGCCGGGGTCTGACGGCACGTGGTGTGCTGGGAAGTGGAGGCCGTGGGGTGCAGGGTGCCATGTTCAGAGCCCCAATTCTGCCACTTACTGCCTGGGGCGGGGGGCCTGTGCACCTCTGTAGGCTTCAGTCTCTCAGGTTGAAAGTGGCAATCAGGAGTCCTACCTCGCAGGGCTCCTGGGGTCAGAGGCACAGAAGGGCCAGGGGCTGTTACTGCCGTCGTCGAGGAGATTAAGCCACTTGGTGCCTAGTTGGTGATGCCACAGGACGCCTGCCGTAGTGCAACACCCAGACTCCCTTTAGCGCCAATGTGAGGGCTTCCCCAGCTGCCAGGGATGTTGGTTGCCAGGGACTCACAGCCATGTCCCTCATTAGAAGGGAGGCCCCCACAACGAGGCATGCCCTCTCCCTGGGGACAGCTGCACCAGTGATCAGTCAATGCAGCCCTGCAGGACCACCCCAGCTCTGGAGTGTGCATGGGGTCCTGAGGCCTCTGTTTTGACTGTATCGCAGCCCAAATGCATCCCATGCCCCCAACAAGCACTGTTCCAAGAGCGCTCCCCAGTAAGCCTCCCGCGCGGGTACCCTGGAGTCTGTTTCTGGTGAAACCACACCGTGACAACGTCCTATCCCACCTCACCGGGGCCCAAGGCCATGCAGCCAATTCCCAGCAGACGTGAAACACGGCACCTTTGCCACAGGTTATTCTGCAGCCTCACCTGGGACAGACCTCGCGACGCACATCAAACGCACTGCTCTCAGTTGTGATGTGTGCTGATGCCCTGCTGGCCAATGCCAGGTTCTGGGTGAGAAGAGGGGACATCACCGAAAGCATCCCCAGCACAGTCCGGTGAAGGAGCAGTGGATTCAGGGCCTCGTGGAGCAGGCAGCATCCTCAGCTGGGCTGCCCCAGGCCAGTACTTCACCCCTGTGGGCCCGTTTGCTCATCTGTGAGACCACCACTGTGGTCAGGACCAAGCTTTTAAGTTGGCAGAGAACTACCACATTCACCCTCTCCAGTGGCTTTACCAGACCTTGTCAACCTTGCTCACCTTCCACACAGGAGCCCAGAGAAAGCATGTGACCTGCCCAACATCACACAGCCAGGGAACCCCAGAACTGCAGCTCCGGGCACAGCCGGCCTTGCTCTACTAGTGGCCACTCAGCCATTCAGTCCGTCCTTTAACAAGCACTCACCAAGTGTCTTTTCTGGCGAGGAAAGTGCACACCTTTCTCCACAGCCTGAAACGAATCCCCATGGCCTCATATCAGGAAGGGAAAAGAAATTAATGTGTATTAAATGACTACTGTATGCCAGGCATGTCCCCAAGGGACTCCAACCCTCACGACAGCTGCATGAGGCAAGTGGCACTATCTCAACTTAGAGGGGAGAGGTGGAGGGACAGAGCGGTCACAGAGCCAAGCCAGGGTTCACCCCACATCTGCCTCCAAGGTCGGCACTGCTGCGGTGGGGCCGCAGGGAAGGTGGGGGCACAGCGAATGAGAACACTGCTGGACGCAACCTCTCCTGACGTCTCCAGGTACAGAGACGCCTTGTGCTGAAGGAACAAAAGGGGGGAGTGGTGGGCACCTGCCACAGCCCTCCGAAGACCCATCCCGAGGGGGGGAACCTCTGACCTTGGCCATGAACTCATCCTTTCCCAACCTGCCAATGAGACGGAAGCCAAAGGTGGGGGGCACAGGCCTCCCCACCAACCTTCAGAGGGTGAGTGGGAATCCTGGGAAATGGGGGAGGGAAGAGGGGTCGCTCATATCCTGGGTGATACCTTCAAGGCTGGGGTGGGGGCACCTCACACAGGCATTTCACACACCTTCCCATACAGAGTCCTCACATCTAGGCTTCGATGGGGGCAGTGAGCCCATGTTATAGATGGGGAAACAGAAGTACCCTCCTTACCCAAGAAAACACACAGGGCTTCCCTGGTCACGCAGTGGTTAAGAATCCACCTGCCGATGCAGGGGACATGGGTTCGAGCCATGGTCCGGGAAGATCCCACATGCCGCGGAGCAACTAAGCCCGTGTGCCACAACTACTGAGTCTGCACGCCACAACTACTGAAGCCAGCGCGCCTAGAGCCCGTGCTCCGCAACAAGAGAAGCCACCACAATGAGAAGCCCGCGCACTACAACAAAGAGTAGCCCCTACTCGCTGCAACCAGAGAAAGTCCGCGCGCAGCAACAAAGACCCAACACAGCCAAATATAAATAAAAATAAAATAAATTTAGTATTAAAAAAACAAAACAAAATGAAAACACACTGAGGAAATGGTGGAGCTGGGCCATGAACCCTGAGATTTCCAGGCTTGGAGCTATGAGGATTCCCTGGATCCACAGAATCTAAAGGTGCATGTGTGACATTTGATTGGATCACTCCTCAGCCTAAACCAACCCCCTGGGGGTCCTGCTCCATAAGGCACTACATCCCTGCCCCTAGATCTTCTTGTTCCTGCCACACATGCCTTTCACGTCCTTGGATATATGGCACTGCCTACCACAGGGCCTTTGCACAGGATTTCCCTCAGCTTGACACACTGGCCCCTGCCTCTACCCATTTAATTCCTATCTCTCCCATCATAGCTCTGGGCCCCCGCTCCAGGAAGCCTCCCTGATCTCCCTCAGTCCTTGCAGCCCTTGTCTCTGCTGCAGTGTTCTTCTCTTTGTAGCTGAGAGCATCTAATCTGCCATTACTGTTGTTGGGTCATGCTCTATCTTCTCTTAGATTAGAGGATGAACTAATGCATCCTCTCCACCCACCCTCCCTGGTCTGGCCTGGAGAGGTTGTGAGCTGCTCTCTCCGCAGTAAGACCACATCTCTGCACCTCTCTGCCTGCTCTGCCCACCTGTTCCCTCCAGCCAGGCTGAAGAACCCGCCTGCAGAGCCCAGCTCTCCAGAACCTGGTAATTTGCTGATAAACAGCAAATTACCAAGGTATCCTGAAGCCCTGGCCTCCCTGAGGGGTGACGTGGAGGGCTTCTGAGACAGGACGGGTGCCTTCAGGAACCAGGTGCCTGACGGCCCTGCGGTCCGGCCCTCACCAAGGGTGTGTGTGGAGGGAACTCGGTCCCAAGACCCCAGAAGCACTCAACCCACAGGGCTCAGGCCCATTCTCAAGCACAGCTCCCGTGCTACAACCCACCCTGAGCCTGATCACCTGTCCAGCCCCCTTACTCACCCCCAGTCTTTTGGTTACAGCCCAGTCCTTAGCTTCAGACTGCCCAGGATGAAACCCAGCTTACCCCCTGGCTGTGTGACCCTGGGCAAGTCACTTAACCTCTCTGGGCCTGTTTCCTCATGTGTAAAATGGACCCTACTCCCTTACCTGGTTGTGGGCTGGGGTCAAGGGTATGATATATGTGAAACGCTTAACGTGGGCCCAGCACATGGCAAGGGCCTGACACACCTTTGGGAGCATCACTGGTCATTCTTGCTGAATTCATTTGCTGTGCCCTGTTCCAGAACCCGGAGGAAGCACCTGACACGGGCTTCAGCCAGGGAAGGGCAGAGCAGGTGCGAGACGGAACACGAGCACAGGCTCGGGGACAAGGAATCACCAGTTTTCCGGGGCTCTTTGCCTGCCCACGCCTCCCTGCCCACCGTTTGTGAGGCCTGAGATGCCTGTAGCACTTGACCTCCAGCCCAGGGAAAGCTGGGGCCCGCTCCGTCCACACCTGCATCCCACCAGCCCCCACCCCCCACCCCGGGCTCACTCCAGCCTCACCTCCCTCCATCTCTCTCTGAGCCAGTGCAGAAAGCTGATGGGGTCTTCCAGAGGCGAGAGGCGGGTGAATCTGATAAACTAGTTCTCTTCCAGAGCCACCACCTCCCCAGACAGGCAGCAGCAATGGCAGCAGTCACATCACGCAGCAGTGATAAGGAGGGAGCAGAGTGGTGGGAGTTCCTCCCTCCCTGCAGTGAGGCCATAAACCCGTCCTTCATCCCAGCTCTCAGGCTGCCGAGGGTTGCTCACGTCTGCCCTGCAGGGGAGGTGAGCACCTGTCAAGCCTGGTACACACCTGCTCTGAGAGTGGCACACACAGGACCGATGGCCTCGCAGGACCCAGGGCCCCACACTCCCCTCTCCAGGAGGAAGAGGCTGTGGTCATTCAGGGCAGAACAAGGAGAGCAAGGGGGCTAAGCAAGGAGAGGAAAGGGGGAGGGGGCTGGGAGGCCATAAATGCTGGGCCAGAACGTGGGCTTCATGCTGTGGCAGCAGGGAGCCATGGACAGTATGGGGGGCAGAGAGTGTCAGGACAGAAAGTGGGGACAAGATGGGCACAGTGGACACATGCTGGAAAGCCACCCAGGAGACTACTGCAGGGATACAGGAGGGTAGGGATAAGGCCTGGCTGTAGATGCCAGCAGAGAAAACTGGGAAGCAGCCGAGGGTTGGCCATGGGGGAGGCCGGTACCCTCCCCCACTCACACCCATTCCCCCAGCCTTCCCTGATCCAAGGTCCAAGCCAAGCCCTCAGCAACGGGTAGCCTCAAGCTGCTTGGAAGAGCTCCACGGGTGGTAGAGAAAGTGTGGGCTCAGGAGCCACTAGGTGCATACAGGTCCTGGCCTAGAGTAACAGGAGACCCACTCACCATTTGGTTGAGGCCCCAGGCTGCCTGCTGGTCCATCTCCCTGCCCTCCTCTGCTGTGCAAGGCTTAAGCCCTGGACAGGGTCCCAAGCCCCAGCTCAGCCCCCTCCTCATCTGAGTGCCCATGTGGACCCTAACCCACACTGAGCTGACAAATCCTGGTCCGGGGCCTCTCAGGGGGACCCCAAGTAGACCTGAGTCTACAGAGGCCTGCAGGGTACCACACTCCCATGCTGCGGGCCTCAGTTACCCCATATGCAGCATAGGACCATGATCCTTCCTTCCAGGGCTGCCAGAAAGATTAAATGAAAGGTGAACTTGCCCAGCACAGGGCATGATCTAAGTCCTTTCCCCTGGGAAGCACTGACACCCTCAGCATGTTTCCAGATGACTCACATTCCTCCCCAGCACCACACTCTCTCCCTTCTACCTCAGGGCCTTTGCACATGCTATTCCTCTGCCTGGAACACTCTTCCCTGTGTCACTCTCTCCTCTGGTTGTTCTGGGCTCAGCTGCCACCTCCTCCGGGAAGGCCTCCCTGGCTCCCCAGATGAGGTCCAGGTCCCATGAGTCTCTCCCACTAGAATGCAAACTCCATGAAGGCAGGATGGTGATTGGCTTGCCCACGGATGTGTGTTCTCATAAATATTTGTTGAATGAATGAATGAGACACAAGGACAACCGTCCAGATCTTCAGTGACAACACAGGGCCATAGAGGTGATGGGGCCTGTCTTTTTTTAAATATTTATTTATTTTGGTTGCACCGGGTTTTAGTAGCAGCAGCTGGGCTCCTTAGTTGCACCTCGCAGGCTCCTTAGTTGCAGCATGTGAACTCTTAGTTGCGGCATGCATGTGTGATCTAGCTCCCTGACCAGGGATCGAACCCGGGCCCCCTGCATTGCGAGCGTGGAGTCTTATCCACTGTGCCACCAGGGAAGTCCCATGGGGCCTGTCTTCAGGGCTGTGGGTACCTGTCAAGGCCTCTGACTCAGCCTGCAGGGTCTGAGAAGAATTCCCAGAGGACGTGACTCATCAGTCTGAACTCTTGATACTTAAAGCTGCAAGGAACACCCACTTCACAGATAGGGAAACTGAGGTCTAGAGTCAGGGGGCTGCCCTCTAAGTGTCCTGAGAAGCTGCCCTCCTCCAAAAATCAACTGTCCAAGGCTCTGACAGTCCCCCACCCCTGGGTGGCCCATCCCACCTGCCCTGGGACTGCTCCACAGCCCGCCCAGGGCCACTGCCTCCTCTCCTGGTCACCTTGGTGGCAGGGCCACTCGGGGCTTGCGTGGCACTGGGCTTGCGTTTGCACGGCTGAGTTGGGCAGCTGGCAGCAGCACAGCTCCGAACCAGCTGTTTGGATGACAAACTGCGTTCAAGCTTCATTAGGGTAATCACGGGCTCCCCTCCTGGCAGCGCCGCAGAGCGCGACTGTCAACCTGAACTAATCAAAGCCGGCCCCAGGACACCCGCCCGCCGGGCTGACAAGCCGCTCAGCCGCTGCGCCACCTCGCGCTGCGCACCTCCCACACGGCTCCCAGCCGAGGCCCCGTCCGGTGGGCCCTGGAGAAGGCCAGCCTCACAGAGACCTACCCTATGCTCCCCAAGATCCTGCGAACCTCAGAGGCCCCATCAGGGTGGGACAACTGAGACTGTCACTCCCATTTCTTACAGCTGGGGAAACTGAGCTCATGAAGGGGAGCCACCCAGCTGTAAGGGGGTGCAGCCAGGCTCAGACCCAGGCCCCCATCACTCTTGTTCCCACTGCCTCCCATGCCCAGCCAACCCTACTTTTCCCTTCCCTTCCAGGCCTAGCAGGCCAAGCCTGGACCTCAGAGGTTGGGTTGGCCACATGGCCTTGGCAAGCCCCTTGATGGCCCTGAGCCTTGAGCCCTGAGCCCCAGGAGGGCCATCACAGGCTCTGGTGACACAGGTGTGGAAGGCACCCCGCCAAGCGCTGGGGCCAGCACTTGAGCAGGCATTGCTGTCTGGGGCAGAATCTGTCCTCTAGCCTGCTCAGCTGGGCTGCCTCCGGGCATCTGCCAACCAAAGCCAGCCCATCTGCCCTACAGCCTCAAAATCAGGACGTGGCTGGAAGGGGCAAGCCTGGTGGCTTCATCTGACAACAGGGGAGACTGAGCCCCACAGAGGCAGTAACAGAGATGATGGAGTGTAGTGGAAAGAGTATGGGCTTTGGAGGCAGATGGATATTCATTCATTCATTCATCCACCCATTCACTCATTCAACAAATACTAGCTAAGAGGCTTACAGCATGGCAGGCACTCCGTATCTGCTGAATGAACAGATGATGAGAAGGATAGGTGAATGAATCAATGAATGGCGCCGGGGACGCAGCCGTGAACCCAACAGACACCATCTCTGCCTCCTGGAGTTTACTGTCTAGTGGGGGAAGCAGGTGCTTAACAGACAATTAATTACAAATGACATGGGCAGTGAAGAAAAAGCTGAACTAGCCTCGTGACATCCAGCAGGAGGGCCCAGCCTGGTCAGCGGAAGTCCAGGCAGGCAAGCTGGAGGAGGTGACGCTCCAGGTGGCCACTGGAAGGAAGCTGAGGGTGGACAGGAGGAAGGAACAGCATGTGAAAAGGCCCTGAGACAGGAAGGAGGTTAGGGTCTTTGAGGACGAAAGGCCCACCTGTCCATGAGCCTGGGGGACAGTGACAGGGGCAGGAGCTGACACGAGCAAGGCCTGGGGGAGGATTTGGGTCTTTCTTCCAAGGGCGATGCGAGCCACCGAAGGGTTGTGAGCAGGAGTGTTCTCTCGGCACTGTGGGCAGAGTCACTAGGAGGGTTCAAATTCCAGTTCTGCCAACTTCTGCTAGATCAACAGCACGGACAACTCGCCCAGACGTCACGCTGAACCAAAGAGGCAGACACCGGAGGGGGGCACACCATGCGATTCTGTCTATATGAAGCGCAGAGACGGACAAAGCCAGCCTCTACTGTTAACGCCAGGTGGGCGACTGTCGGTGGCAGGTGAACGATGACTGGAAGGGGTGCGAAGGAGCCTCCTGGGGTGCTGGGAAACTTCTAGGTCTGGACCTGGATGGGGGTTACAAGGCTACACGTGTATGTGAAAATCTATCCCTCTGTACACCTAGGACTGGTGCACTTTCCTGTATTGTTATAACTCCAAAAACAAAGTAAATAAGAACAAATCCTGGCTCTGTCGCTCTGCCTCTCTCAGTCTGTTTCTGACTCTGTGAAACAGGGACAGTGACAGGACCCGCCTCGCTGCACAGAGGGTTGAAGAGGATGGTGTGTACCTTGGCTGTGCACAAGCCTGGCAAGCCGACAGCCAGTGCACCGAGAACGCAGGGCACGCCCAAGCAGAGACACATCAGGCTTCCCCTACACCTTGGCCCTCTGAGGGCCTCAGTTTCCCCATCTGCAAGGGGCCAGTATCTCCATCTGGCTCAGGGGCAACAGAGAAAAAGGGGTAAAAACCCTCATACCCAGGCACCTTTGAGTCCCCCTCCTCCCAGCCACAAGCCTAAGAATAATTCAGAGGGTGGCACCCATGGTTCTCAGGCGTCTCTGCCAGCTCTGCACACAGTAGGTACTGAACCAGCAACCTAGTGCCCAAGGCCACACACAGCAGGACTGAGGCCAAGCCCAGGCCGCCAGTTACCCACCCTTACAGGCACAGAGTAGGCCCTTTCTGGGCACCTACTTTCAACGTGCCAGGCCCAGCCCGGGGCCTCCCCTCCAGCAGGAACGCTAGCCCACCATGGTGGCTCCTCCAGGGCCCACTAGGATTCAGGACAATGGGCACGGGGGCAGTGGGAACCCAGGCTGAGGGGCGGGCCCCTGCCTGGAGCTGGAACTTAGGACAGACTCCTGTGGAATGGGCTCTGTGAGGCCCTGAACAAAGCTGATTCAATGTAACATCACCCTTGACACCAGAGGGGCCTCTGGAGGTAGGGAGAGGCCTGGCTCCCTGTCTGGAGTTTGATCGTCTCACTGGCCCCCCAGAGACCTTGGGCAGCCTTGGGAAATCAGATGGTGTCATTGCCAACTTTCCTGCGGGCTCAGCTATCCTCAGGGCCCTTTTAGTATCATTTTCTCATGAGTCTGCCAACGACCGAGGATGGGTCATAGGGTTCAGGATCACCTTCAGCTCCATTTCTCAGAGGAGGAAACTGAGGCTTGGAGAGGTGTGGTGTTCCAGTACTATCCGGATGGCTAGGATCCCAGTGGTCAGCCTACGAGGCACAGCCCAAGCTCCCAGAAGGGGAAGCCAGTGTAGTTTGTGCCCTGTCTTCCCCGCCACCTGGGGGCTGCTCACTCATGGCTATTTCATTCAGTCAGACAGTCAGTCAACAAACACCAACAAAGAACCCACTGTGTGTCACAGGCACTGTTCTAGGAGCTGGAGGTAGAATGCTGAACAAAGCTGCTGTGACACAGATTCCAAATTAACAACAGCTCTGTCTGTTACTCACTCAGCAAATGCCAAGAATAAGCACAGTGGTAAGGGCAATACACCCAGTACCTGTCCTGTGCCAAGTGCTGCACTAAATATTATCTAATTTAATCACAGCCTCGCGAAGGAGGCGGCATTGTCATACCCATTTTACAGATGACGATACAGAGGCTCAAATTCAGTGACTGCCTGAGGCTGGTCTCACAACCTCTAAGGGGAGTGGCATCTAATCCCAGGCTTACAGGCTCCTCATTCCTGTCTGTCTGTCAAGCCCTTCACAGGCATTATCTCGCAGGAGTCCGTGCCCATCCCGTGCTCACACTCAGGCTCTGGCTGGGTGCACAACCGAGCTGCACGCTCCCAGACCCACACCCGAACCTGGCTTTGGCCTCTGCCTACGTTCCCGGGATCTGGGTTCCACAGGGCCACCACACACCACCCCTGACCCTGGGAACGCTACGGAAATCAGCTTAGCCCCAGTGAAGACCGCGGCTCTGCGCTGGCTCCCATGAAGCATGTGGAGTAAGGGAGACACAGAAAAGCAGAGAGCCCCGTCTGGAATGCTCTCCCCCTACACCTCCCATGGCTGGCCACTTCTCTTCCCTGAGGTCTCGGATAAAAGCCTCCCTGACCACTCTGCCTCCATTAGTGCCCTCCCCCGCCCCACACACAGCCTCCCCAGCATCACTCAGCTCTCCTACATAGCTCTGCCCACAATCTGGCACCAGACATGTTTTTGCTTGTTTACTAGGTGACTCTCTTTCCTGCCATATTGTGAGGGTGGGGACCTGGTCTGTTTTATTCACAAGTGCATCACTCCCCACACCTCACCCCCCAACACAGTATCTTGTGCATAGTAGGGCCTCAATATCCTTATTAAGTGAATCAATTTGCTGAAAAATGTTGCAGAGGGAAAAGCCCAGGGGTTGTGAGAACACAGCGGGGGCATGTTACCCCCGATCTGAGTCGGGGGAGGAGGGAATGGGGAAGTGTTTTGGGCAGAAGGCACAGCAAAGGCAAGAGCCCGATGGCAAGAAAGACCTGGGCTCTGGGGATCTCCAGGCGCAGTCAATGAGCGTGAGAGGAACACAGAGTGTGAGACGGGGAGGCCAGCAGGGTCCCAGAGAGGGTGCCAGGGGGCTCTTTGCAGGGCTCCAGCTCTGAGGCAGGGGTCTCCCAGCATCTAGATCACGTACCAGGCCTGCCTAGGCCAGCCTGACACCCCAGCCCACAGGCACAAGGAGCACAGTCCTGGGTGCCCGCCTCTGGGTCAGGGAGCCGTCGACCACCCATGCAGGCTGCAGCCTGTGGCCCCATTACCAATGGCCTCCTCCAGCAGAGCAAACGAGTTGGCACCAAGAGACAGAGCAGCTTGGGTGAGCTTCTCACTGCAGAGGATGGCACAGCTATGGACAGCAGGCTATGTCACTCATGTGTTGCAGCCAGGACCTACGGGAGGCGGGCAGGTGGTGGCGGCAGTGGTGGCAGCAAGAACTGGCTGTGTTCAGGCCAGCAGACAGCTCTCACATCCTATACCAGCACACCCTGGCACGGCGGAGTGGTCACGTGCGAAAAGCCACTCCAGACGCCCTCCCTCTCTCCAGGCCCAGGCCAGGCCTTGGCGCCCACCTCCCCTACCCTTGGACAGCCTCAGCCTTAACCACCACCAGCTCTAGCTGCCCCTGGACCCCTTCACCTAGATGTTCCCCAACTTCGGCCTGCTCCAGGCATCTCATCTCCGCAAATCTCCACCCCCGCCCCCAGGTATTCAGTCCAGAAACTGGTGCCTTCTCCTGGCCTCCTCTCTCCCACATCCTCAAACCACATGGACTCTCTCAGCTCCAGTCCCGCTGCCATCTCCCTCCTTCCTCTGTCTCTGCCTCCAGCCCTGCTCCTGAGACCCTCTAAAGATTCCCAATCACAGGGAGAACAAAGCCCAAGCCCCTTCCTTTCTGCCCCTTGAAAGGCCAAACTCAGACCCGCCACAGGGCCTTTGCACCTGCCTCTGCCTGGGATGCTCTTCCCCCTGATCTCCCCATGACTGGCCCTCCTCGTCCTTCAGGTCTCAGCTCAAATGTCTCTTCTTAGAGAGGCCTCCCCCAGAACACCCTGGCCAATGGTACCCACACTCCAGTCACCATCACTTCACTCTTTCACATTCTCATGTACCTACTTCCTGGCTCACTGTCTGTCTCCCCATCAGCCTGGGAGGTGCTTGACTCTGTGGCTGTGTCTGAATGGTCACTTGCTGTGTCCTCAGAGCCTGGCATATAGCAGGTACTCCATACATCTGTTCAACAAATGAGTCCATCAACTGTCAGTCTCCATGGTACAGCTGGACCTAACCACAACAGGGGCTCCCGGGACCCTCTGGACGCTGCAGCCTCGTGTCCAAGGCCGCTGTGATCTGGCCTTTGCCTAATTCTCCAGCCTTGACTCTGGGGCTCCTCCTCTCACTCTGATTCCCAGACTCACACTGTGCCAGGATGCCCTCCCTGACCCTTCTCTGCCAGCAAAGTCCTACTTATCCTCTCCACAGCACCTTCTCTGACCTGCCCAAGCCCATGCCTCCTGCTCCTGACGTCTCCTCCACAGTCCTCAGCACCTTCAGTCCACACCCCTCCTCATTCACTGCCTCGCATCAGCTTCCATCCCTCACCTCCTTTCCTGTCCTTTGTGCTTACAAGCCCTGGTGCCACAGGCAGTACTTAGCGTCCCTCACATCCTGCACTTTCACATCTCCACGCCTTTGACCCCTGCTGTTCCCTCGGCCTAAGTGCTCTTCTCTGCTGCACAAACTCCTACTCATCCTTCAAGACCCAACTCAAAATGTCACCTCTTTTGTAAAATGCTGCCTGTTTTTTCCCATCCATCAGGATTCTTTTGGTTGTAAGAGAAAGAAATCAACTCAAGAGAGCTTGATCCAAAAAGGGGACACGTCTATTTATGTAACTGAAAACTCCAGGGGTGGTTTCAGGCATAGCTGAATCCAGAGGCCCAAATGAAGTAATATATACTTTCATCTCAGCTTTCCTTCCCTCCACGTGATGACCTTGTTGGAGAGTCCCCACCCTAGATATGGTCACGCAAGAGGGCAGCCAGAGGTCCCATATGCACACCCTCTGGGTTCAGCAACCATAGCCAAATCAATCTCCACCACAGATTCTAAGTCAAAGTTCCAGGAAAGCCTCTGATAGGCTCAGATGGGCCATGTGCTCATTTCTCAACCAATCATCATGACCAGGAGGATGGGGTGTTGCGTTCACCCTGGGCGCTGGAAGGCTGTGGGTCCCAGGACCTGTGGGCGCCAGGAAGACAAGCCTCTCAGGCCCCAGTCCCACTCTGGACACACCTCCCCCTCAGTCTCCATGCATCCCTGTGCTGTGGGTTCTGTCTACGCAGCCAGGTCCCTGGATGCTCACAGCTTCGCAGGACAAGGAAGCCTATCTCCCTCACAGCTAGTTCCCTGCTGCCTACTCAGTGACAGCCCCAGAGGGCAGCCTGAGAAACTTTTTGCCTGACTGGACGGAGGTCTGCTGCACAGGGGAGTCTACACGTGCTGGGTGTGTAATAATGGGTTAACCGCCACCCCTGGCAGGCAGCATATCTGCATTTTCACGGAGGCCTCAGGGGGACACAAAGCTTTAAATGACAATGCAGAAGGTCTGAAGGGGGGTGCCCACAGCGGGGGTGGCGGGGGTGCCCTGCGGAGCCCAGTCCCAGCAGCCCAGCCTGCGGCGGCCACTCAGCCAATCCCGAAGAGCTCGCTAAGGGGCTGCGAGTGGAAGGGCTGGGAAAATAATTACCGAGGAGGCCCGGGAGGGAGGCGGGGAGGCTGGAGAGAGGCTTAATGAAACTGCTAACGCGTTAGTGATTCCTGCCTGCTTGGGAAGGCGGAGGCAGACAGCCATGTTGCCAGCTCCCGCGACAGAGTCTGCCAGGCGGGACGGGCTGGGCACGGCGAGGCGGCAACAATAGGCACCTCTTCATCATCTGCCTCTCAACATGCGACTTTCAAAGGGCAATCTTAATATACTGAAGTCGGATGACAGTATATTTCAACACATCTCATATTACATCGGGCTGGAGCCCATGCAGATCCATTACAAACAGAATGGCTAAAATTCTGATTAAACAGCATCACAGAGATCTAAGGACCACGGTGAGCAGGGTGTCTGCTCCCATTTTCCAGACAGGAAATGAGGGCCCCAGGAGGTCATCCACCTCTGGGGAAACAGGGTCATTCCAAGAAAGCATCCAGCCCTTTTAGCCCTCCTGTGAGCAGCCCCTTTGCCCAGACCCCACACGGCTTTTCATTATCAGAAGAGCTCTGTGACGCAGGCAGATGCCACAGCTCCTCTTAACAGATGTGTCCAAGAGTCTTGCCCAAAGTCACAATGCTAGGCCAAGAGGCCAGAGCACCACCCCAGGCTCAGGCTCTCGGTCCATCGCTCCATCCTCCGCACTAGGTGGGCGCTTATTTAGCAATGCAATCTGCCCTGTGGTTTTCAGTTTACATCTCATTTCAGCTCCAGGTGAGAAAACAAAGGCACAGAGAGGTTAAGTGATGTGCCCAAGTCCCCACAGCTGGTTGGCTACAGAGCAAAGATTCAGAGCTGGGGGTTTTGACTCCAAAACCATGTGCTTCTTGTTCAAACATTCCATGGTGCACAGTGGGTACTTGGTACCCCCTGGGCGGTTGACAGAGAGATTTGGGGCCGCAGAGAAGCCCACACTCCACTTAATCAGGGTTCTCTGGGGAGCAAAGAGAAGTTGGGGCAGCTGCCTAAGGCAGAAATGACCACACAACAGCACTCAGTGTGCTCCACTCTGAGCCAGGCGTGCGCCCAGCACATAGCAAAGTGCCATCCCCACTGTACAAATGAGGAAACTGAGGCTTGGAGAAGTGAAATCAAATGCTTTACACAGTGACCCCCAGCTGGTGAGTGACATAGACCGAACCATTCAACAATTCCATGGGGTAGCCCTGACCCAACTGCTGCCTACCCCCAGCCTCGAGCAGGCACTTAGCCAGCCAGCTGCTCATGGAACGCAGTCCCAGATACAGACTGGAGGCCAGTGATACCAGGAACCAAGTTGGGCCCACCCCCCCTCCCCCCACCCCTAGATGCACAGAAAAGGCTGGGCGACAGGAGTGGGTGTGAAGAGAGGGTCTCGGTCCCTGCACACTGAGCAAAGCATCCCCTGCTCCCATGCTGGTCAACAGCCTGGTTGGGAGACTCAGGAGACCAGGAACTTGGTGCCTAGCTGGATGCCCCATATCAGAGTCTAGTGCAGACGAGGCCTGAGAGGAAAGACTGCACCATCTCTACCTCACAGGTGTCCCCTTGGACCCTTCCAGATATCCCCAGGCTTGGGGAGACTCCTTTCTAGGGGTTCTAGCAGCTCATCTGCTCCTGGGTTTGTTTCCCCAGGGAGGCCTCCAGAGGGTGAAGCCACTTCTCAACCCCCCTGTGAGTACAAGACAGCAGTGCAGGAGGCGTGTCCTGAATGAATGAATGAACAAGTGAATGAATGACGGAACAAGCCCCTGCCTCCTGACCTGCCACTGCAGTCACTTCCCACAGCAGCCCCCACCCAGTGAGGAGGCTGTTTCTGTCTGCACAAAAGGACTCCTGCCTCACGAGACCAACCCTGGCCCTCAACCATTGCCAGACAAGGAAGATGAGGTTCGGAGAGCCCAGGGCCTCACGGGAGGCGGGAGCACAAGGGTTAGGACCCAGAAACCTGGACTTCAGTCTGTGCCTCAGCCGCAGGCTCTGACTTGTTCTCGTTTCTAAAGGCAAATCCACACATGCTCCCTTGTCTGACCCCACCCACCCCAGGGGACATGGCCATGCCCACCCCATGGATGAGTACGCTCGGGGTGCAGAGCGGTAGAGGGCCCAACCCAAGGTCACGTGTTCATCAGGTTGCACAGGTCTCAAATCCCTCTGATCTTCCCGTTCTCAACATCCACTCCACGCTCCAAAGCCGTCTCTTTGCCCATCACAACACAGTGAAGAAGGGGAGGGGGAGGGGGAGGGGGGGAACTAACACAAGCTCAGGTTCCTTAGACCCTGAAACCAGAATCCAGGGCATGGGTCTGCCTGCCAGTAGTCCAGCACTAACCCCAGGACCTAGCTTCACCCATTAGAGGGTAGGCAATATCCCCAGAGTCCTCTGGACCCTGACTCCACTCAACAGTAAGCCAACATCAGCACCAAGATCCCTGGGGTTCTGCAGTCAGTCACTTGGTAACCCAGTCCTGCCAACTAGTGGCTGGCAGCCGGGGGGGAAGGGCCCCCCCCCCCCCCCCCCCCCGGCGGGCTCCTTTCTGGTCAGGGGAAAGGCCTCTAATGAAGGCCCCACGGATGCTGCTGAGCTGGTGGTGTCAGCCTGGGAGCCCCGCGGAGCTGCAGGGCGCGCATCTCTGCTCCCAATTAGCACACAGGTCCTCCATCAAAGCGCACGCCTGCTGCCAGGAGCAGAGGCCAGAGGGACGGCCCTTCTAACAGTAGGAGGAGGCCACGGCTCTCTGGCAGGCCCTGGCCCCTGCACCTTGCCTTTCTGCGGGGAGTGCAAAGCCCCCAATCCCCTCACTCACTCACACCCTCTCCAATCAGCCAGCTCAGGGCAGATGCCGTCACCCCCGGGGGGACACGCTAATGAAGATGACCGACATTAATCTCTTCCCTCTCCCGACAGGTCAATTTATAGTTCCATGGGGAGACCTGGCACTTGGCCAGAGGGCCTGACATAACTCTCCCTGTTCCCCAGGAGGACGGTGGGGGTGGGCTTGATGGGGCAGAGGGGGCTAGGGGCCCCAGGGACAGGGTAGGGAGGCCCCTCCACTTGAGTGTCCACCATCACTGCCCCAACAAATCCAGGTGGGACCTTGGCCCCTGAACGTAATGGCTGAGGGACAAGGCCTGCAGGAACCCGGGAGCAAATCTGGTCCTCAGCGCTTCAGGCCAGGGAACCCTGCTCACCAGCAGGAGACCCCAAGGACGCAGGAGGCTTGTGATTTCCCACTCCTCACAGATTCCCATGGGGTTATGAGAGCCCCTCTAAGGAGCTACGGTTCATCTGCTTCGGACAGACTCCCCGGCGTTCATTCCTCAAAGATCACTGAGCTGGCCAGAGCTTCCAGGCTGGTGGGGGAGGCCGACGTGGAAGCATGTTGGCCCCGGCCGAACCACGCCGAGAGCCATATGGAGGGACTCACCCAGAGCTGGGGTGCCCAGGGGAAGGAGCAGTGACGGCACCCACCGGAGAGAGGTCGGGGTCTGGGAGGGCACGGGGAGGAGAGGGCACAGCTAGGCCCTGAGGATGAGTGGGCGTTCAACAGGCCAGGAGACACGGAGGAGGGGCTGTGTGCGGATGAGACCATCTCGGTCTCAGGGGCGACCCAGTGCTCAGGGGCTCTGCAACCAAAGGACATCCGGCTCACAGGAGTGAGGCTGCAGAGGGGGGCAGGGCAGACCACAGAGAAGCCCAGCCTCAAGAGACGGCTCAGGAGTTTGGCCTAGTTTAGGTCTGTGGACAGCTGAGGAGTTCAGAAGCTCAGAGCTGCTTTTAGAAAGACAGCTTCGGCTATGGTGTCCCAGAGCAATGGTGGAGGCTGGGGAAGAGAGGTGGGAATGTCCCGGTCAGAGGGTAAAAGGAGGGAGAGATGCTTGTGGGGTAGAACCAACGGAACCCTGTGGTTGATTAGATGGATGGACAGGTAAAAGCGTCCGGGAGGCCATAGGCCTGGGGGTCTCCACTTTGGGTGCAGATGGAGGCGATGTCATTGGTCTGGGGTAGGATAAGGAATTGGGCCTGATGCTAAACGTGTGAGTCTGGAAGGTCCCAGAAGGAGCAAAAACCCAGGCCTGGGCTCAGGAGAAGCCAGGACCCAAATGTTGGCCCTGGGGGGCAAAATTCTGAGCAGCGCTGGACTCCGCCCGATGCAATTCATTTCCTTGGCAGAGGTGAAGCCAGGGGACTAATCCCCCCTCCCAGACACTCCAGGAGGAAGCAGGCGCCTGGCAAAGGCAGAGTGTGAAGCCAGGCAGTCAGTCCCAAGTGCTGGACAGAGCCCTCCTACAAGAAGCATATATGGGCCAGGCTGCCCCCACCTCCCCCAGTGCCAGAGCCCAGTGCTGGTTCTGCACTTAATAGGTGCTCCATGAGTCCCTGCTGAAGGGACTCCCCTTTCTTTCAGGCCCTGGCCCCTCCCCACCCCACCCCCACTCAAGGCAACCCACCAGGTCTCATCTAATCCCCTCAGCAACCCTGGGAGTGTCTTCCATTTTCCTAGGCTGGAGACCCAGGCCCAGAGAGCTAAGGGATCTGCTCAAAGCCTCTCAGCTTTCAGGTGCTAGAGTCAAGATGGAACCAGGGTCTAAATGACCCCAAACTGCACATTCTTAAAGAAAGGGGGAAAAAAGAACAAGGCTGAAATAAAGAACCTAAACGCTTACAGTGGCTGCATTATGGTGGCGGGACAATGGCTGATTTTTTTCCTTCTCTTCTACAATGAAATATTCATACCCTCACTCTGTGGCTGTGCGTGCCCTAGTGGGGAGAGCTCCAGTTTTCGGGGGGGGGGGTCAAATCCTGGCTTGGCCACTTCCTAGCTGGGGACCCCGAGCAAGCTATTTGCCCTCTCCTAGCCTCTGCTTTCTCATCTGTACAATGGGGACAAAAAAAAACCCTACTTCAGACGAGCCGGTCACACCCGGCACACAGTAGGCACGCAGTAAGTGCCAGCCTTAGAGCATCACTCCCCCGCCTTCTCGCCACCTGCCCGGCCTCCAGAGGGAACTTGAGACGCCCCCACGTGCCAGACGCTGGTGCTGGGCGAGCACCCGGTCCCCCGGGCAGGCGCCCACCCCGGGCGGGCGCCCACCCACCCTCCTGCCTCACCCCGCCGCGTCCGCGCTGCCCGCTTACCCTGGCGGCCGGAGGGCCGGCATCGGTCCCGCAGGAGAGCCCGGGCAGCGGGGCCGGGCTCCGGAGCGCAGGGCGCGGGAAATATTTTAATTTTACCTGCAGGTGTAAATTACCTAATTGTTGTAAATCATAAGTAGCTTGAAGAAAAGGGTTTTTCTGTACCTGAAAAACAAAGACTAGAAGCCAGCAGTATGTTAGACAATTCATAAAAACTATAATCATATTTAGTTCATTTAATCCCCTATAATTTATTTTGTTCTGAGTCCAGTTTCTCCATTAGTTTTGTTGACATTGCTTGATGATTTAGGATGATAGTGACAGTGATAATTTCAAGAAATTTGTGACATTAAGTCTTGTATGATTTGTCCAGTGAAGTGGGTGTCTTGATCACTGGAGATGGTAGACACTATACTCCAAGTGGGAAACACATTTTCTAACCTTTTCCTTTTCATTGTGAGCCATTCCCTGCAGCCAGAGAAATCTTTAACCCATCTAATAGAAAATGAGGTTTGTCAGGGAGCCAGGAAAAGTCAAGTGGCCGGCCCTTGCCTGAAGCCCCAGCCCACCCGCGCCCAGTTCCCCGCAAGGACTGGCGCCGCTGGTGGGGTTACGCCAGCCCCCCACTCAACCGGCCCACCTCACCCCAACCTCCCCATTCACAAATCCCCCACCGTCCAACCGGCCCAGCCCTTCACAGCCCCAACTTCTAAGCAGCCGGCTCCACCTCCGCGCCCCCTGCCCATCACCACCACCACCGGAGGTCAGAAACTCCTGGCCCACTGGCCCGATCCAGCCAAAGCCGTGCTTGCTTTGACCTCATAGTAATTTTTATTTTGAATTAAAATTAATTCCCATCATTTAAAAATCGGTAGTTTTCACAGACAAATCTCCATTTCCAGCTTAGTTCGGAAAAGAGGAGGCTCAGGCGGAAGCCTCTCCCCTTGCATTGCCGCTTGGCAACAGCCTTACCAGAGCACTGGCCTGCAGCTCGCCCCAGTCCCCACCAGGCCTGCCTGCCTCGCCCTGGAGGCCTGTGCCTTGTCACACTGGCACCTGGCCTTTCACACACCGGCCCCTTCCCGTGCCTTTGCAGGTCCCTTTCCATAGGATACCCACCCCCACCCCTTGAGGCCCTCTCCTGGGAAGCCTCTGAAACCTCCACACCCACAGCGGTGGCCACCCAGCCCCTTCCTGCTCTCACAGCCCCCCAGGAGGTGGTGATGCCTGCCCTGTCCTGCCTGATTCCTTGCTGGCTGGCACTGTGGCCTCTGCGGCTGCGCCCTCGCCACGGCCCTGCTGCTCTCTGGCTGGATTCTCCTTCTCATCCTGGCTCTGGGCCTGGCCCACAGTAGGCACTCAGTAAGTGCTGGCTGAGCGGCAACCAAAGAGGAACAGCCGGACTGGGATTCCACAAGGCGGCCTGGGCCATGGCGGGCACAGGGCACGAGTCCCTGCAGCTGATGTTCATTTTAAAAGCCCCAAATGTTCATTCTGGGCGGCTCTTGCCAACCAAGGAAACTAATGATTTCCATGCTTCATTTTTCTCCACCTTAATCCCACTGCCAAGGTTTCAGGGCCTCTGCTGCTGCTGCCCTCAGACTGGCATCAAATCCCTCCCCGAAGGTGCAGTCCACCTGGGGAGTGTCCAGGAGGTTCAGGGAGGGCACAACTGTGCCTCCCTCACCCTTGTGAGGTCACAGCAGGCTTCAGGGCCACAGATCTGAGGTCAGAAGCTGGCCAGTGCCCATGGGGGGAACAGAGTAGCCCAGAGAGCCCTCCTGGGCTGGTGCAGCTGTGATGACTCCCCTGGGCAAGTGTCTCTGGTACCCCTTCATCCTACTGCTTCCTGAGCAGAAGACAAGTGGGCGCCAGGCAACAGCCACCCCTCTCCAGCCACCCCTCTCCAGCTACACAGTTTTCTAAAAAGCTGTGTCACAAATCCAGCCAGATACCAGGATCCCATCTTACAGAGAAGAAACAAGTTCAGAGAGGGTGACCTTGCTAAGGTCACAGACTGTAGGGCACTAAGCCAGGAGCCTCTGTGGCCCTCCAGAGTGTCCCTGCCCCATAGCAAAGTGAGACCCCCTCAGGGCTGTATCCAAAGCTAAGTCTAGGAGGTGGGACTGGTCTGTAATGGAGGAGATGCAGGCACCTCGATCCCAGCGCTGGTTCTGGACAGGCCTCCCTCGCAGAGCCTTGCACACCTGAGCCAACGTCTCAGGACCCTGTCCCCATCTCCTCAACCACCCCCTGGCCACAGTGGCCCAACCAGGTGCCCTTTCAGTGCTAGGGCCAGGAAGCAGGCCTGGCTCAACAGCCAGCAACCCTGAACAAGTCAAAAACACCTTCCTGGGCTTTGGTGTGCCCATCTGCAACATGGGGGAACAACCCAGCCTCTATGGGCTTTCGGGGGCACAAACACGACAGCAGATAAGGAGGAGGGAGAGTCAGGAGGTTAAGTGCTTAGGTTCTGAGGTGAGCTGCTCTGAGTTTGCAGTCAAACGCTCTACCCCTGATCTATACCCCCTGAGCTGGTCTGAGTTTGAATCCTGACTTCCCAACCTCTCAGCTGTGACTCACCCACTTGGGGCCTCAGTTTCCTTCTCTGTAAAAAGTGTAGGAGCAGATCATAAGACGATCAACTGACTTCAGAGACTGTAATGAGGCTGATGTGGGACAGTGCGTGTAGAACCACTCAGCACAGCCTGGCAGTCATAAGGTTCAAGGCTTATGACCTTGACCAGCAATAGTGAAAAGCATGGGCCCTGGAGGGTTCACATCCTAGCTCTACTGAACCAGCTGTGTGGTCTTAGGCAAGTCACACAACCTTGCTGGGCCTCAGTTTCCTTGTCTTTAAAATAGGAATATTAATGACAGTTCCCACACCATCTGGTGGTGCTGTAGATTAAATTAGACAACTCAGGTCCGATGTTTAGAACAGTGCCTGGCACCAGGAACACGTAGACAGCATTAGCTCACTGCTCATTACTCTCAAGATTAGTAAGGGCAGCCAGTCCCAAGCCCAAGGACCCAGGACAGTCCCTTGACCACAGGCCGGGGAGCCCCAAGGTTGCCCAGCCTAGAGGCCTTGGTAGCAGTGACAGGCAGTGGGGAGGGAGGACTAGCTGAGTCCCTCAGGGTCCAGGATTGTCCTGGAGGCAGTCCTGTCCAGAGAGAGGCCCACCTGGACAGAGGGGTGAGGGACCCTTACAGAGGCCTTTCCTGACCCCCTAACTTCAGTACTTCCCGATTGTCCCATCTTTTACTGTCTCTGTAGTAACGATCAGTATTTTAAATCATCTTTATTCACCTATGGATGGTCTTTCTGTCTTTGCCCTCCCTCCATATAAGCTCTGTGAGGACGGAAGTTTTTGTCTGTCTTGATCCTTGTCATATCTGAGTCAGAGCCAAGCACATAGTAGGTGCTCAACAAACATTTGCCACTAGAAAATCAGATGATAACATTTAGCCAGATGGGTGGGATGGCAGAGCTCCCCTTCCCAGAAGACAACCCAGTCCAGCTGCTGCCCCTTTGTTAGCTCAGTCCCCCACAGCGGGGGTCGGGGGTCCAGAGTCCTAGCCACTCTGCAGCCAGGAAGCATGTCACTGTCACTGCAGTGCAACTGGGCCTCTTGGGTGAGGGAGGGACCCAGGCAACTTTCTGGCTCACAGCTCATTTCAGAGCTGCCGGGTGACACAGACGGGCCCACAGGCTCAGGAAGGCCCCGTTCCAGCAGATGCAGCCTGGGACTCCTGCCCTAGAGCCCGGCAGGGCTTCTCCACCCCCGGAACTGGAGGGGTTTCCAGGCTGAGTCCCAGGGTGTCATTTGGGGGCTGGGCTGCCATCCCCTCCCCAGCCACAGTCCCCTCACGTGTGCATGGCACTCCCCCGTTACAGTTTACAAAGTGCGTTCACAGACATTATCACATCGGCTCCTAAACGCCCCCTAAAAACCACAATAAATCTCTCGCTCTGGCTCCCAAGCCCACCGGCTGCTGCGTAATCAGCAATCAGCAAGCAGAGGGGCCTCAGGGCCCAGAGCCTGCCAAAGCCGACACCAGCAGGGGCAGAGGGGGTTCCACGTGGGCGGGTAGCAGGTGGTGGGTGGCAGGCCCAGCTGGGGCGCTGCGGGAGCGAGGAGCAAGCCCGAGGCCCAATCCTGCAAAGAAGAAAAACGCTGTCTGGGAGAGCAGCCAGCAGGGCTGGAGGGGAGAGGTCTGGGAACCAGACTGAGGGGTGGGGCAAAAGTTAGGGACGGGGACAGGAGGGTCCCTTAGCACTTAGGAGCTTTGCAGGGCAGGTGGGCCCATGGCGAGGCACCAGGGGCCCAGGGACAGGCAGCCTCATCTGGCTTTTCACCTGCTTCTCTCCACCCCCGAGATAACAGCCCTGACCAGTTAGTTCCCCAGTGTGCCAGGACTTCGTGCTTGCTGTCCTCTGCCCGAATGCCTTTACTGCCTTTTTGACATCCTAACCCTCCTTGAAGGACAGTTCAGAACTTTCCCACCTGTAGATCCCTCCCTAGCTTCCAGAGGCTGCACCTCAGGCCTCAGCTGTGCCTGGGACCCCTCTCCTTGAATTGTCAGGCACCTTTTCCTCTTTGTACCTTGTGCCCCGGAGGGCAGCAGCTTTGCAGTGGTCCAGAGCCAACCTCCCTCCCCACCCCCACTTCCCCCCGATACACACTGAGTCACAAGCAATGGCACGAGGCTGGGGGCTGCTGGCTGGCCAAACACCCCAGACCAGATGGTTGTAGAGGGAGGTGAGACCCCCCACATGACAGGCCCAGCCACCACTGCTCCTGTGTTTTCAGCCCAGCACCCAGCTCCAGGCAGCCACCGAAAAAGAAATCCCCAACGTCTGAGCCAAATCAGCCAGCAGCCGTGGTTGGGTTTTGTTTTTTTTACCATTTGCCTTGATTCTCAAAGTTATAGGAGCTCAGCTTACAAACTGTGGAAGGTTCAGGAAAGTTTAAATAAGCAGGGAGAGGGAGGGCCTGGCCCGAGGGGCCTGTGGCTGCCCTGGCAGGCGTCCCTCCCGCAGACAAGCCTGTATCTTCCCCCTGCTGCCCACCCATCAGGCGGGTGCCCGGGCAGGCTACGGGCTTGACCTCTGGGATGCAGAGGCAGCTGATCTGTCGCAGCTGAGACTGTGGCTGTGTTGCAGAGGGCGTGGAGCAGGTGGCAGCTTCTCTGCGGTCACCTCCGAAAGGATTGGCGTTTTCCCATTTCCTTGATATGAAAACCAGCTGCTGGGCCCGGGGCCCGGTGGGTGGAGACACTGTAGTTCCTGTGAAGTGTTCATCATGTGGTGTCTCAAGTGGGTCAAGGCAGTGGACACGAGGGAGCTGGAGGCGGAAGGTGACGCTGGAGTCCCTCTCTGAGACCTCGGAGACGGCACCCGGGACTGGGAGTGCGGAGCTCAGGGAAGCCCAGGGCCTGGCTCCTCAGCCTGGTGTCCCAACTCCTTTTCCCTGATGAGGGATTTGTATCCAGAAATATAAAGACCTCTTACAACCCAACAATAAAAGGACAGGAATTCCCTGTCAGTCCAGTGGTCTGGACTTGGCACTTTCACTCACGTGGTCTGGGTTCAGTCCCTGGCTGGGGAACTAAGATCCTGCAAGCTGCATGGCGCAGCCAAAAAACAAACAAACAAAACAAACAAACAAAAAACAATAAAAGGACAAATAACCCAATTTTGAAATGGGCAAGGAATATGAACAGACATTCTCTAAAAAAGATGTGTAAATGGCCAAGAAGCACATGAAAAGATGCCCAACGTCATCAGTCATTAGCCAAAACCACAATGAGATACCATTTCTCACTCACTGGGATGGCTGTAATCAAAAGACAGGCAATAACAAGTGTTGCTGAGAGGATGTGGAGAAATTGGGACCCTCATACACAGCTGGTAGGAATGTAAAATGGTGCAGCCACTGTGCAAAACAGTCTAGCCACTTGTCAAAAGGTTAAACAAAGAGTTACTATACAGGGACTTCCCTGGAGGTCCAGTGGTTAAAACTCTGCACTTCCACTGCAGGGGCCACGGGTTCGATCCCTGGTCGGGGAACTAAGATCCCACATGCCGTGCGGCACAGCCAGAAAGTTAAAAAAAAAAAAAAAAGAGTTACTATATAACCCAGCAATTCCACCTCTAGGTATCCACTCAAGAGAAATGAAAACACACATCCATACAACAATTTGTACGGAATGTTTGTAGCAGCATTATTCATAATAGGTCCCAAATGGAAAAAGCCCATCTGATGAATGGATGAATAAAATGTGGAAATGTGGTCTATCCATTCAATGGAATATTATTCGGCCATAAAGAGGAATGACGTACTGATTCATGATACAACATGAATGAATCTTAAAAAAAAAAAAAAAAAAAATTATGCGAAGTGAAAGAAGCCAGACAAGAAAGGTCACATATTGTCTGATTCCATTTATGGGAAATGTCCAGAATTGGCAAATCCATAGGGACAGAAAGTAGATTAGTGGTTACTCAGCCCTGGGAGTAGGGAGAAATGAGGAGGGATTACTAATGGGTACAGAGTTTCTTTGGGGGATGATGAAGGTGTTCTGGAATTAGATAGTGCTGATGGTTGCACAACTCTATAAATATGCTAAAAACTAGTGAGTTATACACTTAAAAATATATATATATATTTATTTTTGGCTACGTTGGGTCTTCGTTGCTGTGCGCGGGCTTCTCGTTGTGGTGGCTTCTCTTGTGGAGCACGGGCTCTAGGCACACGGGCTTCAGTAGCTGTGGCTCGAAGGCTCTAGGGCACAGGCTCAGTAGTTGTGGCGCACGGGCTTAGTTGCTCTGCGGCATGTGGGATCTTCCCGGACCAGGGCTCGAACCCGTGTCTCCTGCATTGGCAGGCAGATTCTTAACAACTGCGCCACCAGGGAAACCCGAATTATTCACTTTAAAAGGATGAATTTTATGGTATGTGAGTTATATTGCAATGAAGCTTTTTTTAAAAAAAATGATAAAATGATGGATATCTCAATGAAGCTAATTTTTAAATGAGAAAATGTCCCATACCTCAGTCTACCCCATGGGCCCCCAGGAGTTGGCCCTGCCACCTGCCCAGGCTTGGCCCCTGCTGCTCCCAAGCTGCCAACTTTGGACAAAGATGGGGTACCAGGTAGTGGAGGCCTTGCTATGTGCACAGGACCCTGCTTCCTCCAATGAGTCCCACTGGTGTCTGCCTCAGGCCTTTTGCTGTAGCTATTTCTTCTTCCTGAAACACTCTCCCCCTCACCACCACCTGCTCATCATCTGGATCTCAGCTCAGATGTCTGGTCCTTAGAAAGGCCTTACCTGTTCCCAGACCCCGTGACCCCGTCTCTCTACTCTCACACAGTTCCCAACCTTCGATGCAAGCATGGTGCCAGCACGGAGTACACACACAATAAACCTTAGCCAAACAAGTGAAGCAGGAACAAGAAGTTCAGTCTGAGGCTGAATGTGTTGGGAAGCATGGGCTGCAGAGGGGAGCAGGCAGGCCGAGGAGGGCCTGTGCTGAGTGGGCTCTCCTCAGGGCAATGGGACACCATGAGAATGAGGAGGGTGGCATGCCAGACTCAGGTTCAAGAAAGATCTCTTTGGCTGTCCTGCAGGGGATGGAGCAGCAGTACAAGGCTGGAGGCATAAGGCCTGGGGGAGGCCATGGCCTTAGTCCAAGCCTGGAGGAGCAGGGCCCAGCCTGCGACTGTACAGGCACAGAGGAGGGATACACGGGGAAGAATCCGGGAGCCAAAATCAAAGTGACTTGGAGATGGCACCAATGTAGGGGAGACGGGGTCCAGGATGGTGCCAGGTACTGGTGGTGCAGAGGGCCAGGTGTGGATAGGGACATTTCCAAGTTAGGTGCACTGCAGTAGGACCACGTCTGGTGTGAGGTTATCCGAAGTGGCCAATTGTGAGACCTCAGCAAGTGGTGCCCCCACCCCACTTACCAGATCTATACAGTCACCCTCGATCCCATATCCACCCGCCTTGACCCCTCATCCTCCTGGGTCAGGTCTCAGCATCCCTACTGATCAAGGCCACAGCCTCCTCACTGGTCTACCATCTCAAAACAATTTGCCTTTTCTCATTCGTCCTCCGTGGTGCCGCCAGCACAGGGTGGGCCATCCCCCAGCTCAGAAACCTTCAATGGCTTCCCACTGCCCTCAGAACAAAGGCCAGATGATCCATCAGGGCCTATGAGACCCTCCACGGTCAGCCCACCTGGCTTTGCAGAATCCCCTCACCCCCATGCACCCTGTGCCTTTGGGTATGCCGTGCTTCCACCCCAAATGTTCTCTCTCCCTCTGTGTCCGGGTATAAAGACCACCTCCTCGGGACACCCCCACCCCATCCCTGCCTCCCTGAGTCTTGGCAGCATGGAGCCCTCAATTCTGACAGTCTTTCCTGGAACCCAAACCAGTGACATGACCTGACCAAAGATTTTTAGTGATGGAGACTTTGCTTGAAATGACTTAGAAATGTTCAACAATGAGATCGCGTGTAGTCACAGACTTGTTGAGTGACCTGAAACTGGAAAGAAGTAAGCCTATTCTTTGGTCTTATTCTGCCCCGTGAAGTTGCTTCAGGCCTGGACACGAGATGTCAGTCCACAAAGAGCAGAGATTTGTCTGCTGAGTTCATGGACACAGGCCCAGTGTCTGGGACAGCACCCGGATAGTTGGGGTGCTGAGATGGGGCTGGATGGGTGGGAGGAAGGGTGGTGGGTGGGCAGGGAGGAGGCTGGGTGGGTAAGTGGATGGATGAGTAGATGGGTAGGAAGGGTGTGTGGAGAGGGTTCATATCGGCCATGGACCACTTTAAGCCCAGCCCCCAGTCCAGAGCACAGAGAGGGTGACCCTTCCCGAGGTTGGGCTGGGATCTGTGTAGCCCTCATGGGCACAGAAAGCCCCAGCTTTCTAATCCACCAGGGGCTGCCAAGCTGGAGATCCCTCTTGGCCATGGCATCTGCTTGTTTGGGGCTTAGCCGCCCCCCACCCTTCACAGCATCCCTGGCCTCCCTTAGGGTCTCTGCTGAGCCTCTGGGCTCAGCCAGCCTTTCCAGCAGTTTGACCAGAACTCTCTGGAGCCATCCTTGACACCTCTGCTTGCTCATGCGCTCCCTGTCTCTCTCTTTCTCTCTCTCTCCCACATCCAATCCATCAGCAAATCCGGTTAGATTATTTTCAGCAGCCTCCTATCCGTCTCCCTGGTGCTGCCCTTGCCCCTCCCCCAGTTTCTTCTCCACTCAGCAGCCAGAGGGATCCTTTTAAATGGTGAGTCCAGGAGGCCTCACCATCTGGCCCCCATTTCCTCTCTGAGCTCATCTGCTACTGCCTCCCCCTCCCTCACTCCCCTCCAGCCATGCGGGCCTCCTTGCTATTCCTTGACCGTGTGAGGCACGCTCCCTGCTCCCCGCTCCAGGCCATTGCCCTGGCTGATCCCTCGGGCTGGAATAGTCTTCCCCCAGAGAGCCATCTGACTCAGCCCCTCACCTCCTTGCCGTCTTTGCTCAAATGTCACTTTCTCAATTAGACCTTCCTTGGACACCTTATTTATAAAAAAAAAAAAAAAAAAAAGGCATCCACCCCTTGTTTCCCTTCCCTGTTTTATTTTTCTTCTTAGCACTTATCACTCTGGACCACAATATATTTTACTTCCTTATTATGTTTTTTGTCTGTGTTCCTCCATCAGGAAGTGATCTCCATGAGGGCAGGGGTCTTGTCCACTGCCCTGTACCCAACACTGAGCATGGGGTCTGCATGGCACAAATGAGGTGCTCAACAAACACGTGCAGTATAAAGGAAGGAATGAGTGAACCTCTCCAGGGTCCAGGCTTTCTCCTCCCTGAGCTGGCCTGCCCTAGGCTCAACGCCCATGCAGGTCCTCCCAGCCCCATCACTGATTTTATCCCCTGGCCACTGACAGCTCTGGCCCACCATGCGGCCACTTTGAAGAGTCCCAAAGACCCTCCCCTGCCTGAGGGCTGCCCACACCCTCTCAGAGGCTGCTGGGATGGATGCAGGTACCGGTGGCTCCCAGAGCTGAGTTCAAGGGAAGATAATCCAGGGCTGGCCCATGCCCCACTTGGTTCAGAACCACTTATGGTTTATGCAGCACCTTCCCCAGCGGGCCCAGGTGGACCCCAGCAGCTGGGACTCCCCTGAATACCACCCCCAGCCACCACTTTACATTCTCCTGTTCTTCCCCCTTTAATCCTCCACTGACCAGGTAGACAGAGTGGATGGGGTCACTGAACAAATGAGGAAACTGGAGCTCAGAGAGGTCATGTGAGCTGCCCAGGGCCCCCAGCAAGGTCCCGGTCTTCCCTGGTGCTGGGCCGGATGCGACTGGATAGAGGGTGCTGGCTCCTCCCTTGCCACCCCCGCTGCACTGGGGACACTGAGCTGGGCGGTGGGGCCCATGCACGATGAGCCGACAGGATCTCCAGTGAAATCAGCTTGGGGACTGAGGCCAACATATCGATGAGCAGTGACAGCTCAACTCAGACGTTTCACACAGACTTCACGCTGTTGCGGTTGCAGAGACGTGGCGGAGACGTGGCTCTGGAGACCGGTGAGGGGAGCTTGTTGGTCGCGGAGGTCAAGTGTATGTGTGCGCATGTATGTGCACTGCATGCACATGTGTGTGCGTGTGCCACAGGGTACAGGACCCATGAACAGACAGATCACCATGGGTCCCGAAGTCTACATCCCCTCACCCCAGTGACTCCAAGGGGTGGCCTGGCGATAGGGAAGGGCACCCAGGAGGGAGAGAAGGGGGCGTCTGGACTACCCGGCAAAGGGCATGACAGGACAGAGTCCTAACCAATGCACAGCCCGACGCGGGTGCGAAACCCGACTCAGCTACTCATTCTCTGCATTTCAGGCCTAAGCTCTCTAAGCCTCAATTATATTATCTGCCAATCGGGTCTAACAATTCCCACGTTGAAGGTTAGTCAGGATTAAACAAGATGAGGTAGGCATTCAATACACGATAACTATGTAGGTTACTGGTAGTTTTATTAGAGCTCACATGTGCACAGGAGACCAGGCTGCCCATTTGTTCTGGAAGCGATCGCCAAGGCCCCTGCTTCTGCCTTGCAGTGAGCAGGACACCAGACACAAGGCCCTATCCTCAAGAGACTCACAAATACTAATAATGATGTGCACGAACGTGTATGTCCCAGCTGGCTGACTTTCGGAGGCGGTGTGGTTTGCCGCTTTACAAGCACAACCTCATTTAATCCCCTAGAGAACCCTGTGAGTTGGGGGCAGCTGCTGTCATCCTACAGAGGAGAAAACAGAGAAGCAAAGTAGCTTGTCCCTGGTCGCCCAGCGGGCGAGGGGCAGAGCCAAGGTTTGAGTCAAGGACCTTGCTGCCACGCACAGGCAGGACACAAACCTGCGTGACCCGAGACACCGACTGCTCACATCAAGGCGGCACCTGGGGCCGTGGGAACACTGGGGAAGGAGGATGGGAAGAGGGGTGGCTCAGGAAGAGACGACAGGGAACTCCACTGCACAGGGACTTAAAGGCATGACGGCTCGGACAGGAGAAGGGGAAGGGTAGGCCAGGCAGGGAAGACAGCCTGGGCAAAGGCCCAGAATGGTGACAGGGCAGCCCAACCCAGGCCTCCTCCCTTCTGCCTGGCTCCACCCTCCCGGCTGATGCAGCTCTCAAGGGCCTACTCACAACCCCTTGCCTCTGCCCATGCTGTTTGCATGCTGTGTCCCTTATTCTTCCCCCTTCCAAGTTCGGTCGGGGTCAGGATTTGAAAACAAGCCTGTGGATCCCTGGCTACACTGCCCTGCTTCACAGAAAGGGTGAGACTTAAGCCAAGAGAGACCCAGGGTAGAGAGGAGTCTGCCAGGAAGAGCATAGCGAGCAGAGGGAACAGAATGTGCAAAAACACGAGGGCAGCGTCAGGACTGGGCCTGGATCTGTCCTCCTGCAAAGCCCAGAGTCCCCACCACCACCCACCAAACTCCAGGGCTGCAAAGCCAATGCTCCTTCCACTGCCCTGCCCGGGGGACGCAGGATGCAGGGGACGCAGGATGCAGGGGACGCAGGATGCAGAGGACACAGGATGCAGGGGACGCAGGATGCAGAGGACGCTCACCCCTGGGGATAGAACCCCAGCTCCGATGTTGTTCAGCCCAGATTCTGCTTCTCCCTGAGCCTTGGCTTCCTCTCCTGTGACATGAGATGGTAGGCCCACCTCAAGAATTATTTGAGCAAAGGTAAGGAAAGTCTCTAGCACAGAGTAGGTGCTCTATAAATACCAACTGCCTGGAGCACCGTGACAGAGCCCATTGGAGTGAGATTTCCCCAGCTCTCTGGGTCCTGGCATTGAGCCATTTCCTAACCAGGGAGCCAGGAAGCTCTGGAGGGCAGGGAGGCTCTGGGCTAAGCCTGGGTGGGGCTGCGATTTAGAGCAGTGAGGTTATTACGAAGATGAAATGTCAGCCCTGCCTCCTGGAGGCCAGTGTCAGTGGTGGCAAGAGGCCTGTGTCTGCCCTCAAAGCTGTGCTTTTCAAAAAGTCATCGTGTGTGTGTGTGGGGGGGGGGACTTCCCTAGCAGTCCAGTGGTTAGGACTCCACGCTTCCACTGCAAGGGGCCCAGGTTCTATCCCTGTCCAGGGAACTAAGCTGTGTGGTACAGTGAAAAAGAAAAAAAAAAGAAAGAAGTCATTGTGGGGCCTCCCCGTTACTCAAGGTACCCCATGGCCCAGCTGACACATGAGACCAGGAGGCAGCTGTCTGGAACCCCCAGCCTGACCTACCCCCCCAGCTCCCCATGTCAGGGAGGCAGCGGGGCCTGCGGGCTGCTCCACAGGCACAGGGCTGTTGGAGGTGGCCCCTTTGCCACTCTACCCTCTAAGCTTGGCTGTTATAGGGGAAGCTTGGGAGCCCCAGGAGGGGACAGTGGCACTTACTGGGCACCTTTTGTGGGCTCCTAGACTCCTAATGCCTCTGACAGCTAGGTATTAATATCCCCATTTCACAGATAAGGAAACTGAAGCTTGGAGAGGTCAAAGAAACTTGGACTGCTCAATCCAAAACGACTTTAATCTCCCCTCCCTCCACTTGCAGAGGTTGTTGAAACTCCTGCAAAGTGTCCATCTTGGGCATACCTGGAAGAAAGTTCTTAGCGTAGGCTGAAATTAGCCCCGTGAAACTCCCGCTTTAGGCCCCAGCAGCAGCTCTCAGCTGTACATGGCCTAGGCCCTCTGTCCCTAAAGCAGCCTCAGAGAATGAACCCAGCAGGACCTCCCCATTTAACCTGTGTGTCTCCCCTGGGTAACTGCTCCTCTCTGAGCCTCAGTCTCCCGACCTGTCAAATGGAGATAACAACAGCCCCTGTTTGAGGGATGGTTGGGAGGCTCCAGGGAGTCAATAATCCTGGAATATTCCAGGAGCTTCCAGAGTCTTCAGAGAAGTTCCAGCCAAGGGGAGAGGCTTAGAGGGTTTCCAGAGGCCTGACTCACCTCCCCCAAAGGAGGAAGTGGCCTTGATCACGGCAGCCCTGTGGTGGGGGCATGGGACTCAGTCTCAGAGCCAGGCATGAGCAGGTTCATCACACCTGTGTGATGGAACTGTGCGATGGACCTGTGCGATGGACCTGTGCGATCCTGGCTCCCCGAGACCTGGCGCACCCACAGGTGGCTCAGTCTTGTGAAAGGACAGCAGGGAGTGGAGACAGGTAGGTCTGGATTCAAGTCCTTTGCCTGCCACTTACGAGCTATGTGGTAATGTGGCTGCCAGTCACCTCTCTGCCCTGAGCCTTTGCTTCTCCAGCTTCGCAGGCCTGTCTCAGGGCTGTGGTGCTCAGCCGAGTGTGAGGCCAAATTTGGGTGGCCCCTCAAGTGGAGAACCAGGCATGCTCCAGGGCTGGCCTCTGTTGGGGACAGCCAGGCTGCCCCTTTCATTGTCTTCCCTGCCTCGCTGCTCCCTGAGGGAGCGACTGGAGAAACACATCCAGAAGAAAGGCCCCATGTCTTTGCACATTCTGTTCCCCCTGCTCACCATGCTCTTCCTGGCATTCTCCTCTCTACCCTGGATCCCTCCCTCCGGGTTTAAGTCTCACCCTCTCTGTGAGGCAGGACACGCAGCAGAAAAGGCACATAGTCAGGAGTCCACTGATGGGAAAACTGAGCTGCAGAAAAGAGAAGTGATGCATCCAGGATCACACCGTTGGAGGGGAAGAGCCAGGATTCCAGCGCAGGCTCTGCCGCTCCTCCTAACGCCTCTCCAGGCAGCACTTAAGACCTTCCTCAGTCCATCTCCACCAGACACGCCACCCACACTCATTCCCACCTCGGGGCCTTTCCCCACATGGTGACCCCAATCTGGAAAACTTGCCCTTCTCTCCACCCACCTGACCCGTATTGACTTTAATATGAGGTTACCTGCCCACCAGGCCGGTCCTCAGCCCCTGGAGCACACTGCCCACCTGTCTGCCTGACCCTCCTCCCTGCCCAATTTCTATTCACCTCACAGGTAGCCCTGCGTATGTCCCCTCCTTCAGGAAGCTCCCTTGGACCGGCTGGACCAATTCCTCCTCTGAGCTCATTCCCGGACACCACCCCATTCCACCTGCTTCGTGATTTCTGGCTTGGCGTCTGTCTCCCTCCTCAGACTAGGGCTCTGTGGGTGGCACAGGAGGTCCTGTTCACATGTGTCGCCTCAGCACCCAGCACAGAACCTGACACAGACCAGGTGTTTAGTACTTGCTGTCCCTTCATGGAATCCATCTATCTAGCTTTTCATTCAACAAATGTTTATTGAGCATCAGGGATACAGCAGTGAGAAGACAGGTGGGGCTCTGCCCTAGTGCGGGTTACGTTCTAGTAACAGACACATACATGTATAACATAAGGTCACGTGGGAATAGTTGCTGAGGAGCAACAGAGCAGGGAAAGAACAACCCAGTGGGGAGAGGATGGGGCAGGGAGGTAAGGGAAAGTCTCTCTGAGCAGGTGACATTTGATCGATGTAAATACCAGAAGGAAGTAGATACTGGGGAGAAGGAAGAGCAAGTGCAAAGGTCCTGGGGTGGGAATATACATGGTATGATGGAGGTCAGTGGGCAAGATGGGGGGTGGCAGGAGCTGAGGGCAGAGAGGGAGCAAGCGGGGGCCCCAGGCACGACTCTGCTTTGACCCTGAATGAACTGGGAGCCATTGCTGGGTTTGGGGCAGAGAAGTGCAGGATCTGGCCTAAGTTCTAACAGGGTCACTCTGGCTGCTGCATAGAGAATGGATTCCAGGGGGCCGAGGGGGAAGCAGGAGAACCATGAGGAGGCTGCTGCACTCATACAGGTGGGCAGTTCAGGTGGAGAAGGGGTCAAACTGCTGGTATATTTTGAAAGTAGAACCAACAGTATTTGCTGATGGTGAATATGGGGGGTGAGGGTGGGGCGGAGAGAAAGAGAGTTTGAGATTATGAAAGACAGAGAGAGACAGGAGTCAAAGATGATCCCAAGGTTTTTTGGCCGGAGGAACTGAGTGGAAAATGAAGGTGCCGTTACCTGAGATGGGGAAGGTTGTGGAGATGAATTTCAAGAGCTCGGTTTGTGATTGCTGAGGTGAAGCTGCCCGCTGGCCATCCAAATGGAGCTGTGGCAGGCAAAAGGCATCAGTTGGACAGGCCTGGAGTTTGGGAGAGAAGACCAGGCTGGGTGTGGGCACCTGCCGTATGAGCCCCCACGTCTTGCACATAGTAGGTCATCAGTGAGTGCCTTGTGAGGGACACAAAGCTGGCCATAGCACAGCTCCTGACCTGTTGGTAAGGTGGACCAGGGCCCCACGGGCCAACCACGGAGAGCCGCATCCTGAGGGGGGCACAATGGGCCCTGCCAGCATTCCTCAGATAACATGGCTGGAGGGTGGTCTGGGAAGGCCTCTTGGCCAAGGTGGCATAAGAATCTTGGCAGACAGAGATGGGGCGGGCATTCTGAGAAGGCAGGTGCTCTGGCTTTAGGGATGAGGTGGGAAACAGGAGGAGGAAGGCCCAGTGGAGCCAGTGGGGCTGGGGTTAAGTGGATGGTGCAGGAGCCCAACCCCTGGCTCCAATCCAGGCTCTGGTACCTGAGGCAAGATACTTAACCCCTGAAGTCTCGTCTTTTCCTCTAAAATAGGAATGATAACCATATCCCCTGCATGCGTTGGTGTGAGGATCAAATGAGTTAATCCATGTAAAGTACCCAGAATAAAGTGATGGCAGGTTCTCAAAAATGTGACCTACCCATTAGTACTGAGTCCAGAGAAGGCGGTGTGCTCCAGCTGGGAGGACGAGAGAGAAATGAGGGGAGAGAACAGTGCATGAGGCCCAAGTGTGACGTGCCTGGGGCCCAGTTAAGGAGGGGAACTTTATTCCCTTTAGGCAATGGGGAGCCACGGAATGTTCTGTGCAGAGAGAGGAGCGTTGCTCTATTCAGTCCTCAATTATCCTCTATCTGTGCTCAGCTTGACGCACCCACTCCCATCCCAGGCCCCACAGTCCCACCCAGCAGCCCACCTGCTGGGCTCAGGGGCACGTCTCACATAAGAGCTAACGCTTGGTGAGCACTTAACTACATTAGTTCTCTCAACTGCCCCGTGTGTGAGGTTTGTCCGATTATTATTATGGTTTGACAAATGAGGAAACCAAGGCACAGAGAACGTCACACAGATCGATGTCGTCACGCAGATGGTGGCTGGCAGAGCCGGGACACGAACAAACCGAGGCAGTGGACTCAGCTCCAGAATCTCCCCCCGCCTCTTCCGGCTCTAAGACAGACCCCAGAGCCCTTTGAAGTGGCCGGGCATCGTGTGGAGCACCCAGCACTAAGTTTCTCCCAGCAGGCAAGGTGGGGTCGTTATGCCCACTCCCAGGGGCAGAGGCTGCAAGGTGAAGGGTCACACAGCTTGTCCACGGAGGAGCTAGGACTCCAATCCCAGTCCCTTAGACTCCACATGCCCGCACTAGGGACCTGGCAGGCACAACACCTGGAACCCAGACCTTCTAACCTGAGCCTGCATCAGGGGTGAGCTCCCTCAGCCTGGAGCTATTTCTGAGGTCCTCGCTCCCCTTTGGGAGGATGGGGAAGACAGTGGATCCGTCCTCCCAGGCTGCCCTGGGGCTCGTGTCACAGGCCCCTTCACTGTCTGTTCCCCGTCTTTATCCTTTCAGAGTGGTTTTTCATCCCAAGAACCGACCTGGCTCACCAGGTCCCGGCCCTACCCTGCAGAGAGGAGACTGAAAATCAGGCTTAACTGCATCCTCTTAACAGTTTCACAGCCAGAAAAACCAGCTGAGGGAAATACAATGTTTGCACACCGGGTCAGGTCCAAGGTCACTCCATAAAAATGGATTCCTAGAAAAACATAAACCAGCAATTTACCCAATGAATTTTATTGGCTAAAAAAAAAAAAAAAAAGCTATCCCATTTGAATAACGAAGGGAGAGAAACCATTCCCAGTTCCTCCTTTATTAGTGAATAAGGACACACAAAACTCAACAGAAATGGAATGTTCACATGCAGCTTTAGGATTGATTTATTAGCCGCTTTCGTTTCATAAAACGAAAATAGGATGATGTCCAAAAGGTCTGTTTGCTTTAAAAAACTGTATTTAATACAGGTCAGGTCCTAGTTTTATTTTTTGTTTTTTAAACAAAGCTCATATTCTCCTGACTTCACGCCTGTTACTACAGCCAGAGGGAAACTGATTTCAGAATCCATCTGATATGTCGGATTTCTTTGTGGCATCCACTTCATCGCTCAGCAGCCAGCCATGATGTCATAAGCCCATCAGATTTCCGGTAGGGGGGAAACGCTGGGGAATTGGAAAGAATGGATGTTTCTTACCCGTCAGGAAGGGGAGGGAAGGGGCTGGGTGTGTTTGGGAGGCGGGGGACGACGGGAGGCAGGCTCAATGTTTGTGATATTAAATGTCAGGCAGAAACCTGAAAAATCCAGCCACCCAGATGTTTTCTAAATATCCAGATGTCTGGCACCGAGCAGACCACACTCC
Source organism: Lipotes vexillifer (assembly GCF_000442215.2). Taxonomy (NCBI): domain Eukaryota; kingdom Metazoa; phylum Chordata; class Mammalia; order Artiodactyla; family Lipotidae; genus Lipotes; species Lipotes vexillifer. The sequence continues at coordinate 6,957,210 of NW_006780611.1, read as the reverse complement.
TCCCACCCCCTCCCGTCCCAAGAGGAGCTCGACATTTCGGCTTTGACCTCAGGTCTCCAGCGAGTGCGGGCTGCCAGGAGCTGTACATCCTTGAGGCTGCCCACCCTTGGGTTGGGAATTTTTTCTAAATCTTTACACATGGATGACAGGAGTAACTACGTCCAGATTTTTAAAAGCTGTTGAATCAGTGATTTGAAAAGTTCAGTCCCTGGAATTAGCTTCCACGGAATACACTATGCAAGCCAAAAAGGAGGGAAAAAAAAATCCCTCAGCCAACACACACACAAACATATGTGACTCTTAAGCCATAGGAGTTAAAAACCCAAAACAAAACCAGCGCGTCTGAGAACCAAGGACTGGGAACTGACACTGAGAAGCGATGAGCCCTCCCACAGGAGCACGCTTCCCCCAAATCAGAAAAACACCAAACAGCTTTGTTCTTCCTGACAAAGCCCCTCGCTTCCAAGGAACAGACAGCTGCCAACAAAAGCACAGGGTAGAACTAATTTACACTCAGACTCAGGGCTTCAAGGAGTCATAAAGTACAGAAATGGAAATGGCTTTGCCTGGGAATCTGCCTCCCCACCACTGGCAATGGGGACCCCCCAGGCCTGGGGGAGTCCCGCAGGCCACAGACGGAGCAGAGTCCTGGCTTCCAGTGGCCTGGCCACACACCTACTGAGGCCACCTCCAAGGCCTGTGGCTAATTGCTCCTGAAAACGAGCCAAGAACGGCAGGCCCCTGGGGCCCAGCCCTGCAGACTTCACAGGGAGCCAGGAGGAGAGGCAGCTGGGGAGGGGACCACCTCCAATTAGAGATGAGTGCTTGGATAAAGAGGAAAGGGGTGGCCAAGGGAAGGTGTCTGGCAGAGGGCAGGAGGAGGTGAGTGGGGGCTCAGGGCTGGAGGTGGGGGGCTCAGTGGCATCATCTCCTAGAACAACCCCTGTGCTTTTCGGATGCAGAAATTGAGGGCCGAGAGTGGCTGAGTGGCCCACCCAAGGTCACCAGGCTAATTAGAGGGACAGCCAGTACTGGGGAACAGAAAACACAGGCGTGGCATTGCATGCCTCTTCCCTGAACGTTATCTAATTTAATCCTCACAACACCCTGTGAGGGAAGGATTATCATTAACCTCAGTTACCAGAGGAGCCAATGGAGGCGCAGAGAGGTTAAGTAATTTGCCCAAGGTCACACAGCTCGTCATTAGCAGAACTTGGCGTGAACCGCTGAGTCGCTGCCCGACTCCAAATCCAGTGCTCTTTCTGCTGGGTGGGGGGAGGCAGTTAAGGTTTAACTGGGAGCAGTGAATCTGATTTAAATACATCTTTTTTTAAAAATTTGTTTGGTTTTTTTGCGGTACGCTGCCCTCTCACTGTTGTGGCCTCTCCCGTTGCGGAGCACAGGCTCCGGACGCACAGCCTCAGCGGCCGTGGCTCACGGGCCCAGCCGCTCCGCGGCATGTGGGATGTTCCCGGACCAGGCCACAAACCCGCGTCCCCTGCATCGGCAGGCGGACTCTCAACCACTGCGCCACCAGGGAAGCCCCTAAATACATCTTTAAAATGCTGGTGATCCCCATAGAACAAAAGGGAGTAAATCATAGCAAATTAATTTTTTTTAATTTTTTAACATCTTTATTGTAGTATAATTGCTTTACAATGGTGTGTTAGTTTCTGCTTTATAACATAGTGATCAGCTATACATATACATATATCTCCATATCTGCAAGTTAATTTTTTAAAGCAATTCCAGTCAGGAGGGCTGGCTGGGTGGCTGGGTGGGGAGGCCGTTTTTATTCCTTTGCTGCCAGAGCCTGAATAAAGCATGCAGACACTCTCTAGCTGTGCATGGAGGCCGCTCAATCCCCTGAAGTGGGGAGGATGGGGGGGCACTAAAAGCTTTGTCAGGCGTCTGTGAGAGCATAATCTGCCACAGGAAAGCTGCCAGGCGCACAGGTCTGTCAGAGCCAGGGGAGGGAGAAATTCACTGAGTATAGAAACTATGAAAAATGAAAATAAGAGTTGCCCCTCTAAGCCTGATTCCTACTTTCCAGCCAGGAGTTTAAATGAACTGTAGATCACCTGGGCTGCTATTTGTGGCCCAGAGGCCTGACTCCAGATCAGAGAGGCACTGCCCAGGGTCCTGTCTGTCCAAGATGTGGGGGGAGGAGGGGAGTTACTGTGGCCCTGTACCCTGGCCATCCTGGGGACCCTGCTGGCCACCACCTTCTCCCAGAGTGGCATTTGAAGGAAACCAAGCCTCCCAGAGCTGGGACAGAAAAATGAGGAGTAGGCTGATCTGAACTCAGAGAACAGCACAATCACCTGTCCCCAGGCCTCCCCCCAGAAGGGTCTCTTCCCTTTCTGAGGGCCAGGCTCGGCGCTCCAGTGGGCCATCTGTGCCAAGCCTTTTCCTGCTCTCTTCCTCACCGGGCCTGCTGGTTTCTTTTACTTTGTATCTCTGAACAGCAAATGGGGTGTGGAGCCCAGGACTCAGGCCGGGGACGGGGAAAGAAAAATTTCTGCCGTCAGGATGCCTGACCTGGCTGAGCAGCTCCTGTTTTTCTGGGGAAATTCTACTCATCCTTTATTCGCTTGGCCTACCATCTACCCAGAAGAGATTCAGGTCCTGCCCTCTCATGCCTCTTACAGTTGATGGGAGGAGACAAACATCAACCCAATAATGACATAAGAATGTCCACGGAGGGAGTGGTTCCCGGGCTATGAGAGCCTGGCATAGGGAAAGTGTCAGGTCAGGGAGGTCAGGGAAGGCTTCCTGGAGGAGGTAACTGATGATGAGGCATTAACCCTTCTGACTCACTGTCGCCTCTGCAGAGAAGCCTTTCCTCATGCCCACTCAAGGTTGCCTCCTGTCCCCATTCCTTTCCTGACTGTTGTTCACCAGCTATGTCCCTGCACTGGTCTGAAGTCCTGTGAGGGGAGAGACGGGGTTTGTCTTGTTCACCACCGAGTTGCCTGTGCCTGGGACACAGTCGATGTTTGATGACTACTTGTTGATCAAAAACATAAATAACATGTGCAAAGGACCTGTAAGGAATCACAGAGACTAGGAGGGTGTGTGAAAGTAAGAATGGGGCCAAAAGGCACAGAGAGGTGGGGCCACCCGGAGAAGCACCCTGGACCTGTAGGTGTCCCTCCAGCCTCTGGGCCCCCTTCTGCCTTTCCCCTGTGGCAGAGACTGGGGTTGGGTGTCTTTCTTCTCCTACGGAAGAGTGTCACATAGCTACCCTGCCCCACTTGATCTGCGCCAGACACAGCTCCCCTGGGTCGAGGTAGGTGAGCACTAGATTCACCTGTCCCATACTCTCCCCCCACCCCCTCCTTCCCTCCTCCATTCATTCCCTTGCCTGATGCTGTGAGGCCACAGGGAGCCACAAAGGGGCAGGGGGAGGCAGATCCGGGGGTCCCAATCCAGGGCCTCCTGACACCCCACCCCCAGGTTTCATCTGCGCTCCCCCCCCCCACCATCCTGGCGCCCTTCCTCCTCCCTGAGGCAGAAGTGGAAGGAGAGAAGGAGCAGGGCTCCGGGCTTGGACCAGACCGGGTTGGAGTCCCCTCAGCTGATGACCAGCGCGTGTCTGGACACCAAGCTGGCTCTGCCCCTCACAGGTGAAATGGAGATGCCCCAGGCTTCAGCGGGGACAGAGCAGGTGCTGGGCGGACCTGCCTGAGAGGCTCGAAATCAATCTCTGGTTTTCCTCTAGGACTCAGTTCAGTTACTGCCTCCCCAACTCCCTTTGCCGCCTCAGCTGCAGAAGCTGAGGCTGGGGTTTGGGCTTCCCCCAGGGCGCCTCTGGCCCGGGGAAGCGGCTGAGGCCGGCGGCGGTGAGCGGGGTCCCAGCCCCAGCGCGGCGCCTCCGTCGGCACGCGGACCCTCCGTCCGCGCCGCGCGCTCCTGCAAACTTTCCGCGTCTGCCACCCGCCCGCGTGTACACCTGCTCGTGGTTCTGCGGCGCGGGTCCACACAGCCTCACTTGCCCCCGGGTCGCTGGAAGGTGCCTCGGTCATAGTCCGAGTCTCCAGGCTCACCCGCCGCGAGTTACGAGGACCGTCATCCCCAGCCTTCGGGATCAGTCTCCACCACCTCGGGATTTCGGGGGCGCCTCAGCCCGCTCACCTGCGCTCGTCTACACCGCCTCGGCAGCCCCTAGGTCACTGAACACGTCTCAGCTCAGAGACCGCGTCCACATCGCCTCGGAGATGCCTCATCTCTGGGGCCGCGTCCACACTGCTCAAGGCTCACGAGACCCTTCAGAGCGCGGACCGGGACACAGACCCCGCGACAGCCACTCAGCGTGGGAGGTGGTGCCCCGATCTTCTCCGGGTGCCCCCCACGCCCGGAGACGCCCGCGGGGGGCTGCTTACCTTGCCCGCGGCCTCACGCTCCTGTCCAGGCGATACCGTCTCTTTCATACATTGGTGCAAGATTGTCGATGGTGAAAGAAAATGTTGTATATCCTCTGCCGGTCACTTGGCAGTTCCCCACCCTCCCCCCTTTCCTCTTTTTTCGGCCCTTAAGACAATACTGGGCCCCAGCGGCCGGCCGCCGGCCAGGGAACTCCGGGCAGGCGCGGCTGACCGCGGCGGGGCGGGCCTTAGGCGGGGAGTGGGCGGGGCCGGGAGGGGCGGGGCACGCGGGCTCCGGCCGCCCTCCCTGGGGAAGCCTTGGTCTGCGACTCGAGCTCCTGTTGCGGCTCCTGATTAGTCGGCAGGCCGGCGATACTGGCGCTTGATTGGCTAAGGCAAAGAAGGGGTGCAGACAGTGGGGGTGTGGGGGTGTGGGATCCATTCTTTGCCTTTTCTTGTCCCCTGTGTCCGCCACTACTCTTTTAGGTCCTCCTGAGATCAGTATCCTTTTCCTCACTGCTTCTGTACACCCCATCATAACACTTAACTACCTCGAGGGTAATGCGTTTCTTTGTCTTTTTCTACCAAATATGTAGCACCTTGAAGTCAGGACACCGGGTTTGTGCCGCTCACCGCTGTAACCCCAGGACCTGGCACCCAGGAAGCGCTCAGAACATGTTGATTGAATTCATGGAAAATGTACATACAGGTTTTTAGAGCTATCTTTAAGGCTGGTAACATCCCTAGAGGGTGGTATTACTATTCTCCTTCTAGAATGGGGAGACTGAGGTGCAGAGAAACGCTGTCACTTGGGACATGCTTACATCACTGGACCTCAGATCCCTACACAGCGATGCCCTGTGGAGTGTCCGGGCCTGAGTTTCCCATCTGTCAAAAGGGAGTGGATTAGATCAGATGCGTTAGAAGGTGAATCGTTTCAATGAACAGGCTGCACCGAGCGCTGTGTTTGGCAGTACGAGTGAGACAGCCCTGCCTTCGTGTTAAAATCCTGGTAGCCTGCAGCGCCCTCTCCCTCTCTGACCACCCCCTCCCCCCCAGTCACAGCGGAAGTTAAAAGCGCTCTGCTCAAACCAGTGTACCTTGCCCACTTCTGAGGGTTTTGCGGGCATGTGGGAGGATTTTCCTGGGGGAGCCACAGGGGTTATCATTAAGCGAACTGACTTGAGCAGGCACGCTGTTCTGGGGGCAGGGCAGTACCTGGGAACCTCCACCTCCCAAGAGAGTCGTTTTGATTGCAGGGTGGTCTCTGATATGGGATAGGGGAGAGAGCTTCCTCTGACAGAGGAGGATGTAGGAGCTGCTCCTGGAGTTGGGTGGGGGAGGGTTAATCGACAAGAAATACTGAGATCCTGGGCAGTCAGATCCAAGTGTGCAGAGGAGCCAGCTTGGCGGCACAGTGAGTTCTCCCTGTGTCTCTGTCTTCACATGCCCTTTTCATAAGGATGCCAGTCATTGGATTTAGGGCCCACTCTAATCCAGTATGACCTCATCTTAACGTCATTACATCAGCAAAGACCCTATTTCCAAATCAGGTTACATTCACGGGTACTGGTGGTTACAGTTCCAACATATCTTTTTTGGGGTCACAATGCAACCCACAACCAGACCCAATATGGAAAGACCATTCTGGTCAGAGGGAAGCAGAGCAGGGGCCCTGAAGCTACACAGGGTAGGTTACCCTCCTAGCTGCCCACTGCTCTTTTGGAGCTTCTCTCCAGCTCATCTCAGTTCCTGGTACCTGGCAGCTGCCTAAACAGAGCCAGGAGGGAGCTGACCCCCCTGGATATCAAGCCTCTCCTTCCAGCAGACCCTGCTCAGCCTGGGACCCTGAGGAGAGCCCAGCCTGCCTTCCCTCCTCCCCCTGCCTGCCTGGCCCCCACCCCCACCCCCATCCCACATGCAAGATGGACAAGGACAATAAAAGCTGTTTCACAAGCAGGTGGTGATTAATTGCCAAGTTAATTAAAGAGGCAGTAATTACTCTCAGATTTCAGAGGAAGGAGTGATGTCTTAGGCAGGGGTGGGTGGTCAGCCTTTAGGTCTCCCTGAAGAGGTGGGGCCAGAGGGTAGAATTTGAAAAGCCAGGAAGAATAAACAAACAACATTTTAAAAAAACAAATAACATGTAAAAGCTTCAGTCTTAGCTATATAGCTATAGTTTTATTTGACAGAATCAGATGATGGGCTTAGATGTTTAAGCCTGTCTCGGTACTTTCCCATCTTTGAACTATTTCATTAACAACAACCAAAAAAAAAAAAAAGGCAGCGGGGAAGTTAAATATTTCTAAACTCCAGTTTGGGATTTATAAATGTCCTCAAATACACGTTGCCTCAGTTTACGCAATGGAGAGGACCTTAAAATTATGTGTAAATCGAATCCCGTTTGCCCACCCTGTACATCTTAACGCAAGAGATGCTCTGTCTTCATTTCTGATTGATTTTCCCTGGCAGAGGCGCAGAATTCTTTGCTTTAAGTGTCAGGCTCTCTCTGTCAAGTAGTTAATGACCTATAAAGCACTTAAAACGTACTGGAGGAGATGCTATTTGGAGGCACCCCGTGGTGTACCCTCTCCTATTGTCAGTAATCACCCCTCATTTATTTGCTCTTATTGGTTTGGAATTTGCTATCAGGTTTCCCTGAAGTGGAGCCCACCAGGAAAGGTCCAATTCCATATGGACCCAGATGAGTGCTGGGGTTGGCACCCAGGGGCAGCAGCAGCAGCAGCTGAGGAGGGAAAGA
>NW_006780611.1:6925952-6950058 GCF_000442215.2 Lipotes vexillifer | reverse complement strand
GGGAAAGAGACCTTTCCTTAAGAGCCTTTCACCACGGGTGCCCTGGTCACCTCTCAGCACACCTTCCCTGATTACCTCATTCCTCCTGCCGCTGTGGCCACCACAGCCTTCCCAGTTTCTCCCCATCCTCTGTCTGCAGCCTCAACCTGTCTCCTGAGTCCTGACCCATTCTCTCGGCTGCCTTTCGGGACACCTCCCCCTGGTTGCCACCTGGATTTCCCCCCACGTTGCCTCTCTACTCCTGTACATCTGGTTCTGTTTACTGAAACCAGCCTCTGTCCACTGGATGGGGGCATGGACATCCCTTCACCCTTATGCCTTGAGGCCAGTAGGTCACCAGGTCTTGTTGTCCCCTCTCCAAAGTGGCTCTAGCGTCAGCTTCCCTGCCCCAACCTCTACCTCCTCGGTCTCAGTCCCAGCCCCAAAGCTTTTGCTTTTGGAGGCAGCAGCCTCCAAATGGAACAGGCCACCCTCCCCAGAGCCACTCAATCGAGTTGCCTCCTAAAGAATGATGTAGGGGATTTCGCTCTCCTGTTGCCCAAGCTCCTCAGCCTCAGCCTGGTATCCAAGGCCCTTCTTGACCTGGGCCTGGTGTCATCTCTCCAGGCTCCTCCCAGTGCTTTACCTTTTCTGCCATCTCACTCCTTCCATCTTCAGGCCTTTGCTCATAATATTCTCTACCTGGAGTGCCCTCATCCTTCAAGGGCACCTCTTCCAGGAAGCCTTCTTTGGTTTTGGTTACCACCCTCCTTGAGGATCCCATAGCCCTTCCCACGATGTGTTTTCCGTGGGTTACTGTGTCTGCCTGTCTTGTCACTCATTCAGGGACATTTACCAAGTGTCCACCAGGAGAGGAGTTGTTGGGAGCATGAGCCCTGCTATCAGACAGGCCCAAATTCAAATCCGGCTTTGCCCCTTGCCAGCTAAGTGACCTCAGGCATTCACTGCCCCTCTCTGAGCCTCAGTTTCCTCCTCTGCCATGCCCTAGAGCTGGTGCATGTCCTTGGGCAACTGGAGGATGACGCCAACCTGGCAAGGTCAGTGCTGGGAGTGAGAGGAGAGGCCAAGGCTGGGGTGAGCAAAGAAGCTGTGGCTGCAGCAACCTCCAGGGTCAGAGCTGTGAGGAGGCATCACAAGGAGCACAGAGTGGGAGTGAGCCACTGACCAGGGGTAGCGGGGGTGCCTAGGAGCCTGAATCGGCTCTTCCAGGAGGAAAAGTATATCCGACTCCTAAATTGCTATAACCAATTGCCACAAGCTTGGTGGCTCAAAACAGTATACACTTTTCCTCTTACAGTTCTGGAGGCCAGAAATCCAAAATCAGTTTCAGTGGGCTGAAACCAAGGTGTCTGCAGGGCCATGCCACTTCAGAGGCTTTGAGAAGAGCCTGTTTTGTTGCCCTTTCCAGCTTCTAGAGCTGCATTCCTTGGCTCAGGGCCCCTACGTCCAGCTTCAAAGCCTGCAAGGTAGCATCTTCAAATCTCTTTCTCTCCTTCCATCATCATATTGCCTTCCGCCTTCTGTCTGTAATCTCCCTCTGCATCCCTCTTATAAAGACACTTGTGATTGTAATAATCCAGGATAATCTCCCCATTTTAAAATCCTTAATCACAAGTACAAAGTCTTTGCCATATAAGGTAATATTCACAGGTTCCAGGAATTAGGAGGTGGACATCTTGTGGGGGGGGGCATTATTCAGCCTATCACAGAAGGCAACCAAGTGAAACGGCTCAGATCACTGACTCTGAAGCCATTTCTGGGGGCTTGAACTCAGCGGCACCATTTGCCAGCTGCCTGGCTTTGGGCAAGTTGCTACATCTCTGATACTGTTTCCTCGTCCACAAAATGGGAACAGTGCCTAGCTCCAGACAAGAATTCAGTAGGCATTTAAGTATCTGTTGGGCTGAGGGAGCTGCATGAGCCAGGGCCTGGAGGTTAAGAGAGATCCCAGAAGGGCCCTTCTGTAGAAAGAAGGGACGAAGGGCAGGAAAGGGAACAAGGCAGGGCAGGCTGGGGTGGAGGACTGAGGGTGGAGCCGGGCCATGTCCCAGGGAGGAGAGAGAGAGAGAGAGAGAGAGAGAGAGGAGAGAGAGAGAGAGTGTGTGTGTGTGTGTGTGTGTGTGTGTGTGTGTGCAGGGCAGTTTTAGGATGGAGCATCGTAAGGCTCTCTTTAGTCTCCAACTCTGGGCTTGAACCCAGAAAGAAGACAACAGCGTCCTGAAACACTGAGATGTGGGGTAGGAGTGCAGGGCAAGGGGCCAGACTAACCTGGGGTCAACTCCCTCCTCGGCCCCTCCCAGCTTCCTGCCCTTATCCAGGGAAGCTGGGCTCACCCACGGGCACAGGCTGAGGGAGGCTGAGGCACGGGAGCTCAGGGCTTGCTTTGTATCGCTACAGTTACCATTTTTCTTTCTGGACCTGGGCACTCGGCTCCAGAATCTCCCTCCCCTGGGGACTCACTGCACAGACTTGTTCTAACAGATCTGAGGGGGCCACCAGCAATCTTGACCCCGCCCCCCCAAAAGGCATCCCACCCCATAGGAAGCAGTAGGCTGTGGGGCTGCAGGAGGAAGGTGGGGGGCATTTGAAGCTGGGTCTTGACTCTTTCCCAGGAAGCCAGATTAGGGGACCTTCTAAAGGCCTGAGCACCCTGAGCCTTCCTTACCAAGCCAGCCGCTCTCAGGGTGATTGTGACCTAGCCTGGACACTAGAGACCCACAGGGCTTCGTCAGTGTTCCCACCCCACACTCCCCACTGGGCTCAGTCCTGCTGGCTGCTTGGAAGGTCCCAGGCCCCGCATGGTCAGGGCTGTCTGGCCTGGCCTACAAGCCCCTGAGGCAGGACATTGCTGAGTCGGCTGAGACATCCCCCTGGCAGTGACAGAGGCTTCTGGGATCAATTAGCAGGACCACCCTAACAGGGCTCACGGCCCCTGATGTGCGCTCCACAGGCACGCATCAGCATCATCGACTGATCGGAGCCCCTAACAGCCTCCACTGCCCGGAGGTGAAGCGAGGGGCCGCCGCTGGCCTGTCTGATGTGCCTGGGCTTGGCCTCCAACAATCCAGCACAGAGCTTGCCCCTTCCCATCAGGTGATAGGGGGCTGCCTTTTCACCACCTGCACTTTCATGGCCCTGCCTATCCTGGTGGTGCGGATGCAGCTACATGTCTTTCTCAATTTTCACGTACGTAAAATGGGTCACCTACTAATTAGAGATCGCTTTCTGGAAATCTGGGAGAAAAATCATTCTCCCTTTTTCAGCAAGAACCAGCACTAAATCACCAGCAAAGGAATAGTTGAATTTATTCTTTAAACAAATGGCTCTTGGGTCCCTGCTATGAGTCAGGCAGAAAGAGAGACGAGTAAGGTATTTACCACGCTCAGAGAGCTCAGACCCTCCTGGGGATGTGTGTGAACCGATTCAATGCAAGGAGGTCAGAGCAGTCAGAGAGATGAAGAAACTGCTTGGTGGGGGGAGGGAGTTTTAGGGAAGGCTTCGTGGAGGAGGTGGCATTTGAGCAGGAATTCCTGCTCAGGTTCAGAGGTGGGGAGTTTGGCACCAGGGGGAACAGCAGCCATGATTGGAGCATGGACAGGACTTGGGGTGACTTTGGGCCAGTGGGAGCTGGTCAGAAAGGAGGCTGATGGACTCCATGAGGACAGAACTGTCTCTTATCCCAGCCCCAGCACAGGGCCTGGCACATAGTCGGAGCTGAACAAGTGTTGAAAGAATGAAGGGATTGTAAGAGCCCTGTATACAGGTCTGAGGGGTCAAGCCTCCAACCTGTGGACAGTGGAAGCCACTATGAGGTTTTGTACAGGTTGTAAGGTAGGGGTCCTGCTTCATCCTTTCGCATGTGGATGTCCATTTCTCCCAGCGCTATTAGTTGAAAAGACTGTTTTTCCCCATTGAATTATCTTGGCCTGTTTATTGAAATGAATTGACCATAAATGTAAAACTACTGCAGGGTTTTGAGAGGGGAGTAACATTGTCAGATCTGTGCTATAGGAAGATCAATTTGGTGGAAGAAACTGGGAAGGGCTGGAAAGAGGAGGCGTTGGAGACTAGATGGGTGGGCTCGAGGGAGGAAGGAAGGGGGGACTAGGGAGAAAAGCAGTCCCCAGATCAGCAGGGGCGTATGGTGGGGAGCCAGGTACAAGGCTGTGCCGGAATGTGACCTGCGGGGGGGCCTGTGGCACTCACTGGGGAAGTGGGATGGGGCGGGTAAGGGGGTGACATAGAAAAAGCCTGTGCTCCTCAGCCCCTCAATGTCCCAGAGTGGTAAAATTAAACCCTCTCTAGATATGCCAATGCGAGTAGGTTTTCAGGTAACGAGAGGATTGTAAATGCGAAACAATGCCAATTACAGCAGCGTTACCCCAGATTATAAAGCTTCTAAGAAGCAGCCCACACCTCCAGGCGAGCTGTGCCTGGAAATTTCCAGGGGAGGCTTGGGATCTAAACATCCAGGCTGCCTGAGGCCAGGCCCCACAGTGGGTGTGGGCAGCTGGGCAGGCCTGGCCCCGTCACTCCTCCTGACCTGCCTTCATTTCCCCAAGGAAATAGACCACTGACGGGCAGGAGGACACTCCTGGGTCCCCACAATTCTGAGCAATATTCTTAAGGAAATTTGTCCCTTCATGGGCCCCCCAGCCGGGGAGGGGGCACAGAGTCCCTCCATGGCTCTTTCTGGCTCCCCCCCGCTGCCCTTTGCCTGCACACAGTTGGAACCAGCCCAGCGCTGCCCCTTCTGTGCTACATGACCTTTAGCTAGTCAGCTTTCCTGAATCACAGTCTCTGCTTTGGTAAAATGCAGAGATAAGCCCCCCCACACACACACACTTCGCAGTGTGTTTTCAGGATTAAATGAGATCTTGTAGATAAAGAGTCTGAACAACAGAAACCAGTGCAACCTCCATGCACGACGATTTGGCAGTGTCCGTTAAAATAGTAAATGTCCACACCCTGGGCCCCAGCGATTTCTTCTCGCCATTTCCTGCAGAGAAAGTTTTGCAGACACGTCCAAGGGTGTTCCCTGCAGCACCTTCTGTGAGGTTAGAAAATCATAAACAACTGAAAGGGGCATTAATAGGGGCCTGATTAAATTAGGATCCATCAGTCCTGTGGAATCCATTGCTGTAATTAAAGAGTCTGGCAGTTCCTGTGTGCTGTCACCGGCAGATCCCCACCACGTGGGACTGCATGAACAAAGCAAGAGCAAATAACACCTACAGATGATTCCATTTAAGCTTTTCAGAACCCCACACAAACACTATATATTTTATGTTTGTCTATGTGCATATATGTATGTAGATGCAATAAGAACAGCCTGGAAGAAAATATGCCCCAATGACCCAGGGTTGCCTCTGGGGAGGGGATTGGGATGGAGGCTGGGAGGTGGCAGGAACATCAAAGAGAATTTCGCTTTGCTGTAGTGTCTACGTGTTTTACTGCAGTACATGCCCGTGTCCCCTGCAGAGATACACACATACAAAACACACGCCAACACCAAGTGCAGAGAATAGTAACGGTTAGCCTGACCCACGCGCCATCAGGGCTCGGAGGCCACAATTCTGACTGCAGGTCAAGGAAGGCACCTAGGAAGGAAGGTGTCTCAGTGCCTCCTGCCACTGTCCGCAGCTCTTAGAGTCTGGATTCAGGTCTGGGGAAGCCCCTCAGGTGGGCAAATGACATCCCCTGGCATGCGGGAGGGATGCACTCTGTTAGCCTGGCTGAGCCAAGGCCACAGCCCGCCTCTCCTGGCTGAGCGTTCTGCCAAGAAAACTCTTGAACTACATAAAAATCCATCCTGGAAATCCGAGAGGCATCCTTAGAATGGAGCGTAGCCTTTCAATTAGAATGGGGGAAAAAAGGCAGATTTGCCTGTAACTTGATTTCAGATGAGTGAGGCCCGGTGGCCAAAATGCAACGACTGCGTCTGGCCACGGCCCCCACGCCAAGGTCCTGCCATGTGCTGTGAAGGGGACCCCAGCCCCACCGAGGTTTCCAGTGTAACCAGCACGTGTTCCCATGGAAACTCTGCCTTGCAGAATCCTTTGGAAATTGTTTCCGAGGAGGGGGAACCGCTTCCCACACCCACTTTGCATTCCTGGGTTTGGTTTCCAGGGATGATTTTCTCCAAGTGCTGAGAGGGGCAGGAGCAGGAGGGAGGGCTGGAGGCTGAGACCTGCCCAAAGGGGCAGAATGGCTATTTCTAAGCTGCTACCCTGGAGAGGCCAGTGGAGGCTGAGCGTGTCAGCAGTGGGTGAGATGTTTCAGATGCCCAGAGGCCTTGAAGAGGGTGGCAGGGGTGTGACCTAGAGATAGTAGGGAATCCCAGGTCAGAGCTAGGGCGGGTCAGGCAGAAAGAAGCATAGGCCGAGACCGTAACATACATGTCCACCCCCTGTGGTGAGGCTGGGGTCCAGACAGCAGGAAGCAGTGCCCGAGGCCTGGCCATCACGGGCTGCCAGGGGCTTCTGCTACAAGCTCCAGGGCCAGGGGTCCACCCTCAGGATGGCTGCCATCCACCCTGCTGGTCTAAGGCCCCCCTTCACCTGGGTCTCACCTGTTGCTCGTCAGCCTGCAGGGGGCCAAAGAGGGGGGTCCCCACCTCCAGGGAGGCCTGCCCCTCATTTAGCATATTCCCTCCACACTGCCCAGCGGCAGCCTGTTTTTCCTGAAGGATGAGTGGAGTAGGAAACACACACCCGCTGAGACTCTGCAGGGCGGGGAGTTCCCCATCTGTCCTCTCTGAGTAACACTCAGCGTCTTGATTGTCACTGAAGCCAAGGCTCAGGTGGACATGGCTTCTGGGAGGTGGAGCTGGGATTCGAGAGACGTCAGCGGCCACCCAGCCCCAGATGACCCCCAAGGGCAGTTCCTCTCTCTTCTCTCCTCTGCCCACTCAGAGTCCACGCAAACCTGCCCTCCAGGAGTTCAGTTTGAGGCCCCCTCTGCCCCCTCCTCCTCCCTCGTGGCCACCTGCACCCCCCCTGCAGTCGTCTGCCACCCCTCACTCCTGCACCAGCCCATCTCTGCAGGCTCCCAGTCCTGGGGGCTGGGGAAGGAGGGGTGCTTAGTCTTCTTGGCTCCGTGCTGGGCGTCCCAGAACGTTCTCCTCTGGGGGTCCCCCCTTCCACCTCGACCCTCCTCCCTGCCTCTCTCCTTGCTCGCTGAAGACCTCAGCGCCTGCCCAGCCTTGCCCTGAACTGAGCTCGGTCACCACACTTGACAACGTCTGTGTCCACAAGAGGGGCGATGAGTCGGTCCCTGAGGGCCTCACAGGCCGCAGGGAAGAGTTGGGATTTGTTCCAAGTGAGGTGGGAACGTTGGGGGCTTTTGCACACGGGGAGGGCCATGGTCCTGTGTAGCTCTCATCAGGATCCTTTGTCTGCTTCGTGGAGAGGCGGCTGCAGGGGGCTGGGCCATGGCAGGGGGTGCAGTCTCTCCAGGCTCCCCGCACTACCCCAGGGGCCAACTGGAAAAGGATGATTACCAGCCTGAGGGTCCGGGGCCAGGGTCTGAGGACGCTCCGGGGCCCAGCGAGGCGGCCTCCTCCTGTCTTGCTGCCTTTGGTCTTCCCTGGAGAGGCTTCGCTGCACGCCTCCCTCACCCGGACCCCAGCCCCGGCCTCTGCCTCAGGCTGACGGAGTCAGGGGCCTGGAAGGCAGCTTCGCCTCCCTAAACAGGTTAGGAGTTCGTTCAACTGCCTCTGGCGAGCGGGGGCCTCTCCCCGCAGCCCTGTGTTCCCGCTCAGAGCCCTCCGTGCCGTGTGCTCCAAGGCCAGGCTCAGAACCAAGCTGAGACGCTGTGAACCATCCCGCGGGCTCGAGGGGGCCCCACACAGCCCTAGCGGAGGGGCTGGGGCTTCTTCCTGACGTCAGCCCAGGCCCACCCTGCCGGCCCCAGCCCTTACCCTGCGGGGCGGCCGACCTGCAGGGCTGAAGGTGCTACCCACAGACCAGCCGGGGGTCTGGCCGGGGCCTGCGCCTCTGGCCACGACCCTCCCGGGCACATTGGGGTGTGTGTGCGAGGGCACCTGAGAGACCTCTGGGGACAGCACTGGGTGTGTGTGGAGGGAGGACTGGCCTGCCCATTGCACAAATGACCAAATAGTGGAAAGCAAGGGAGGGATGGGGGACAGCAGGGGAGGGAGGGCTCAGAGCCTGACAGCCTGGGTGAGCCCACCCTTAGCCCTGGTCTGCCTGTGAGGTAGGTTACAGTGCGGGGCTGCCGTGAGGTGAAATGAGGGGTAACGTGAACACTCGAGCAGCAGAAATGGCTCAGGTCAGACGCTGAGGGGCCGTGGGTCCTGAGCTTCTGCAGCAAAAAGGGACCCCTCCGCCCACCCCAGGGGAAGGCCCAAGAACAGAGCCAGGCAGCTGGACCACAACGGAGAGGGCTGGCCTCCAGGCAGCTGGCACTGGCCGGGGGCAAGGAGGGAAGGGACTGGGCTGGACTCGGGGCTGGGGCATAAGGCAGACAAAGACAGAGGAGGTGGGAAGGGTCGAGATAGGCCAGGTGGAGGGAAACAACCTTGGGGTCCTTGCTGGGGGAGGCGGAGAGCTCCCTGCGTGTGCCCGGACCCTCACAGTCCCAGGCCCCCAGAATGACGGCCACCACTGAGCCGCCTCCCCGGCCTCCAGCTCTGTCCCTGAGCCCAGCCCAGCCGCTGCATGGTTCATTCTTGCCCACGCCCCATACCCCCCACGCCATCCCCCTGATCTACTTTGTGTGGTCGCCTTATGCCTTTGGCCTAGTTAGGCGGGGGGCGGGGAGGCGGGGGCCATTTGCCTAGTTGCTCCTTTATTCATCTACGCTGGGACCCCTGTGCACACAGTACTGACAAGGGTCCCTGGCTGGAACCTCCTGGTGGCTCAGGCTGGTGCAAGAGGGCCCGTGTGTCTAGAGAGGGTAAGAAGGGCTCTGGGTGGTGTTCAGGAGAGCCCTTGGGGAGGGAGCGAGGGCCCACCTGGCAGAGGGAACAGCTTGGGCAAAGGTCCGGAGATGTGGCACACTCGGCGGGTGTGGCCGGGCTGCAGAATGGGGTGTGGGGCCAGCCAAGGCAACAGAGCACCCTCTTAAATGTGGTGGTGAGGTGATGGGGCACTCCTGGGGCCTCACTCCTGAGTACAGATCAAGTCCTTTGGAGGGAGAGGCTGCCCCAGGGCCTCTGATCCAGGGCAAGACCCATGGGCAGGCAGAGCTTGTCCTAGAGATTTTCATAGACCAGGTTACATTCACTGTCACCCTCAAATCTATGTTGTTTCTCCTGGAAAAAAATAAAAAAGAAATAAAAAGCAGTAGGGAGGGAAAAGAACACACTTGCACAACTTTAGTTTTAGGCAGAAGCAGACAAACAGGTGGCTTCCCAAGGAGCTCTGACAGGGAGACGTGTCCTTGCACCCAAGCCCGCCGCACCAGCCTCTTCTCCCATAATTCCAGCCCATGCCTGCTGTCCGCCCTCCAACCCCACAGGCCTCTCCTTTCCTGCCTTGGGCCTCCCCTGGTGCTCTTCCCTCTGCCTGGCGTGCTCCCGCCATCCTACCTGTTCCCTGGCTACCTCCTCCTCACTCTGCACCCCCGAGAGCCCCCTTCCCAGCTCTGGCCTAGTCCCTCCCCAGAGCCCACCCTTCACAGGGGGCTACAAATGTGTCTGTGTGTTTGTAAGATCAGTGACCCTGTTCCTGCAGACCCAAGGATCCTGGAGGGCCGGAACATTTCTAGTCATCCTGCCAGGACTTCAGGGCCTGGCACGTGGTGGGCACTGCCTGGGACGACCCAGACATCCTTGGGGAAGCCCTGCCTCCAATCAGAGCCTCGTTCAGGGATGAGTATACAAAGGGCTTTGAGAACAGGAGATTCAACAGAGTCAGCCTGGGCCAGCGGGGCCAAGCACTTGCTCCCCTCACTTCCTGATGGCTTTTCCAAGGTGCCTACACCCACAGCCCTCGAGCTCCTGAATCCAACCTTGCACTTGATGGTGTCCAAAGCTCTGGTGTAGATGCTACTTAACTTGGAACCCATTTGAATTCAGGGGCAGTTGATTTTGCAGTAAAGTGTCACTCATCCACTTTACAGATGAGCAGACTGAGGTTTAAGAGAGAATCATGATCGGGACTTCCCTGGTGGCTCAGTGGTTAAGAACCCACCGGCCAGTGCAGGGGACACGGGTGTGAGCCCTGGTCCGGGAAGATCCCACATGCTGCGGAGTAACTAAGCCCGTGAGCCACAACTACTGAGCCTGTGTGCCACACTACTGAAGCCCACGCTCCTGGAGCCCGTGCTCCGCAACAAGAGAAGCCACCGCAGTGGGAAGCCTGCGCACTGCAATGAAGAGTAGCCCCCGCTCGCTGCAACTAGAGAAAGCCCGCGCACAGCAACGAAGACCCATCGCATCCATAAATAAATGTATTAGAAAGAGAGAGAGAGAGACAGAATCATGATCAAGTGATATGCCTTAGTCCCCATCGTGATAATAACAAAGCCCTGTCCAGACCCTCCCAGGCTGGCATCAGTGTAGACTCCAGCTCCCGGCTTTAGCCACCTTCAGCCTGGGGAGAGCTAGAAGCCAAACACCCCTGCTTTACTGGCCAGTGTAGACACTATACCGTGCTCAGTGGTAGTTACGATCGCTCATCTTGCACGGCGCCTACGGGGTCCCAGTACAACATTTGATCCTCATGGCAAATCTAGGAGGTGAGTGCTGTTAGGCTCCTCAGTTTACAGCCGAGGAGAAGCAGGCACAGAGGTTAGCCCCTTGGCCAGGGCTGCACAGCTGGTAAGGGGTGGAGCAGGGGTTCAAATCTACCAGACCTCCTAACCACTAGGCCAGCTGCCTTGGAGAGAGGGCTCTGATTCAGCAGCAGGTGGCTCACTCCTCTGGTCCTATTTACCCATTTCCCAGATGAGGAACAGGACAAATGGAGTAAGACGAGGCTCGCTGCCCAGCCCCTGCGTACCTGGGAGAGCAGGTCCTGGTTGGAGGGCGGGCTGCTGGCCTCACTCTGGATGCAGTCGTAGACCTCAGTCTCTCGGCGCTGCAGGTCCTGCAAGAGACGTGGGAGGGTCAGAGAAAGATGAACAGAGGGGCAGGGCCCTGGCCGCAGCGGCCTGCTATACCTCCCCGCCACCCGAGGGAGCCCAGGGGCCGGGCAGACCTGTGAGAGGACACCCACCACCCCCAGCCTCGCCACTCGCAGTCGCACGGCTGCACCTGTGCACCTGCCGTTCCCTCTCGGAGCCATCTTACCCCTTCCCTGCTGGTACAGTGCCACTCCTCTCTGTGCCCCTTGCCAGGCCCTCACATCACCTCAAGACTCTAGCAGAGCCTGTGCTCAGCCCGGTGGGCTCTCCAGGCCCCCAGGTAGCTGGCAAGAGGAAGGGCCCAGGCCCCCTCCCACCGTCCCTGCCTGTCCTTAGGTCCTTTGGTGCAGCCACCAGCCCCCAGATGTGACTCCCATGGCCAAGGCTTCAATAGGATGCTCTCCTGGCATCCCCCCCTCACTCCCCTGGGCCAAAGCCCTGGCCCTGTGAGGGTCCCACCCACGCATCCACCCCTGTAGGTCTCCCTTCACCCCTCACCCCAGCCTGTGCTCACAGATGACCTAGGTACCCACTGGAGTCACACTCCTTTCTCACAGCTGTGCTTGGTTTGTTGCTGGGTCACTGTACCTGCGGTTGGCACACTTGAAGAACAGCACCAAATGAGCTATGATGAGGGGGCTCCTCGCTCAGCTAGATGTGTGTCTTAGGGCCACACTCACTCTTGGCCCCGCTATGAACAGCCTGACCAGAGGCCTCAGGATGGTAGAAAGAGACGGAGCTTTGAAATCAGACAAGCCTAGGTTCAACTCTCAGCTCTGACACCTGCCAGCTATGGGCAACCCTGGAACCTCCCTGTGCCTCAGTTTCCTCATCTGTAAAATGGGAATAATTGTATCTCTCTTTCAGGCTCAATGGATGATTAAATGAGATATTGTACATAAAGGGCCCAACAGAGGGTCTGGCGAATCACAGACACAGAATCTGCTTAATAACTGTTGAATGGTCATCAAGGGAAGCTTGATGCCTCCCTTCCCTCTCTGCGGTCACAGTCTGGACCCTTCCTCAGACCCTGATGGGCACCGGGGCCCCAGGCAAGGAGCAGATACTGCTCCTTGGGGGATGTCGGGACAGAGCTACCAACAGCCTAAGCAAGAGGCAGGAACCTTTCCTTCCCACGTGTACATGTCATATGGATGCCGGCTGCTTGCCAAGGAGGTGGTTTCCCTGGCAACAGGCAAGCAGGGGTTGCCGAGGCAGGCTGGAGAGACAGGTGGTGCTCTGAGGCAAGAGAAGGGAGGGGAGGTGGGGTGGGGGGAAGGAGGCTCCGAGAGGCAGCGGGGCATGAAAACCTGTGTAATAAACCATTTGGCACTTGGGAGACCCTCACTTCAAGGGCATCACACACAGGGATGGCAAGGCTGCCCTAGGGACCTCTGCGTCAGAAAGAGGGAGGGTCAGGACTTCTGTGGTGGCACAGTGGTTAAGAATCCACCTGCCAGTACAGGGGACACAGGTTCAAGCCCTGGTCCGGGAAGATCCCACATGCTGCGGAGCAACTAAGCCCGTGCGCCACAACTACTGAGCCTGCGCTCTAGAGCCCGCGAGCCACAACTACTGAGCCCGCGTGCCACAACTACTGAGGCCCGCGCGCCTAGAGCCTGTGCTCCACCACGAGAAGCCACCGCAACGAGAAGCCCACGCACCACAACCAAGAGTAGCCCCTGCTCGCCGCAACTAGAGAAAAAGCCCGCATGCAGCAATGAAGACCCAACGCAGCCAAAAATAAATTAAAATTTAAAAAAAAAAGAAAAAGAAAGAGGGAGGGTCTTGGAAGGGGTGCTTCCAACCCGCCTCTGGGTAAGGAAGGGGGCAAGGCTGTCCCAGGGAGGAGCCCAAATTCCGGTGAAAGGCATTTTCCAAGGCCTGCTCTGGCCTGTTGGGCTTTCATGCCTGCCCAGAGCACCAACCACTGCCGGCAAGCCTGGCACACGGGATGGGAATCTGCTCCTCAGCAGCCCTGGGCCTCCACCGCCTGTCCGCCCAGACCTGGATCCACAGATCTGACAGCCCCCCAAGCTGAATGTTTCTGGTCACAGAGCGAAGGGAGAAAAAGGGCCTCCTGGCTGACACGTCAGCAAGAGAGCAGATCTCGGGTCCCACAGATGGTTCCCTTCTCCCTTGTGTCCAGTCCACGCGGGCTGCCCACCACGCATTAGCCCAGAGAGGCCCAGAGATGTCTCAGGTCACACAGCCCCTCCCGCCCTTCGCTCCGTGTGCTCCCACTGGCCTGGGCACACAGCTAAGTGATTTCCCAGCCAGGGAAGAGCATCCTGACCGGGGACCATACAGGCCTGGGCCCCACACTGCGGGGGTCATGCTGTGGGTGGGAGCAGCTGCAGGGCTGAGGGCAGGGAAGGCTGCAGAGGTTGCTGCCAATTAGCAGCTGCTGAGTGAAGCCTCTGACAAGTCCTGACCTGCCGGGCTGCGTTCGCATGCAGCGAGTGACCTGCATCACTAGGCTGTGAAATGCAGGGCAGCCTTGTCAACAGGATACCTTCCTGGTCTTGCTTGCTGCTGATGGGGACTCTGCCTCCCACAGGGCACGCCTGCGGGGAGTAGGCCAGGCCTCTGAACGGGCTGGGCTTGGCTGGGCTGTACTGGGATCCAGGCCCTCTGACCCCTTTGTCTCCTGCTGCCCAGTATGGGCAGTGATGCTGGGCCGAGTGGTCACCAGCCCTGGCAGAGGCGTGAAGTCCGTGCCAAGGCCTTTGTCCAGGTGGGCTGAGGCCAGAACCGAAGTCAGCTGCCCTGGGCCAGGACCTAATCTGAGGGTCCTGGACATTGGTCCCCCTGTAATACCCACCCCTGTCACCAAGGACACACGAGACCTGTGGTCTCACGGACACCTGCATGTTGAGGTTTGCGTGATGCCCTCTGTGGGGCAGACGGCTGAGACCTGGGGGCCTTGTTCAGCAAGGAGTGGTACTCAGGAGGGACGGAGCACCTCTGCTCTAGGTCAAGGTCCTGGCGTGTGTGAAGTAAACGGCCCACGGCAGTGACAGGAGTCTGGTGAGGCAGGGCTGGGTTTGGCCTCCAATGAAGGCCTCTCGTGCCAGGCTGAGGAGCTGGCAATGGGGAGACCCTGGAGGTTTCTGAGTGGGAAGCGACAGCATCAGTGGTGTGTCGGAAAGGCCCCTCCTGCTGCCATGAGGCGTGGGAGGGCTGGAGGCTGACAGCAAGAATGAGGCGCTGGGCCAGGCAGAGGCTGGAACACAGCTGGGGGCATGGGGCGGTGTCCAGATGCTTCTGGGGAGCATGAAACTACAATGCTGATGCCCCACATTCGCCATGGAGCACCTACTCTGTATCCAGCACCGAGCCCCAGGGAACCCCAGCCAGCTGGGAGCCAAGAACAGGCCTCCACTCAGCTGATCGCTGAGCACCTACTATGTGCCAGGCACTGGGCTGGTGCGGGAGAGGGCACCAGGCAGACCACGATCAGAAAGAAATCGGTGGCCGTAAGGGCCACGGAGAGACCCAGAGAAGGAAGATGGGGATGTTGGCTCATGGAGAGGGTGGGGAGGTCAGAAAGGCCTCCCTGCAAAGGTGCCCTCTGAGCAGAGAGCTGGGGAGTGAGACAGCAGCCCCTGGACGGCTCCAGAAAGGACACTGTGGAGGGGAGGGTGCAGCCAACACCAAGGCCCCCCTGCGGGGTGGGCATGGGGGGCAAGCCTCGTGCATCTGGAGAACATCAAGGAGGCCAGTGTGCCTGGAGCGAGTGAGTGAGGGGAGAGATGGTGGGAGGGCCTGTGGGCAGAGCTCTCAGACACCACTGTCAGGGCTCTGGCGTTGACTCTGAGTGAGACAGAATCTATCTCACTAGACGGCCGAGGCGGTCATGAGAACGTGATCCGCAGACCTCCAACTCCAGGCAGGGATCAGCATCGATCTGGGGCCCCAGCTGCTGGTCTCTGAAACCCATCATTACATATGCACAGAGGGCCCCCACCCCCACGGGCTACCGCCAGCCAATGGCTGAGCTCAGCAGGGATGCCGTCACAGCCTCCCACCCTGGGAAACCTGCGACTCCTCTGACTGGGCTCCCCATGGCCTGCTGAAGCTTCCCTAGATGGTGCGGTGGTCGGTGCATCCTCTCTGCCTTCCTTCACCCTCTCCTTTACCCAGGATGAGATCTGCAAGAGTCTGACGACTCTCCCAGTCTTCTCCATTTTCTCTCACAGGTGGTTTCCCTAATAAAACTATCACACATTTACCCCCGTCTTGGTGTCTGCTTCTCGGGGGACCTAGACTCACCAAGGGCTCTGAGCAGAGCGGTATGTGATCTATGTTTGGACGGGATCACTCTGCTGCTGCTGGGTGGGGCACAGACGGTGGGGCAAGGATAATAATGGGCCAACTGATTAGAAACCAATTGCAGGACTCCAGGCACGAAATGGTGGTGGCTCCCACCAGCGTCAGCCCTGGAGGGGTGAGAAGGGTTATATTCTGGATATGTTCGCAGTAAGATGTGCTGATGGATCCGATGTGAGCAGTGATGGAAGGAGAGAAGGAAAGGGCAATTTCAAAATGTTTAGCCTGAGCATCAGGGAGGCTGGAGCAACCATTCACTGCATGAGGAGGACTGTGGGAAGAGGCACTTCGATGGGTAAAGAACTGGAGACTGGTCCGAGAGAGAAGCCGATAAGGGGTCCAAATGCAGTTGCTTCTGGTGTTCAGAGGAGGTGCCTGGGCTGGACGTATAAATTTGGGAGTTGTCAGAGTGTAGAGGGTCTCAAAACCTTGAGGCTCCTTCACTCCCAAGGAGGGGAGTGAAGATCAAAGAGAAAGGGCCCCAGGTCTGGACTCTAAGGTTTAGAGGTCAGGATTTCTCTGGTTCCCAAGAAGGAACCAGGGATGCAGGCTGAGGAGGCATGGTAGTGAGTCAGAGGGGCATTAGGAGAGAGTGGAATGTTCTGGAAGCAAGTAAAGAAAGTGTGTCTAGGAGGAGGGAGAGCTCGCTGGTGTCACATGTTGCTGCTCATCAGGAAAGATGAAGACTGGGAACTGACCACGGGGTTTAACAATGTGGAGGTCAATGGTGACCTTGAGAAGGAAGGCTTTGGGGGGCAGAAAGAAGAGGTGTGCAGAAAGCCTGACTGAGTGGGTCGGAAAGGAGAGAGAGAAACTGAAGACAGGGAATTTTGACAGATCTGTTATAAGGAGTCGTCGAGAAAGGACAGGGTCACTGGAGGTGGCTGTGAGCTCAAGATAAGGAATTTAAAATGGAAGAAATCATAGCAGGTTTGCAAACTGTAAATGTGATATTGTATCATTAGCCCTATATTAAAGGTTATGAAACCAAGACTCAGAAAGTTTAAGTAGCAGAACCCGTGAGCAAAAGGACTAGGCCTTGAACCCCAGCCTGTCTGGCTTACTCCAAATCCATGCTCCTTAATAGGTCAACTTGGGCTTCCCTGGTGGCGCAGCGGTTGAGAGTCCGCCTGCCGATGCAGGGGACACGGGTTTCATGCCCCGGTCCGGGAGGATCCCACATGCCGTGTAGCGACTAGGCCCGTGAGCCATGGCCGCTGAGCCTGCGCATCCCAAGCCTGTGCTCCGCAACGGGAGAGGCCACAACAGTGAGAGGCCCGTGTACCGCAAAAAAAAAAAAGAAGAAAAAAAAAAAAGGTCAACTTTTCACACACAAAAAAACTGGAGTAGTACAGCTTATTTTTCCTGTCACAATATATCATGAGCATTTTTCCACATGAATAAAAAGCAAAAATTGACATAATCAGAAGGAGAAATATACAATCTACAAGCAAATGGGCAGATTTTAACTCAATTCACTCAACATCTGAGAGACAAAATAATCAATAAGGATATGGCATACTTCAGCAACACAATCAATAAACTTGACCTCACTGACACATATAGAACGCTCACTCAGCCATGCACAATGCACACGAAATATAAGCCAACAATAAAGCAAGTCTCAAAAGACTTCGAAGGATTAAAATCCTACTGAATGTGTTCTCTGATCACAGTGGAATTCGTGAGAGACAAAAAACAGAATGATAATTAAAAAGCAAATGTTTGAAAATTAAGCAAAAGACTTTTAAATAACTCTTGGGGCAAGTGGGAAATTTAAACTGAAAGACGACAAAACTATGACATATCAACACTTGTGGGATACAACTAAAGGCGTACTTAAAGGGACGTTCATAGCCTTAAGTGCATAAATTAGGAAAAAAGAAAGATTGAAAATCAGTGATCTAAGTATCCATCCAAAGAAAGTAGAGGAGAAGTATACAAAAATCCTTCCCTGGGCTTCCCTGGTGGCGCAGTGGTTGGGAATCCGCCTGCCGATGCAGGGGACACGGGTTCGTGCCCCGGTCCGGGAAGATCCCACATGCCGCGGAGCGGCTGGGCCCACGAGCCATGGCCGCTGAGCCCTGCGCGTCCGGAGCCTGTGCTCCGCAACGGGAGAGGCCACAACAGTGAGAGGTCCGCGTATCGCAAAAAAAAATCCTTCCCTGGATGTTGTCCACTGTCACCACTCTTGTTCACCATCACTGTCTGAGGCAGTGCGATAAAACAAAATAAAAAGAAATAAAAGGTATGAAGATTAAAAAGGAAGAAATGAAACTTCCACTATTCATAGATGACATGACTAGGTTCATAGAAAATCCAAAGGAACTTACAAAGAAACTATTAGAATTAATTAGTGAATTCATCAAGGTTACTCTCTATATAAAGTCAATATACAAAAATCAATCGTATTTCTACATACCAGCAATAGACAGTTAGAAAATAAAATTAGGGACTCCCCTGGTGGTCCAGTGGGTAAGACTCCACACTCCTAATGCAGGGGGCCCAGGTTTGATCACTAGTCGGGGAACTAGATCTCACATGCATGCCACAACTAATAAGCCCTCATGCCGCAACTAAGGAGTCCGCGTGCCGCAAATAAGAAGCCTGCATGCTGCAACTAAGACCCAGCACAGCCAAAAATAAATGAATAAATTTTTTAAAAAAGAAAATTAAATTAAAATGGGGACAACACCTGTACCCTGAAGCCCTATTATGAGTATTAATGACATAACAGGTATAAAATCCTACAACGGTACCTGGCACGTAGTAGGTACTCAACAAATGACTTCGTGACATCATCATCACTCTTGTTAACGTCATTCTTACCTGCCCAGGTCCAACCCCAGCAGCTAGGGACTGGTCTCAAGGGCTAGCAGAGTCTGAGGCCTCCCTTCACATCTCCTTTCCAGGCCTAAAACCTTTTGAAGCCACCCTGCAACCTGGCAGGGCCTCTGGGCCTCTTCCTCACACTCCAGAGAAGTCTAAACACAGGCAAGAAAGATGTTCCGTGCAAAAGTGAGTCTCTTCCATTAAAAGTAATCTTGGAGAAGTACATTTATTCATGTGAAAAGATGTTCATGAGATATTGTAACATGAACAAAAATAGCTGTACTACTCCAATTTTTTTAAAAAAGTATGTGTGAGTGTGTGTATGGGTCTCTTTGTATGTAAACTGGAAGGTACAGAGGTCAATGTTACTAGTGTTTATACTGGAAGAAGATAGGCTTAGGATGATGGTTATTTTCTTCTTTTTGATATAGAAAGATAGATCTCGTGTGTGTGTGTGTGTGTGTGTGTGTGTGTGTGTGTGTGTGTGTGTACGGAGAGAGAGAAATGTTTTCATTTAACAGTTGACACCAGAATTCCTCCTAGGGAAAATACCACGATGAGTTGCTGGGAGAGAAGAGAGAATATGGGGAAGTCTGGGGCCACGTGGGAAGCAGTGGCTGCTGGAAATTCCCTGGGGTGGAGGGGCTGAAGGCCCCATGAGAGCTGGCCGTGTTACGTTCTGTTTGGGGTTATGGGTGCTGCCCTGTAGGAACGCTGCCTTTGCCTCGTCCCCATCTGCCTCATCCTCAGTAAACCGGACCATATTCTGAGCACCCTCTGCATGGGATTTTACGGACATCGAGGAAGGACCTGAGTTTCATGTATGAGTCAGGGTGGTGGGGACAGGAACAGCTACAGCACATACAGGCAGAGTCCCGGAACATGCCCTTGGAGGACCTGCAGGACCCACACATGGCTGTGCACCTCCCAGGTGCGGAGTCAAGACCGCTACCTGGCGGCTGGAGGCCCCGTGGTGTTGAGACCCCAGCTGACACTGGGTGGCATTTATTCTTCCCTTTCTCCACGAGCATATGTTACTTGTTCAACTAAAATAGACGTAACTGAAAAAAGAATGTCTGTCACCATCCCAGCCACCGGGCAGAGTGACCACGTGTTGACCAGATGGGCAAGCCGGGCTGGGGGAGCGAACAGCATCTCAGCCGTGTCTCTGCTTGACTGTAAGGACATAAAACAGTGTGTGTGTGTGTGTGTGTGTGTGTGTGTGTGTGTGTGTGTGTGTGTGTGCTGGGGAAGGGGGGTGTGAAGAATTGAAAATCGTTGGTGTGTTAAGGGCGTGGGACACTGCCTGACTCTTTCCTCTTTTTGTGATTCTTGTTGCTGTTGGTCCGATGCTGTTTGTGCAATAAAAACAGGAAGGAGTTCGTGAGCGGGTCAACGTCATTTGGTCAGATGAAGGGACTTTCTTCATTCCTCAGCAACTGTTCCCTCACTGCCCCTCATTCCAGAAGTGGAGGGGCACGCCAAGGAGGGGACCCCAGTGGCACCTCACACCTACACTCCTTCCAGGGCCCAGGGCCACACACTTGTCACCTCGGTTCACCTTCACGGAAATCCCTCCAGGCAGGAATTCTTACCCCCAGTTTACAGGTGAGGAAGTATAGGCTCACAGAGAGGTCACACAGCCGGTACACTGGCCGAGCCAGGGAACCAGACCCCGAGCCAGGCCTCGGAGGGCGGAGGACTCACTGTGTAGATGGATTCGGGTGGAGGCTGCTCCCGGCTGCTGGCAGCGCTGGGGCCCGGGCACTTCTGGGCAGTGTGCTTCTGTGGAGCCTGCATCTGTCTCTGTGGGGAAAGGAGTCAGGGCTGGGGGCCAGAGGCTCTCTTCCTTCCCACCCCCGACCAGGCCCCACCAGAGGAAAGGATGGCAGGTTGTCATGAGGCCACTCAGAAGTGCATCACTCAGCACCTTCCATCCACCCTCTCCAGGGAAACGGGGCAAGTACCTGCAAAGACCTACATCAAACCACTCATCTGCCCGGGGACACCGGAAACGATAAAGATCCCAGCGAGGCAACTGCCCACCACCCAGTGCCAGAGCACAGTGCCAGCAGTGTGACAGGGTCCCCGGCTGCAGCCGATTACTGTGGGTGTTGCTGAGTGAGCCAGCGCGCAGGCCAGACCAGGTGTCCAGTCCCTCTCTGCCCCTCGCTGGCTCTGCGGCCTCACTCAAGCACTTACTCTCTCTGGACCTCAGTTTCTCCAGCCATCACCCTCCTTTGTGAGATTGCTGCACAGATTCAGGGAGGTGATGAGGGAGTCAAGCACTCTTGACACTCGTGGACCACTTATGTGGCCCTTGGCCAACCACACACACTCTGGTTAGCCAGGCGGTGTGGAGAAGGGGACACCACCCCTGCCCTCCCGGAGTTTAAGACCTGGTGGGGAGACGGACAATGACCCAGCAGTTTTACCACGTGTGGTTCATGCGCTGACCGACGGGGACAGAGCTCCTGGCACACGGGAGGGAAAAAACGCCTCGCCTGGCAGGGAAGCTGAGAGGAAGGCTGTTTAAGGCTGAGAAATTCGTTTGGAAGAGAGGGAGGGGAGGCAGAGGGAGCAGGTCTGGAAGAATTTAAAGACGGTCAGCGTGGCCCGAGAGGCGAACCTGCCCTGGTTGCGTCAGGACGGCCATGCTGGGCTTCGAGAAGAGGGTGGACGGTGGAAAACATCTGAGGGCTTTAACCAGGAGGCGCCAGGGTCAGAAAGTGGTTGCAGGAAGCTCACGCTGGGTGCTACGTGAAGCGCTAATGGTCGTGGAGGCCGGGGCAGTGGGCCTTTGGGAGGGTGAGGGCTCAGCTCCTTCCAAGTCAGAGGGAGGCTGTCCGGACGCCCCCCTCATCTCAGGCACACCACACTGCCAAAAGTGAAGCAACACAGCCTCATCTCGGGGCAGGACCTAATTAAAAACCCTAGCCGCCTGCCAATCCCCAGACCATTTACTTGGGATTAGCTCTCGAGAGCTACTTAACACTCTGGCAGAAGCCAGCGCCACCCCCAGTCACAGCATAATGATGGCTCAGGAGTACATGGAGCCTCACTGGGTGCCAGGTGGGGCTCTAAATGCATCACTTGCCTTATCTCCTGTGCCTCTCAACAAACCTGCAAGACCAGTCTTCATATCATCCCTGTTCCACCCATGAGGCTATGAAGGCTCAGAGAGGGCTGACAACTTGCCCGAGGTCACAGAGCCAGAAGTGGCAGGGGCAGGATTGGAACCCAGGTCTGTGTGATTCACCAAGATGCTGATCTGACAGTACCTGGAGTTTTCACTCCCCTGTTTTGTTTGAAAGTGTAGGTCTCACAGAGAGATCGGTGCAGGCATCCGGGCAGCACTTTACAGTTTACAAAGAACTCTGGGACTTATTGTCATTTAATTCTTATAGTAGCCTAAGGAGGTGGGCATGGACTTCCCACTTGCCAGAGCGGGAAACAGGTTTGTCCAGCTAGTCATTGACTGCCCTTGGATCAAAACCAGATGCCCTGTTCTCAAATCTAGTGCCCCTCCCCTGCACCTCCTACTTTACTGCCAAGGCTGGCGGTGTGGGCTCATGGGCAGGGGCTCTCCTGGACCCCATGGGGAGCAACACCCAGGCCTGGCCTCATGGCATTCCTGTTGAGGCTGGTGGGGCTGCCGGGGAGGTAAGTGCCACTGTGGGTTCGTGAGGAGTCCATGTCTACCAGGGGCTGGGGCAGACTTCTCAGGGCTTGCTTGTGCCCTGAACATAGGACAGGAGTCTGAGGATGTGTCCCAGGCCATGGAAACAGTGCAGTGTTATTACTGGGGTGGTGATGCTCCTTGGAGCCAGCCTTGCCCCATCTGGATGCCCTGTCCCAGACCATCAACATTTACCCTTCCAATTGTGATTTTCAAATGAATAAACCAATCGGCAGCTCAGGAAACCTGTAAAGCCTCTGTTCCCCCCTCATGGGAGCGATACCATCACCTTGCCCACCTCACAGCCTGGCCACCTCTGACTCATGTTTCAGGTCTCAGCTCTCATTTACTCCATCACTCCTTCCATAAGCATTATGTGTCAGGGTCTCCCAGACACTGGGGACACCAAGTCCCTTCTTTCTGGGGCTTATGCTCTGGTGGAGGAGACGGTAATGACACAGAAGCAAGGGTGTGGGGAGCAAAGCAAGAAGAACCAAGCGAGAAGCAGGGAGACCCACATTCTGGGCGAGGGGTGATGGAAACCGGGGCTGGGGGTTGGGGCAGGAGAGAAGGGGCTGGATCCTGGACAGACTGTCGGCAGGACTTGCCGAGGGATCAGCCGTAGGGGGAGGGAGGGGGCGGGCACAGCACCAAGCCTTCTGGCCTGAGCATCCGGGGGCCTGGTGCCATGTGCTGAGCTGGGGCCGACCTGGGGGGACTAAGGAGTGCTGTTCCTGACCAAGTGGGTGCAGACGCCCGTGGGTGCCCACACGGAGTGGACGTGATCTGGAGCTCGGGGTGGGGGGCTGGGGGGCTCTGGGAAGCCACATTGGGTGGGACTGTAATCCCGGGAGCAGAGCAGTCACAGAGGAGCATAGACAGACGAGGAGATCTCTGAGGAAGGGGCCTGGGAGGTGCCAATGTTCAGAGGCCACGAAAATGTGGGTGACCCAGCACAGGGCCACCAGGGGATCCTAGGACCAAGGAAGGAGTGTGCCATGGAGGAGGGAGACCTGCTGTGTTTGATGCCCTGCGAGGATGAGGACGGATCAGCAACGGAGGCTGCCTGCTCCAGGGAGCCAACCTTGACCCCAGGCTGAGTGTGAGCCCTCGAACCTGCTCTCAGGACAGGAATCATCTGCCTCTTCTGAGTCAGTGGCTCTGGCTTTGATTCATTTATCAGATGTGCTGCTGGCGTCCTCCATGCCTCCTCCTCCTCGGCCCTGTCCTCCCGGCCCCCGTGGCTGGCTGCCGGGCCTGTCTCTGGCCGGGGCTCCCACTGCATGCTTTGTTCCTGCGCTCAGCTCATGGTTCAAACGCTGGCCATCCAGTTCTGGGGCAGCATCTACAGGGACCACATCCGAATTTGGATCCAGCTCTGGGGAGCTCTGGGAACTTCTCTGGCAACACAAACCCAGCAGCAGCTTCTGGCCTCCTGAGTTCTCTCTCCTTCAGGACCAGGTTCTCACAGCAGCCCCTCCTCCCTCAAGTGCAGGGAGGGACAGCAGGAAGTGTCCATGCACTGTGCTCCCACCAGGGGTCAGGCACCAGCTGGTGACTCGCAGATGCAGTCTCTTCCACCCTTTTCGGGTAAGGGTGTGGATCCATCCTTATCCCCATTTCTGGAGGAGAAATCAGACTCGGAGAGGGTCGAAACTTGACAAGAGGACAGGGGCTGCATCTGTCTTGCTTTCCTCTGTGTCTGGCACTTAGCCCAGTGCCTGGCACACACTAGACACTCAACAGCTATTCCTGGAAGGAGAGGAGGGAAGGCGGAGGGAGAGGGGCGGAGGAGGCGGGGTCTCCGAGGCCGTGTGGCAGGAGGAGGAGCTGGGATCTGAGGTCAAGCTGAGGCTTCGAGGTTCACGCTCTCCCGTCCTCCCTTCGAGACTTTACTGAGCACCTACTCTGCACCACTGTCTCCCTGGCCTCTCAGGACACTGAGATCCAGTCATTAAAATCCTCTTTTTGGGGCTTCCCTGGTGGCGCAGTGGTTGAGGGTCCGCCTGCCGATGCAGGGGACAAGGGTTCGTGCCCCGGTCCGGGAGGATCCCACATGCCGCGGAGCGGCTGCGCCCGTGAACCACGGCCGCTGAGCCTGCGTGACCGGAGCCTGTGCTCCGCAACGGGAGAGGCCACAGCAGTGAGAGGCCTGCGTACCGCCAAAAAAAA
>NW_006780611.1:6916768-6924139 GCF_000442215.2 Lipotes vexillifer | reverse complement strand
GGGGGGGGCGGTCCACAGACGGAGTATGAGTCCCTCAGCACCCCTGCCTGAAGCCCAGTTACTGTGTCCACAACCAGGTTGAAGCCTGGGAGCTGCTCAGTGAGGGTAAACAAGAGCTGTCCTGCCTGTACCCATCCTTGGAAGAGCAGCAGGGGAGGAAATATATTAAGGGCCAGTCACCGCCTCTCTGAGCCTCACTTTTCAGAGCTGTAAAATGGGAAGAAAACTCTCTCACAGAGTGACACTGGGACGCGAACCAGAGCACGCCTGGGAGGGTGCCTGGCACCCCGCGGCCCTGAGGAAATGCTTCTTCCTTCCTTCTGGGCTGCTGGGGATGCAGAAAATCTGAGATAAGGTTTCCTAATCTGGAGGGCTAGAAATGGTAAGCATGCGGGCTCATGGCTTCCATCAGACACTCAGAGGGACCCGTGGCCCGGAAAAGGCTCAAGAGCCCTGATTTCTTGCAACAAGATCAAAAAGGACCTGGTGGTGATGAGCTGGCAGCACAGGTCCAGCCACAGCGCAGCGCAAGGGAGGGGGCCCTGATGCAAGTGGCCATGAGGAACACCTATCCCAGGGACCCCCTCATGGGGTGGAATCCCTAAGCCACAGTGAGTGTGGTGGGGGCAGCGTTGCCGTGTGCCTGCAGCCCCTACCTTCTTCCAGAGCAGCAGGGCCGTGGCCAGAATGCTCAGGACAGTCAGGATGCCGATGAAGCAAAAAAGCAGGAGATCCTGGGGGCCCTGCGGGGGCTCTTGGTAGCCTGTGTCTGGGTGCAGGGCAGGGAAGCAGAGACGTTAGTTGCCTGGGAGAGACACCGCCCACCCCCCAACCCTACTTACAACTCTCCCCCACCAGGGTACCCAGACCCCGCCTCTGCTGAGGTCCTCCTTCCCACACTCGCCTTGGCTATGTTTCTATGTTTGCTGTCTTGATTCTTGTTAGGAGTAAGGACTACATCCTTTGCTTCTTAGGTGCCCCTGCCTCGGTGCCTTGGGTCCACCGAGAGGTGCTTATGGGACCTGGGTGAGTCATTGTGCCTCCTGGGGCCTCCTCCTTTCCACACGTGAAGTGGTGATCATACGGGCAGGAGTGGTGAGGGGGAAGGGGGTGGGCTTGTACAAGGCCTGGCAGGTGCTGCCGGCACCAGGGGTAGGTGAGAGCACAGCCCAGCCCTTTCCCTTGAGCCATCCAGCCTTTCATCTACCCCTTTCTCCTTCCGTGCCTCTGTCCACCCCTCTGTCCAGCTGGTTGGTCAAAAATTGCGGAGTGTCGCAGTGGTTGAGAGTCCGCCTGCCGATGCAGGGGATACGGGTTCGTGCCCCGGTCTGGGAGGATCCCACATGCCGCGTAGCGGCTGGGCCCGTGAGCCGCATAGCGGCTGGGCCTGTGAGCCGTGGCCGCTGAGCTTGCGCGTCCGGCAACGGGAAAGGCCACGACAGTGAGAGGCCCACATATCGCAAAAAAAAAAAAAAAAAAAAAAAAAAATTGCGGAGTGCCAACCACATGCCAGGCACATGAGTGTCTGTTATTTAACTAGCACATCCTGCTACCGGGCGCCAGCCCTTGCATTCAGGATCTCACTCATCCCAGGAAAAGCCTCTGACAGGCAGGGTATTGCCATGAAGAGTAGGTCCAAGGTGACATCCTGGCAAGCAGCAGGACTGAGGGCCAAACTCAGGTCCGTGGGATTCTGTAACCCTGGCCCCTACCAGTGGGAGTCTCAGAGGTGCCTCAGAGAATCACGACTTCAGTGACGGGCTGTTCTTAACCTTTTGGAGTCATTACTCTTTTGAGAATGTGATGAAAACTAGGAATCTGTCCCCAGAAAGATATACACGAGCCGTGTCTTTGTTCACAGGTCTCTACAAACACACATGCACATGCCCCATTCTGTGCTCACCGAACTAATAGTGCCAAAGGGACACTGAGACAAGGGCCTGCCAGAGGTAGCCAGATCCACACCCCAGGCTTCTGCCCTTGCCGCACAAAGATGGGCGTCTCGGCACACCTGTGTGGCCAGGGGCTCCCCGAGGCTGCTCTGTTCTGTTTTGCCAAAGCTGAACAATGAGGCAAACGTTCCCCACTTCGGCTCCTGTGCCCCAAAGTCTGCCGGATGAAACCTCCGGGCCCTTCGCCCTGGGAAGAGACACGGAGGAAGCTCACCTCTGACCAGGATGAAGGTGCCGCTGCCTGTCACCCTGGAGCCCGGCCAGCGGACGGAGCAGTAGTAGGTGCCAGTGGCAGAGGCGTCAGGCAGCTTGGGGGTGATCTGACACTCTTCGGTGTGGGTCTGGTTCTCTCTGCCTGGACCAGGTTTGCAGCTGGTCTTCTCCTCAGAGCTCGTCTGGCCCTGGAGGTCCACATGAAAGTAGCTGACTGTGAAGTCCTTGAAGTCGGGGGTGTATGGGTAGGTAATCCTGCAGCCGAAGGACACGGCCTTGTTGGCCAGAGATACCACAACGGGGAGGCCGGTGTGGGTCACTGACTGCCCTCCTGCAGGGGAAGGAAAAGGAGAGAGTGGTAGCTTCGATCCCCTGCTTCCCCTTGAGCACCGTGCCTCACACTCACACGTCCCACGCCCTCAGTGTGTGCAGGTGGTGTCCAAGTGCTTTACACGTTATGACTCTACACTTCCCAACACACCCAAGGCACAAGTGTGTAAGGGCTCCATTTTACAGAGAGGAAGAGTCTGGGGTCAGGGAGGTCAAGCCTCTAGCTTTCAGTTTCTCTGCAGGTATGGAGCGGAGCTGCCACCCGCTCCCCCCGACCCCGGGCTGGATGACCCCAGACCCCACGCTTCCAACCACTCTCCCTCCCAAAGATCAAGAAGCCACGTTGGACAAAATCACAGGTCTGAGACAACCCGAAGCTGGTGAAGGATGAGAAGTAAAGAGCAAAGAGGCAGGAAACAAAATAACGAAACCCTTCCTGGCAGGATGAGGCAGTTCCTGGCATAGACAGACGCACAGAGGGAGGCAGGTCTGCCCAGGGCTCTCCCCAGCCCGAGGGGGAGGCATGCCAGGGAACAATCAGGACAGACAAACCTTGCCCTGAATCTGAGATTGGGGAAGAATTTGTCAAGGTTTTATAGACTATAACAAGCAACGCCCCAGAAGCTTTCCAACAATGCAGAGGTATTCCATATGCAGCCATTTGGCCGTGAGCACGACAAAGGCAGTTCTCCGGGAGCTGTCTTCTCCCCCACCCCCATGTACCACCCCCCTCTCATCAGAGGCACCTAGGAAAACAGTTTGAAAGCTCCCAAAGCGGCAGCCTGCCCGGCTGGGCGGTCCGCCCTCCAGCAGGCTCTGAGGCGCTGGTCAGATCCTGTGCAGGGTCAGCAGCTGCCACCTCTCCCCACCCCCCGCCCCCCGCCCGGACGTCAGCTGCACAAGCCACGCCCAGCTTCAATATGCCCTGTCCCCCTGGCGCCTTCCCTCTCCTGCAGCTGAACGACAGACAGTTCTAGACTGAGGTCGGCATCGAGCAGCCTAGAACATGCTGGCCAGGTTGCTAATCGGGAGAAGATGCGCTGGAGCCGCTCGCGGGGAGCAGCAGCGTTTAGCTGGCTGGGGAAGTGAGGCGTGGGCCTCCCACCTGCGGTCGGTGTGGCTCTGGCGAGAGGCCAGGCCGGTTTCTTTGGTTTCTTCTTGGGTCTTTTCAGCTCAGCCCTGGGCCGGATCCTCAAGGGAGGTGAGGCCATGCCCCCTGGGGGACTCAGGGACAGGGGCGGAGACGGCCCTCCACACCCATTAATCCCTCCCAGCTCAGGCCAAACTGATATTTTGAGCTTCCTGGGGAGCAACTAAAGAGACACCCCCTCCCCCGAAGAACTCAAGCCAGTTCCAGGGAATCGACTGGCGTGTCTGGACGTCACAGTGGGTTGACTTTGTCCTATGTGATGCTCATGCATGGAGACGCCACTGAGCCAGCCCCAGGGGGCGCCCCTCCGGTGAGCGGCGGGGAGAGGACTTCACACCGCACTGTAGATCTCTGGGCTGCTAGTGGCTGCTGTTTAGCTAGAACGATATATTCATTTTGTCATAAAACAAGGAGGCTTGATTCAGGGCTGAGGTTGGAGGTGTGGCAGGGGCAGGGTAAGGTTGCAGAGCCGGCGGGAGGGGGGTTGTGCATGACCCCCCCCCCAGGGTCCCAGGTGGGCCGAGAGAACAGGAGGCGAGATGAGCAGTGCTCTCCAGCCCATGCTGTGTCCTTCCTGCGCACAGGCCACCGCCCCCGTCTGCAGCCACCTCTGCCGTCCTCTCTGCCTGGGACCGCCACCTCCTCACCTGGCCAACGCCTGGTTAGTCCCCCAAACTCGGCTCAGGAACCACTTGCCAACTCTTACGTACCTCCTCTCATTTGGTTCTCATGGTGACCCTGCGAGGCAGCCAGTCAAGCACCAGCAACAGGCTGGTGTTTCCTCATGAGGGTCAGCAGGTTGGAACCCAATCAAAACCACCGGGAAAGTGGCTACGCTGAGGCCTCTCCCCCTCCCCCAGGGCCGCTTGCTCCTTCTCTCCCATATCTAAGAGGCCCCTCCAGGCCCAGGGAGGCTGGACATGCTGTCAGCACGGCGAGGCCACCTTCCTGTTTGTCCTGGCAGGGAGACGTTCATCCAACTGTCTTAAAAAATTATCCCCATTTGAGGTATCTTTCCAGAAAATGAAGGAATCTGCTAGTGCAGTTAAGCCAATCTTTTACATTTCTGGGGAAATCGATAAAAATAGATGATCATTGTTCTGTATTCTTCTGGGATTTGTTATTTTAAGGTCAGAGGGACAGGACTGTGGAAGTGTATGGTCTTGGCTCAGGTCTGCCACAGAGAGAACCTCAGACCTCAGGTGAAACTGCTGTCACCAAAAAGTGAAGGGATGAGGCCATCTCTGTGGACCAGTAAGGTCAGCCAATCAGGAGACAGCAGGCCAAAAACAAGGAGGAGGACGGGAGGCCTGCTCTTGCAGCAAAGGCGATTGGGTTCTGACCTGATGATGTGGCTAACTGCTTCCAGGGCCCCTTCTTTTTATTGGGTGTCAGCACCCCAGAGCCTGGACCATGGCAGCCCAGCTCCCACCTCCTCTCCTGGACCTGTGCCTCCAAGAAGCCCCTCTGGGGTCCAGGCTCCTCCAATTGGCTGCCACCTAGAAGCATCTGCCAGTTAAGGCTCCGTGCTACTGACAGGTTCAGAGGAAGTTCTGAGTCCACAGATGCTTTTCAGCTACCAGTTGTTTGCAGCTCCAACAAACATTTAAGAGTATCAGTTAGATCACAGGCCCTGTTTGAGGTCCAGAGGGGCTCCCTGCCCTGGCAATGTCCCCAGGGACGGGAGGGAGCCTGGAGTGGGTGGGAAGCCTGGTGGGGAGGGAACCACTAACTGTGACTAGGAAGGAGACGAAGGGGTGGTGATGCCCTGGGGGTCTGGAAGCAGGAACACACATGTACAGTGAGGCCAGGACTGGCCCAAGGAAAGAGGGGAAAGAAAACGTATAGAAAATGTATTCTGGCTCCAGTGTGACACAGACCCTATGTCAACTAAACACTGTGACAGGACTTCCCTGGTGGCACAGGGGTTAAGAATCTGCCTGCCAATGCAGGGGACATAGGTTCGAGCCCTGGTCCGGGAAGATCCCACATGCTGCGGAGCAGCTAAGCCCGCGTGCCACAACTACTGAGCCCGCGTGCCACAACTACTGAAGCCCGCA
The DNA here is from genome assembly GCF_000442215.2 of Lipotes vexillifer. Lineage (NCBI taxonomy): Eukaryota > Metazoa > Chordata > Mammalia > Artiodactyla > Lipotidae > Lipotes > Lipotes vexillifer. The sequence continues at coordinate 6,918,434 of NW_006780611.1, read as the reverse complement.
TGCCTAGAGCCTGTGCTCCGCAACAAGAGAAGCCACCACAATGAGAAGCCCGCGCACCGCAATGAAGAGTAGCCCCCACTCGCCTCAACTAGAGAAAGCCGCGTGCATCAATGAAGACCCAATGCAGCAATAAGTAAGTAAGTAAATAAATAAATAAAATAAAAATAAACACCATGCCAATCCTATGAGGCAACGATTGCAACCCCATTTTGCAGAAGAAAAGAAAACAGAAGGTCTTAGAGGTCCAAAGCCACAGAGTTCCTAAATGGTAGAGTTGGGATTCGAACCCAAGTTTGCCTGACTGTGCTTAAGGAAGAAAAGCCAGCACTCAGGCCAGGCAGCGAAGTCAGACCCAGCCAAGTGTGACCGGTGCCAGACTGTGAGCGTTCGCGGCGGCACCAAGCACAGGAGACATCAGATGCTAAGAGAGGGCTTTGTCAGACCCCTGGTAGGAGGCATACTTTTTCACAGTTGGAGGCTGACAGGTGGCTGCACGGCTGCAAGATCACATGGAAACCACGGACCAGACAGTGTGGGTGAAGAGGGGGCTTGGACAGAGCTGCTGGGGCACCCAACCTGCCCTGCGGGGGCCTGCTTCTCACCCTAGATGCAGAGGGGCTTCCTTGGGATGCTCACAGAGCTTAAGGTGTGCCCCCTGAGTGCCACAGGGATGGCACACTGGCTGGCGTCTGTCTCAAGCCCTGTATCAGCTGCATCACGCTTTGGCCCTAGTTCAGCAAAGGGAGTGTGTCTCCCAGGGGACAAGGTGGGCCAGGGCCGAGTGGGCCAGCCTGCGGATTCTCTTAGATTCATGGGCTGTCAAGAGGGGCAAACGGCCCAGGGAGGAGGACTGGGGCGGGACTTGGATTCCTGAGGCTGTAGCAGGAGGGAGAACCATAGGAGCCCGGTTGGGGGCCCCTGAGTGGCCACGAAAGTGCCCAAGAGAGTCCACCCCACACCCTGCAAGCACCCAGAGACAGGCCCCGTGTCCGCAATACCTGATGGGCAGGGCTTCTCACTCCTTCCCGCTCCACCCAGTTGACACGTGGGGACGCTCGAAGAGGGGATCTGAGCAGAGAAGGAGGGAAGAGGGCCCTCACTCCTTACTCTCACCCCATGGCACCAGGAATGAGTTCGGCGTCAGTCAGTTCTGAATCTTGGCTGTGACTCGGGTTTGGAGACTTGAACTCATCTGTGACGGTAAATGACCACAGGGCTCTGCGGTGCTCAGGCTGGCTGCAGCAGCTCCAGGCGCGGAGGAACCTCCGCACACCAAGAGATCTGGGCTGCAGCAGCATCACAAAGCTGCTTTTGGATAATTCTGTACATCCCGGTGCAGCCTAGGCCCGGACAGGCACCGGGATGAAAGCACTTCAAGGAGCCTGGCGCGTTTTCTGCAGGAGGCACCGATTGGTGGCACAAGGGAGAAAGGGGTGGAGGTGGCTGTTCTTCCCAATGCAGGTCTGAGAGGACAAGAGGGGGCGGGAGGCGCAGGGAGAATTTGAAGGTCGAGTCCAGGGGGAGTTTTTCTGGATGGGAGAACTGTGAGCCTGTGTCAGTGTGGATGGTTCGGGACCTGGGAGGGGGTGCAGCCCTGATGGGTGAGGTCCATGGTGAGTAGGAGGAGGCTGGGGGCAGGGCCAGCCAGAGAAGGATTGGGAAAGAG
>NW_006780611.1:6915945-6916758 GCF_000442215.2 Lipotes vexillifer | reverse complement strand
AAAGAGTTGCAGCAGGGCGTCTGGGAGGGCTCCACTCCCCAGGGCCACCACCCCAGCCCCACACAACTGCAAGCACCCAGAAGCTTGCACTGGGCAGCACGGCTACACCCCAAGCCCTGCCAGCTCCTACTTTGCAGGAGATGGTGTTTTCAGGGATGTTACATCCTCCATCCCTCACTTATTGGCAGCTCCAGGGACTGCTAGGAAGCCTGTGGCCTGAACAGAAATGGCGGGGGGAGGGGGGGCGAGGGAGGGGTGCCTGGGAGAAGACCAGTTTCCGGAGGTAGAAGGCCTGGGTTTGGATCCTGGCTCTGCCATTAAAAACTGTGCAACCTTAGGCAAGTGACTTTACTTCTCTGAACCTCGGTATCTTCCCTGCAACAAGGAGAGAAAATGCCAAACTTGCAGGGTTGTCATGAGAAAAAATGGGCCCAAGAGCACAGCATGCCTGCCACAGGGTCAGGCTGCCTTTCCCCAGTGACAAGGAGGCAGGGAAGCCAGACCAGTCCTAAGTCCTCACTGTGAATGTGGAAAGGCAAATGCCAGCCTGACTCTTCTGCCCATGTAAGTGAGAAGCCCACAGCACAGGGCACTGCAGCACAGGGTGGCCTCCGGGCATGACAGGACCCCCAAGGACTCCCTATCTCCTGTCCCAAGCCTGTCTAACACCTCAGGCCCTGTGCTGGGCCGGATACCAGGGGTAGGTGACACCGTGGGGCGTGGACCCTGGCCTGGCCCTCGAGCGAGGATCGCCTGCCTGGGAGAGCCGTGTGTGTGCAGGGGCTCTGAGCCGGGAGGCCCTCCCCCCCCCCC
>NW_006780611.1:6896694-6915130 GCF_000442215.2 Lipotes vexillifer | reverse complement strand
AGCGTCCTGCAGGCGCGAGCCCCCCCCCCCCCCCCAGCAGCTTCCAGCTGCTCTTCCCCCATCCTGCCTGCTTGTCTGCCGCCCCTGTTGGGAAAGACTTTATCTACCACCTGCTGGCGCCTGATTCCTCCCTTTTCCGGTTCTTCTTTTGAATCTGTGGGCGCTTGAACTGTGGGTTTGAGAGCTGGCTGGCAGTCGGTGCCTCGCTCCCGACTCCAGCCCAGGGACTCCATGCTGAGTCTCTGGGGGAGGGGTCTGTAATCAAGGAACTTGACGGGGTGTGGGAAGCGCGCCCAAGCCATCAGCCCTTTCCATCCCCAGCACAGCAGCCCCCTCTTCCACCTTGGCAGCTCCAGCATCCATCCTTCTCTTCTCCCCAGCCAGGCTTGCCAGGCACTGCCCTCGAGGGGGATCCACCAGCCACCCTGATCCTGCCCTGCCTGGCCCTGCCTGGACCCCTCACCAGAGGAGGCCCAGGAAGGAGTCTGAAATCAATTTACAGGGTCAAGACATGCAGTTAAAAAAAATAGAACATGGAGCATCTCGTTTGTAGTAAGGACACTGTTTGTGACCTTCTGGTTTGTTATATTCCTACAACTGGATTCAGACAGGGTCACGCTATAACGTGCATCCCTTAACTTTGGGCCACTGTTAAAAAATTTTCTTTTAAGTCCTTGTCCTGGCGGATCCAGTTAATTCCCTCAGGCCCTGTGCAGCCCCACTCAGCTGCCCTCGGTCCTCACTCACTCGCTCCCTGACAGACGCCATGTCTACCAGGCTCTTGAGCCTTTGCCCACACTATTCCAGCTGCTCAGAATGCCCGTCTGTTCCCCTCCTCTCCCCAGGCTGTAGAGTCACCCTCTTCGTCTGCAGGACTCGCTTACCTCCTCCCTGAGCCACTCCTGGGTGCATGGCCCTGCCCGTAGAGCACAGACCCTCAGCCTTTGCTGTCAAGCCTCCGATGACAAGGACTAACCTCCACTGGGCGTGTTCCCTTTTGCAGATGAGAAAACTGAGGCTCAGAGAAGGGAGGAGGTTTGCCCAATCGGCAAAGTAGTTACTAGTGGAGGAAATGGGATTTTAAGCTGTGTCTCTTCGAGCAGATAACCCCACACTCTTATCCACTACTCTGAGCTACAATGTTAAAATCTCAAAGCAAGCAAAAGAAAAACCTTTTCAAATGAAAGAACTGCCCTCTTTTAAAGGGAGATAAAAATTCAGAGGCCTTTCCCCTAAATTTGGGTCATCTAATAGGGAAACACATCTGACAGCCCGAAGGGGGTCTGAGGGTGGTGACTAACCCTGCAGCATTAGGGGGACCGAGACTGTTGCCCAGCTTAAGAGAGCCTGTGGCTCCCAGAGCAGAAACCAGTGGCCCCATGATCCCTGTACAGACTGGTGCTGTGGCAGGGCCAGCCAGAGTCCCTCCCTCACCGCAGCACAGGCATCCTCTCACCCCTAGAATCTGGCACCCTCCCCCTCACACCCCTCCCTCCCCAGTCTCTCCAGCTGTCCTGGGCCACTCACTGTTCCTCTCACCATCCAACCCCAGAGCCAGGCCCTGGCCCCAGCTTCCCCCTCTGCCTGGAACTCAATCCCTTCCAGGGCACCGAGCCAAGGGTATGAGAGCCCAGAGGTGGCGATCAAAGGTATCCGTTCCAACTTAGGTCGATTTTAAATGAAAACGCTTTGTCCAGCTACAGAAGAAAGCAGTTCCCACGGTCTTTATTTTAGGCATGGAGTTTTGCCCTCCAATTTAATTCTGGCATCTCTCAGAGCCATGCCTTTTTTTCAAGGCCCTTCTGATGGGCTGCTAGGAAGACACAGATGTGGGGCTGCTGGTTTTATCACAGAGCTCTGGCCATTTGCCTGAGCCTGAATCCCGGGATGCCACAGAAAAACAGGTGAGTCCTTCAGGACACATGCATCAAACATGACGGTGCGTGGCCAAGCAGCTGATTAGGGAGAAGCGTGGAGCAGGCGCTGGAAGGCAATCTTTGAACAGAGCGTGTGTATCCTGGAGCTTTTAGCGCTGATGCCCTCGGAACACTGCCATCAGACTGGCTGTCACATCTTTCAACACCTCCGAATGACAAAGATGCTCGCGGATGTGGCTTGCCTGGGGGTGGGGGGGTGGGGGAGGGCATTTCCACGCCTGCCTGCATGCTGTTCTCAGGCCTCCAGACTCTGGACCCTGAGTGCACAGTGACCACACGGGGACACAAACCAAGTGCAGACTGTCAAATGTTTAGTCCCAGAAATGTACGAGCTTCACTGTGTTAATTGGTATTTTTATAGCAGTCACCTCCCTTTTGGCCTGTTTTGAAAGGCAAGTTACTCAAACTTTGGAGCTCGTTTGAGGGTGTGGCCTGGGGACTCTGTTTCTCCCTTTACAACCGGCTTTGCCCTTAAAGTAGGGGGTCAGGATGTGGTGGAGGTATGATAAAGCCAACGGCTGGAGTGAGGTTTTGCTCCTTGTCTCTGAAAGGGGAGAAATGGAGCAAGGGGGATAGACCCCACCAGGACGCATCCTTCAGCAAGGAATGTGTGTCCCCCGCAAAGTCCCACTGCCACTGGGAAGGGAACTGCCTGACAAAGCTGAAAGTGGTGAGATAAAGGGGAGTCTCAGGGATGGCAGAAACCCAGTGGAAGAGACCCAGCCCAGACAGAAGGGGCAGGGGCTTCCTGGAGAGGCGACCCTTGGAGCTGGCACTTTGTTTTTTAAATTATAACTCTTTAGGGCACACCGCCTCCCCCCACCCCCGCATTATGAAAGCGCAACGTGCTCACTGTATAAGTTCTAGACGCCTCAGCGAAGGATCGTAAGGGCCTCAAGCTTGTGTGCAGTTCTCCCCCCCTCCCGTGACATCACAGCTGTGAGCATTTTGGTCTTTCTTTCCCATCTCTTTACCGAGCTGAGCTTTGGAGAAAGCGTCAGCGGAGGCGGCCAGGTTTAGAGGGGAGGGTCCACGCGAGGGGGTTTAAGCCCAGGAAAGCTCCTGGGTGAAACATCTACAAGGCTTGAAACAGGCCAAGGAGTTGGGGGACTCCAGAGCCGTGGTGGAGTTGAAAGAAAGGGTTTGAGTGGGGGCCAGGGGGAGGTGGGGGGTTGAATGTTGTCCTGGAAACCTGGGGAGCCTCTGTGGGCCTCAAAATCGGGGAGTGACGTGATCACACTTGGTGTTAGGGAAATGACAAGAGAAATACTAGAGAGCTCCAAACAGCCCTCCTCAGGCGCCTAAAGTCCTCGCGTTAGTGACTCGTTCTGTGGGATTCGGCGCCCCCACCTCCAGCCTCCTTTTAAAATATAAATGCTTCTGGCCGACAACACACTAACTCCCTCCCGCGGACGCCTCCGCCAGATCACACTTGTATCCTGACTTCTCTTAAATCTCCCTCCTCCCTGAAGATCCTATACCCTCAGGGCACAAAATCACTCAACTGCCCTCCATCTTCCTCTCCCACCCCTTCCACATCCCCCAGTCTGCCAGCCTGGTCCTTCCCTCTTGTCCCATCCCCTCCCCTCCTAACATCCGATGCCTTCCACCCAGGAGGTCAGCAAAGACCCTGGCGGCTAAGCTGTGGCTCCTGTTCTTTCTGACCTTGGCCCTGGCCCCATAGACCCCTCCCTCTCCAGCCTTCCCCTTCTCACTTTCTTACACAGCCACCTCCTAAGGTTGGGTACTTGCTCCTCGGCTGTCTGTACCCTCACCTGCCCCAGGTAAGCTCAGTCGTGCTCCACACCTCTGAGCTCCTGCACATTCAGAACCACAGGTGAACACCCCGGGGAGCAAGGCTGGTTCGTCAGGGACTGGGAGAGTCGACCAGAAAGGGCACCACAGAGAAAGTAAGAAAGTACCAGAGCTTGACCTTGGCCGACAGGTTGGAGTCACCAGGTAGGCAAGTGAGAGGACACCTTCCAGGCCAAGGGAGCAGCAGGAACGAAAGCTCAGGGGCAGACAGTCACCAGCACGGCTCAAAGTGGGGTGTGGGGAAGGGGGGCAGGAACCTGGGAGGAAAGGGTAGCCCAGGGCCGGGGGAGGGGGAGGGTTCTACCGAAATTCTCCACAGCAAGAACCAGCTGGTGGCAATGCGGCTGTCTGCAGCTGCGCTCCATGGACCCAGGGGTGATCATCCTTATATATACACACTCTCTCTTGGGCCCCTAGCTCCATAGGACAGGTGTGAGAAGGGGAGGTTCTGATTTAAAGGGTATGCATGCTTTAAATTTTGGTACGTGTTGCCAAGTATGAACTTGCTTTCGGAAACGTACCCTTGGACCCTATGACCAACACTGTAGCAAGTGCCTCGCCTGAATGTCTGAGGATGGGCTGCCTGATGGGAGGAGGCCAAATCTGCACTTGAGCTTGGGTTGCACCCACTTCCTGCCCCCACCCCTACCCCACAACCTGCCCATGAGCAGCAAGCAGGGACCAGGCCTAGAACCTCAAGAGGGCGCCAGCTCTGGCCCTACCCTGTCTCCACCACAGCCCACGCAGTCTTGGGGTGGCTGTGTGTGTTGACGGGGGAGCAGATACTCACCAGGCCCACCCCCTCCTCCAGGCAGCCTGTCCCCACGATGGAGACCCACGAACCTTCCCTGAGGGGTCCCAGGTGCCAGCCCTGGGGCCATCGGTGGTCCTGGATGTGCCCTCCTCTTGCCACTGGCAAGAGGCCTGCATAGGAGGGTGCTGAGTGCCATGACAGGGAAATAGGAGCTCAGAGCGGTCAGGTGACTTGGCCAAAGTCTTCCAGGACTCAAACCCAGGTAGGTCATACCGCCCTTGCCAGGAAGCCAGGTCGCTGCTCCACCTGCCAATATCGCATCTACTCCCTCTCCCTCCACCTCTCCAGGTTCAGTTCAATCGCCCCCTTCCCTTCCTCTGGCTTTGGCCCCCACCCCAGTGCCTGACACCCTCACTCCCACTACCATGAGGCCCCACCTAGATCCTTAACAAGCAAGCAACCAGGTGGAGGGTCAAATCCTGTTTCCCGGCTTATGTTTACCCAGCACCCCGACATCCACTCCCTCATTCACGAATCAGGAGGGTTTTGTCACTCCTCTCCTGGTGGCATCACACCTCCACCCTGCTCAGAACTCCAGGGGTAGTCTGGCTGCGAGTTGAATTTATCCTGTTACTGTTAGTATTTCCTGGGCATCCTCTGGGTGCCAGGCGCCATGCTGGGAGTCAAGGATTCGAAGCCAGGTAAGTCCGCACGTGTTCTGCCCTCTCGAAACTCACAGTCCATACAGGGAGGCGGGCAGCGCAGAGAGAAGCAGCCTTAATGGGAATATACCCCCTGGAGGCACCGAATACACGTGTGCCTGGAGACCACACATGAGTACCCACAGCCACAGACAGGAACACCTGGGACGTCAATCATAACTAAATAGATTGCAGTATATTCATTCAATGGGACGCTCCACAGCAGGGGTTGACAAACATGTTCTGTAAAGGGCTAAGTACTAAATACTTTACACTTTGCAAGCCATATGGTCTCTATCACAGCTACTCAGCTCTGCTGCTGTGGGGCAAAAGCAGCCATAGATGAGCCGTGAATGGCTACGCATGGCTCCGTTCCAATAAAACTTTACTTATGGACACGGAAAAGGGGATACCGTCATCACTTGGTATCCACGGGGGATTGGTTTCAGGACCCATCATGGATACTAAAATCCACAGATGCTCAAGAGAGGGGGTATCTTGTGTGGGTTGAGGGGTACAGCGGCTTTGGGACACTAGAATGTTCTCTTTCTTGAGCTGGGTGGTAGACACACAGGACTATTTATTTAATATGTATTGTAGTTTTCTGTGTCTGTATTATCTTTCATGATATAATGGCATAGGATTCATAAAATGGCATAGACCGTCAACTGGATATATCTTAAAAAACATAATGTTGAGGGACTTCACTGGTGGTCCAGTGGCTAAGGCTCGACGCTCCCAACGCAGCAGGCCCAGGTTCCATCCCTGGCCAGGGAACTAGATCCTGCATGCATGCCGCAACTAGGAAGTCTGCATGCCACAACTAGAGATCCCACATGCCGCAATGAAGATCCACGTGTCGCAACTAAGACCTGGAGCAGCCTAATTAATTAATTAATTAACATAAATAAATAAAATTATTTTTAAAAACAAAACAAAAAAACATAACGTTGAGTGAAAGATGCAGGTCGCAAAGAACACCCACAGTATCATTCTGATTATACAAAGTTCAAAAACAAGCCAGACTAATCTATATTACTTAGGGACGCAAACTAAAGGATAAAAGTATAAAGAAATGCCAGGAAGCGACTGCCCCAAATTCAGGATCCTGGTGCCTCTGAGGGAAGAGGGGTTGTCTTGGGGTGTCCAGAGGCTTTGGGGCACTAGAATGTTCTCTTTCTTGACCTGGGTGGTAGACACACAGGATTTTGTTTTATAATATTTATTGTACTTTCCTGTGTATGTATGCTATTTCACAATTTTAAAAAAGAAAGCAATGACAACAGGACCAACTGGAATGGCATCTGAACCCCTACCTGACGAGCATTTATAGTCCACCTGGAATCATATCTCAGTGGGAGTTGTATCCCACAGCTCTGCTAAGAGACCCTCCTCCCCAGTCAAACTGAACCTCTCACCATTCCCTCGCCCTGGCTTTGCCTTCTGGCCTGCCAGCCTTTATTCATGCTGTGCCTGCCACCCACCCACCTGCTCTGTCTCCTCCCTGTCTCCCCTTCCAACACTCCCCCTGCCCCACCTCCAGCAGAGAGGTGCTTCTCGTCCGCCAGCCTTGAAAGCTCTTTATTGGGATTAGACGAAGATGAAAAGCAGAGGCCAGTCCTGACAGAGGCCCAGAGCTGCGGGAAGGGAGGCAGCAGGCTCCTGAGCATCTTGTGGACAACAAAGGGAGTGGTGACCCTGAGCCCAGAGCAAACGGGGGAGGGGAGGCAAGCCTGCATCGGTACTCTGGCCTTGGGTCTTGTTCTGCGGGTGAGTCTCATGGACTCCACCAGGCTTGGGGTGGGGGCTGTGGCTTGTTCACCACCAGGTCCCCCCAGTGCCTAGAACTGGTCCCCTTCAATGAATATTTGAGAAATAAATACAGCCCAGAGCTCTGGAAAGGCCAGGGAGAGAAAGAGGACTGACTGTTTTGAGGACACTGAGGCTCAGAAAGGTTAAGTAACTTGCCTGAGGTCACACAGCAGTCAATATAAGAAGGCAGGACTTGAACATGGTCTGTCTGGCCTCAGAGCCCTTGGAGGTGACTTGAGGCCTGGTGGAAGCAGGGCTAGAGCAGGTGTGCAGCTGCTCCCAGGAAAGCTGAGCCTCAGACTCAGATGATTCACCTCTGAGGAGAGCAGGTGCCCACGAGACCAGAGGTGGCTTCTAAACCCTTTGAGAAAAGTAGCATTTGCCGAGGGCTCAAGAGACCAGAGGAGAGCAGGAGGAGGAGGGTTGGGAGCAACAGAGGTCCTGAGATGCCATCCGAGGGTGTGCTGGAAACCCCTGGAAAAGTCGAAGTGACCCCAAGGAACCCGTGGGCTCCCCAAGATGTAGAGCCAGCCAACTGAATCTTGCATTTCGATTGGCTCCTCTAGGCTGGCAGGTGGCTGACATTCTCTGAGCCCTAACCACATGCCCTAACCTCAGTCTGGGGATGGGCCACCAGCAAGCACTACTGTTGCGCCCACTTGACAGATGAGACCATCGAGGCACATTAACATTAAGAACCTGCCCAGGGGCCCAGGATGCGTTGCAGAGCTTAGACCCAAACTCAGGCTGAACGCCCCTGGCCTGCACTCAACGCTGCATCAGGCGGTTCAGGGAAACGGTGCACTGAGCCGAAGCTTCATGGACAATATGCTCCGCAAGGCCCACGGTGGACACAGCTGAGGCCACAGGCTGGGTCTTGGTGCTGGCAGTTGGTGGAGCTGTTTGCACCAGGCTGATGGGTGAGGTCAGGGGAGGCTTGGGGGACATGGGAGAGGTAGGATTCCCACCACCAAACCCTCAAAGCTCAGAGACAAGAGGGTGGGGAAGGGGTGTGGCACAGCAGAGAGACAGAGCCAGGCGCCCACAGGGGAAGGACCAGGAATAATGGGGTGCTGTCTGCTGCTCCAAGAGGTTCTAGAAGGGACCTCCCTGGTGCTCCAGTGGTTAAGACTCCACGCTCCTAATGCAGGGGGCACGGGTTTGGTCCCTGGTCGAGGAACTAAGGTCCCAGATCCCGCATGCTGCAAGGCGCTGCCCCAAACTAAGAGAGTTTCTAGGAGACCACAAGGTGTTTCCACCTCTTGCGAAAGAGCAGAGTTTCTCTTTTGTATGTTTGCTGCAAGACTGGGGGGGAAAATCTGTTGTTTCTTTTCAGTCAAGAGAGTTACAAAAATACTTTTCACAGCAGCACCCTGAAAAGTCTCTTCCACTCGGGTACTAGAATGTGCCAGGTCCCTTTTGGGGAGGAGGGACCACACAAAGAGAAATGATGGGAATTGGGGGGAAATTAAGTTAAAAATGAAAAAGTAGGAGTTCCAACACACTGTCACCAACAAGCCACATTTCCTCAGGCCATCTTTGCATCTGTCCATGGGTGGGTGAGTTGGGGTGTGTGAGGTGCCCAGATGAAAGGAGATGACCTCGCAGGGGGCCGGGCCTCGAGGCCTGCAGTAGGTGCCACACAGTCAAGTCTTGCCTCCCCAGGGGGGTAGATTTTTCTGTGAAGAATGTTCTTTACAAAGAAAGGTAAGAGGACCCCCCAGAGCCCACTGCCAAGAGTCCTGGCTCAGGGCTGAACCTGGCCTCTACCTACCCTCCAGGCCGTGGGCAAGCTACCTGGCCTCCCTGGGCCTCAATTTCCCGGTTCCTAAATGGTGCCAGTGGGGACAGCACCCCGAGGGAGCCTCGAGGGGGCCTGAGTACACGTGTGAGGCCCAGCTTACGTGCTCCAAGAGGCTAATTCATGATAAGAAGAATAGCTGCTACTGTTTATGGTATAACGAAAGGCAGAGGATGCAGTAGACGGTGGAGAGCAGCTCCTGGAAAGCTCATAAAAGTCAAGGTGAATGAGAAGGAAAGCACCCAGCCTGCACCGCGGGGGCGGGGGGAGGAGCCTGGGGCTGCAAGAAGGTCGGCACTGCCCAGGTGAGACTGAGCCTCAGGGACCCCGGGGTGGGCAGCCCTGGCCAGGGACGCCCCTGGGAGTTCCCTGGCCTGGATGAACTCGCCCCAAAGCCACTCATCCCAGGGCCTGGCTTGGATCCAGGCCACCCAGCTTCTGAGGGAACCTGGGACCAGGAAAGGGGCACAGTGTCAGCCCCCGGAAAGTAATGATGTGGCCTCTGGTTGTATTTCAGGAAGTGGGAGGTGCCCCCCATTCTGGCAACAGTGGCAATTCTGTGCCCCAGGTATTGTGCTCCCATGGCCAGCAGCTGCCTCCCTCCTCCCCCGGCTAAGAGGGGCCACACCTGGGCAGGTTCCACGCGGTGGCTCCACTGTAAGCTGCCTTGGGAGTGAGTTGTCCCTCCCCAGGGATCTTGCACCCAACTGGATGCCCCCAGGCCGCAGCAAGGCCCACCCACCTCTTTGAAGGGCCAGGAGGTCAGGCTGTGCCGGGAGGGAGGCTGTTCCAGCAGCGAGGGTGGGGAACGCTGCCACCACCTCTTCCAAAGCCACCTTGGCAAGGCCTTAGCTAAACATCTCCTGGTCCCTGAAGGCTTCCCCTGTGAAGTCTGCAATGTTCAAACGCAACCAGCAAATCCCCCGAGACAGGTCCCGGGAATTAGCCGCGGGGCAACACGAGCCAGAGAGGAGCGCGTGGGAAGGAGGATGGCGTACCTGTGCCTGCGAGCTGCAGGGTCCAGGGGAGCAGGAACAAGCCCAGGAGCCGGGGGGCTGGGATGGGGCCCGGCAGGGCTCGCCACCAATGAGGCCCGCTCTCCATCGGGGCCTCCGGGTCAGTGTCCCTCCTTCCTCTTTGGCTCACAGAAGGGGACAGCCTGCTGGCAACCACAGTTCCCCTTCACGAAGCCAACAAGCTCCTCCCTGGCCGCCCTTCCGCTTCCTCAAGTCCTCAGTTGGCCCCCTTGTCCTCTCAATAACCCCAGAATTGGGCTTCCCTGGTGGCGCAGTGGCTGGGAGTCCGCCTGCCAATGCAGGGGACACGGGTTCGTGCCCCGGTCCGGGAAGATCCCACGTGCCGCGGAGCGGCTGGGCCCGTGAGCCATGGCCGCTGAGCCTGCGCGTCCGGAGCCTGTGCTCCGCAACGGGAGAGGCCACAGCAGTGAGAGGCCCGCGTACCGAAAAAAATAAATAAATAAATAAAATAACCCCAGAATTTCCACTCAAGTAGTGGGAACAGCCCCAGGCCAGATGGCCGGCCGCCAGGTGAGGATCTTGTCCAGGGGAAGAGTTGGGAGGGGCCAGGCCTCCCAATCCCCGCGGGGGGTGGGCTTCTCCCTCCTCAGCCCCTTTCCAGCTAGTGGCCTGTCCAGAAGACACTGGTGACAGAGGTGGACACAGGATTTCCACGGGATTTCCAGGGCTGGTTTAGCTGCTCACGCCTGAAACTCTTAACAAAAACAAAAAACCAACCCCATTCACAGAAAGCTCCCCTCGGAAATAGTCCAGGAGCCCGTTGGATTAAGGTGCTCCTTCAAGAGTAGGGTTTTGGGTGTGGGAGCAGGGGGTGGAAGTGGTCGGGAGGATGGGACGGGGCAGGCCGGCACGGGGAGGGTAGGAGCCACAAGTTCCCAGCCTTCCACGGGGCCAAAGAGCCCGTCATTAGCCCAGCGAAGCCCACCCTGGGTGCCCTGCAGAGGCCCAGCCAATGCCTCCCCTCTGACCGACCTCACGTGAGATGTCTTTCCTCCCTGCAGCTTCCCTAAACTTGAGCCACCGCTTCTCCACCAGGAGACACGTGAATTTCTTCCCCGTCCAGCCAGAACAACAGCCCCTGTCCTCCCCTCCACAGGCCCCAGCACAGGTAATTCTTTGCCGCCTGGGCCCCTTTCCCCCGCAGACTGGGAGCCGCTCGTCCTGACCTTCTGGAGCCCAGCACCGGGCAGGGCCGAATGTGGGGGGACAGAGGTCTGCCGCGTGTCCGGAGTGGCAGAGGGAAGGGGTCTGGGGAGGTGGTGAGAGGAGCCAGCTGGCACGGGAGGAAGGCGGGCTGAATGGAAGGTGATGTGTTTCAGCGCAAGCTGAGCGCTTCCCCTCCTTTCCCCATTAGTGCCCATCAACCCTCAAGATAAAGGTTTTTATCCCAATTTGACAAACTACGCCCCCAAGAGGCAAAGCAACTTGCCGAGATCAGGGTGGGTACCTGGGGCCGGCATTCAGTACCCAGCTGTGTGAAGCCGGAACCTCTCTCCCCACCCCTGACGCGGCCCCCAGGGATGGCAGGACAGGGTCCAGTTTCCACCCTTCGTCAGAGTGCTTTCCCCTCAGCCACTTAGCACACAAACAATGAAAACCAGAAGCCGTTTCCCACCAACTCCAGGAGTGCCAGGAGGATGGCAAGCAGCAGGGCCCACCCACCAGGTGAGGAAGACGTATGAACACAAGACATTTCCTACTGGCTGGGGGGCGGTGGGGACCCCAGTGGTATTGACTGTTGATCCATCACAGTGATACATGATAGCATATGTCACAGTGAGACACAGATAATCTGCTTCACGCTGTTTCCGAGTTCCTGGGGGGAGCAGGTTGTCTAAGCACCTCGATGCCATGGTGATAGACGTCATGTTAATGCCTCCACGCACGGAGGGAGCACTGTGAAGGCATCAGTCTGTGCCTCTGGGGTCTCTTTATGACTCGGCATCGGGAGGCAGCTGAGCGCCAGGCAGCCTCGGAACACGGACCTGGGCTCTGCCTCCACACCTGCCTGTCCACTCCGGGGCTGCTCTACCTTCCCCCAGCCACCAACACAAGGCCCTGGGCCCCCTAACGGCGCAGCCCACCTGCGGATCTGCACGCTCGGAGCCCCAGGAGCTTTGCCACCTCTGAGCCCAAGTCCAGCCCACGGCCTCTTGCCTGCCTGTGGCCTTCTGTTTTTCTTCTTTACCTCTGAACCCCCCTGGGCCTAGCACAGTGCCGGCACCTAGTATGTGCTCGATAAATATTGGTGCATGAATGATGGATGAATGAGCATAAGACGGTGGTAAAGTGCCTCCCTCCCGGGCTTGCTCTGAACGTGGGTGCCTAACATCGAGCCTGGCACATAGTAGGCTCCCTTCAGGCCCCTGTGGGATGGCTGGACTCCAGGGTGAGGCGGGAGAAGGGCCATGCCCTCCCCGGGCAGATGTGACTTGAAAAGAAGTGGCTGGGGGTCTTGGGTCATTGTTGAGTTTCCTAGATGTTCTGAAGCCACCCAGTCTCCTGGGGAGAGGCAGGCATGGACCTTGGGTGGGGAGCCAGAGGGCCCAGGCTGTACTGTCTGGGCCTCAGGAACAAGGGTGATGGAAGAGAAACCACAGCACATTCAGAAACCTCATTTTCTTCAAGACTCTCCACCTCCTCTCACTGAAGTGGCCACCAAGCAATGAACTTGCTGGACTTCGGTCCATAGGCTTCTCCTCTCCCCTGCCCTTGGTGGGAGCTTCGAATAAGTGGGTGAAAGGAAGAGCAGAGGACATGAGGCTCTGTTGGCATCTCCAGTGGGCAGCCAGAAGCTTCGCGGCCTTTGGGCCAGGCCTCCACAGCTGAGTCTGCAGGCGAGGGCCCTGGGGCCGGCATACTCAGTCCCTGCTCTTGTCTAGTCATCTGTCTGCCTGTCCACCCATTCATCCATCCATCCATCCATCCATCCATCCATCCATCCACCCATCCATCCATCCACCCATCCATCCATCCATCCATCCATCCATCCATCCATCCATCCATCCATCCATCCATCCATCCATCCATCCATCCATCCATCCATCCATCCATCCATCCATCCATCCATCCATCCATCCATCCATCCATCCATCCATCCATCCATCCATCCATCCACCCATCCATCCATCCATCCATCCACCCATCCATCCATCCATCCATCCATCCCTTCACATTTTGCTGAGCACCGGTTCTTCACCAGGCACTGGCCTCAACAGAAGGATGCAGAAGTGAAAGACCCCAGCTTCAAGGAGCCCATGTCTCAGGGCAGGGGGAGAACTATAATATATATATATATTATATATATATTATATATATATATATAGAGAGAGAGAGACCTAATATATAGGCCTCCAGATAATATAATCAACACAATTATACAATCACGTTGCAGTTCAGAGCAGTTACTCAATGCCATACACCATCCAAAATGATTTTAATCTACACATCAATTTAATCCTCACTGCAATTCTACAAGGCAGGTACTATAATCACTACCATTTTACAGATAAGGACACTGAGGCACAAGGAGGTTAAAATAAAATTTGCTCAAGGTCACACAGCTAAGAAATGGGTCCAGGGGAAATGACCCAGCCTCTGCTCCTAACCACTGCTCCAGCCCACCTCAATGGCAGAAGTGTGTACAGAGCAAAGAGGGAGGCAGGGGAAGAAGTGAACTACTTGGGGTGGAGGGAGGAGGGGCTACCCAGGAGGACTTCATGGAGGAGGTGGCAGCTGTGAAGGAAGAGGAAATGGGGGAGCACACACATCCCCTACAGTCCTAAGGCGCCTTGTCCACACAAAGACTAAAGCTTTCCAAACTGGACCACAATTGCTGGCCTCCATACACATATTAAGTGCCTACTGTATGCCAGGCAGTGGGAGTACAAAACATAAATCATAGTTTTGCCCTTAAGGTGCTCCCTGTCTAGGGAGGAAAACAGAACCCCCAGACAGGATTTCCAACTGCCCCAAGTGAGTGAGGGTGAGTGATCGAGTGAGGTGAGGCCCCTGGAGCCGCACTTGGCTCCAGTGCTTAGGATCTGCTGTGTCTTCTCTGCGTTTCCTCCCCAGGCTGCACTTTGGGCAGCGGGTGCACGGGAAGCCGGAGGGTACCATTCCCCTCCCTTTCCCACCTGCAGGAAGTGACTTCCTTCCTCCATATAGACGCCAGCACCAGAGGAGCCCACCAGTTGGAGGGGCCCCCTGAGAACGCCCTCTGAACTGGCCTGGCGGTCGAGATGGAGAATGTCCCCCTCTGTCGGGCCTGCACATCCCCACTGCCCGGAGTACCAGGGCAGCTGGGTCGGCTCCTTGTTTCCTTCCATCCTTTCCCTCAAGCACCCCCGCACTAGAGAGAAGGGTGTAGAGGGCAGCCTCCCTCCTCTCCTAGCAATGCTCAGGTTCGCCTTGGAGGCCCCCTTTCTGCACCATGTAGCAGCCTGCAGGTGGGTGGTGCTGACAGACCCCCCACCGCTGACCTCAGTCAGAGTGGACCTGACCACCAAGCCCAGGGGGCCCGAGAGCTGGCTATAACTCAGTCGAACGAGAGCCATCTAATTGTGAACTTTCTCAGGAGGGAATGAGCTCTCTGTTACTGTAGCTGTGCAAACCATCCACCCTGCACGCTGCTGGAAGATGCCTACCTGGCCTGGAATGCTGACCTGGCCCATCTCCAAAGTCCCTTCTCAGTTCAAGCTGCTCCGATTTGGGCCTGTTTATGAAATATTTGCTTCATGCCAGACACCATTATAAAGGCTTTACATGTATTGAATACTTCAGTCCTCACAGAAACCTCATGTGGGTAGGTGTTATTATTGCCCCTATTTTACAGACGAGGAAACTGAAGTTCAGAGACTGTAAGCCACTTAACCTAAGTCCACACAGCTAGTAAGCAGTGGAACAAAGACTTGAGCTCCTCGGCTGCACTTCTAATCACTACGCTCTCCTGCAATTCATTTGATTCTCCCAGCGGGGGGCTAGTATTGCAACCCTCATTTAGTGATGGGGAAAAATAAAGTGGCCTGCTTGGGGGTCACAGAGGGGACCACAGTGCAGGGTTTTCCTATTGGACATATACTCAGAGTTAGATAAGACTTTCCTTGCTAACTCTGTTGTGGGGAGGCAGCAAGGAGCTAGTGCCCCCTCCCCAGCCCCTGCCACACTGAAAATAATCCTAAAGATCTGAAAAACTAAGATGGCATCATTTTTCAACCTTTATTCCATGTTCACCACGTGCCAAGGCCCTGTTAGGATTAGGCTCTTGGTACAATTGTGTCCCCAGCAGAGACAAGCACCGACCAGGAGGCTAATCACTGGAGGTCCTTGGGCGGCGGGGACCAGAGCTTGAAGGTCCACGTACTCAAGCTGCCACCCCCCCCCCAGCCACGAGGACAGCCCCTGGGTTGTCCTGTGCTGATGGCGCCACCTGGTGGCACATGTGGCTCTCACCTGTGATGTCTTCCTCTCCAGGTCACTTCTTCCCTCTCTGGGGTCTTGGGCTGCCCAGAGGCCACTACTCAGCAAGGTCAGAGCAGAACTCGAGAGGCCACATGATAAAGTCGCAGGGGCAGGGGGTGGACAGGGCAGGCAGGACCAGGCATGTGCTGGGGGCCTGTGGGAACAGAGGGCGGGGCATGCGGCTGTAGGGCCCCAGCCCGCCTGCCTCCCTGATGCCTTTTCTGGGCACCCACAGGAGCCTCCTTCAGAGCCCGCCCCACTCTGTCCTAACAGCTGCTTTGGCTGGGAACACCTTAGAAATTCCTCTTGGGAAAGCTTCATAGGAGCCAGTTATTGGGCGCCAGGAAAACCAGTCCGTGGCTCCCAGCTGGGCTCCCCATAGAGAGTTCAGCCAATTAAGGAAGCAATTAGCCTCCCCTGAGGCTAATTCATGCACTGTCACCTAACAGTTTTATGGTTCTTTGGGACAGAGGGCCTCAGTTCCCTGTGGGCAGAGGGGGGGTGTGTGTGTGGCAGCCACTCCTTACAAAGATTCCTGGTCCCACCCCAGCGATCCAGCTCCACAAGGCTTCGGGAGGCTAGAGGACCTGTGTTTTAACAGATGCTGGTTGTCACACTTGAGAAACTGCCCGAAGTGCTTCCCAAGGCAGATTTCCAAGGGGCTGTGGGTAGGGTGATGGGCAGCTCTCCAGGGGGCCTGCTCTGAAGGGGCCACTGGCCAGGAGGAGCCCTTCAAAGAGGCTGGGTCGTCCCTCCTTCCTTCCCTCTCCCCGCTTCTCCACTTGTCCTCCCTCCCTTCTCCCTCCCCCTTGGAAGGCCGGTGTGGTGGAACTGGAACAAGCCCCCTCCATTTGCATCCCAACCTTACCTCCTAAGCCAGTGGGGGCAGTTTCCTCACCTGCAGTATGGGGGTAAAATACCCACCTTGCACGGATTGGATGAAGAACAGCTGTGGTAACAGGTGCGAGTGCTTGGCAAAGGATGAGCTGTTGATTGAAAGTAGCTGTTTTGCCTTAAGCCTTTGAGCCTCTCTCCAGGAGGTCTCTTTACAAGAGGTGGGCCGGCGGCTCAGAGGGGAGCAGGTTCTGCAGAGAACAACAAGGGTCCAGCATCAGGAGACGAGGCAGGTGTGGCTCCCAAAGGTGTGCAGTTATGAATGAGGAACTCTGCCTGGGGGGCGGGTCTGGGGGCAGCAGGGAGACACGCGGGAAGGTTGGGGAGTGGGAACGGGACGGGAGACCTTCCAGGCAGCCTGGAGTCCTCGAGCTGGTCCCCTGGTAGGTTCCAGAGCAGGGTGCAGGGGGCTGGGCAGCATCCGGCGACTCTCTCACCAGCTGACCCCTCAGGAAAGCTCTGCTCTCCCCTCTCCTCCCTGCCCAGAGGTACCTTTCCTCTCACTTCTCTTCCCATCGAACTGTGTCTAGGCCCACTCCCTCATACCCTCTGCCTGGGGAGACCTGGGTCAAGGTCAGAAGGCCTTAGGTCCACAGACAGCAAAGAACCCGGGCCAGCACCTCTAGTTCCTACAGCAGTCCAGAAGTCCCTCCAATGACCCACAAGGAACTTTGGTTCGCTCATTCATTCATTCAGCAAACATCTCCAGGGCGTTGCTCTGAGCCAGGCCCTGTCCTGGCACCTTCCATCTAGGACAGAGCTTGACACCCACACATCTAAGTCACAACCCAGTGGGAACCCAGTGTGAAGGGGACACAAGCCCAGATCAGGCTGAGCCTGCCATGGAAACCAAGCCCAGAGCATTCACGAAGTCTTGGTAAGATGCTCCAGGAGTAGAAGAGAGAGCGCTGGCAGGAGGGGCTGGGACGTCAGGTCCAGGCTAAGAAGCTGAGACAGGACAGGGGTCCAGGGGAGCCAAACTGGGACGGACTCCCTCCTCCCCCATCCTCTGACGAAGCTACCTTCTCTCTCCAGTGTCAACAGTCAGATGAATGAAACCATTTATTTTTCTATTAAAAAATTACTGGTATTGCAACTAGTATAGATTGCTACTGTTTTCACTTCACATGTACAGATTTTCAGCCACACTCTGAGTTAAGCAGATTCCTGGCTGTTCCTGGAAGCCCGGCATCATTTATGACACGGTTTCTGAGTGGAAAGACTTTCTCCAGAAGACAGCTCATTTGGAAGTAAAGAGATTTCCTGCGTTCACTGGAGTGAAAATCCCGTTCTTTACAAAACCGCCTGCAACACTGAGGAGAGGCTGTGGGCTTTTTAGGACCAGAAGTCTTCACGGGGCGTGCGGATCGAGAGGAACCAAGTCTGCCCTTCATCCAGGTAGAAAAAGAAAGGGGAAAAGTCAGCTGAGTCTAGACCTTTGGATGCTGCGCCATGAAATTTCCACCGGGTCACAGCAGATGGGCAGCAGCCTGAGAGCCCAAAGATTTCACTCACCCAGAAACCTCCTCCCCAGGAACTTGCCCCACCCCCACGGAGCCCAAAGGAAAGTATTTTCAGGCTTCTTTCATTGGACTTGGGTGAAAGTATTCCTAAGCAGTGGCCCAGCCTGGCTGGGAGCCCGGGCCTGAGTCACCGCATCCCTGCGCCCTGCTGGCCACTTCTTTTCCGTTTTTCCCTCCCTGAATCTATCTGCTGATCTTTGTGTCACCACCTTCTGGAAGATGAGCCATGCGCAGGCCATGGCCATCCCTGAGCTGCCCATGGGGCCGGGGCTGGGCTCCTTGCCAGATGCAGCTGACCTCAGAGTAGGCAGGAGGCCCTTTGTCACCTGGCCCAGGGCCTGGACCCAGGCAAGGGTCCCCTCTGACACCATCCTGCCCCCTCCCCCACAGAGGGGGAGGGGAGGAGACTAGCAAATGGTGCTGGGGTCCGGGCAGCTGTGCTTGGGGTCAGGTGGGGAGGGTGGAAGCAGGGGTGAGGGCCGGAGGCCTTGGCTGTTTGCGGAACATACTGGGGGAGGAGGAGATGAGGGGGGATGGGTTCAGTGGGCTTCCTGGGGTCTGCAGGTGGCCTGGGGCTCCTGCCACCTCTCCCTGGAGTCCCTGCGGCTTTGCTCCCTCCCCTCCCCACCCCTCCCTCTGCTTGTGTTCCACCCGTGACGGGAGGCTCTCAGGCTCACGGAGCCACCCCTGCCCTGGATGAAA
>NW_006780611.1:6878747-6896333 GCF_000442215.2 Lipotes vexillifer | reverse complement strand
GCGGGCTTTCTCTAGTTGCGGCGAGCGGGGGCTACTCTTCCTTGCGGTGCGCGGGCTTCTCATTGCAGTGCCTTCTCTTGCTGTGGAGCATGGGCTCTAGGCGCGCCAGCTTCAGTAGTTGCAGCATGCAGGCTCAGTAGCTGTGGCTCACGGGCTCTAGAGCACAGGCTCAGTAGCTGTGGCACACGGGTTTAGTTGCTCCGTGGCATGTGGGATCTTCCCAGACCAGGGCTCAAACCCATGCCCCCTGCACTGGTAGGCGGATTCTTAACCACTGCGCCACCAGGGAAGCCCTTTCCCTCAGAGCTTTCACCTCCAGGTCTTTCTTCTTCCATTTCCCGAGCAGGTCTCTTTCCTTCTCACAGGTGAGAACAGGGGTGTGTGGTCCCCTGCCTCCCCCTCTTCAGGCCAGGACATCCCTGGTCCTGATCATTCCCCCCACCCAGCTTCCAGACCCTTCCCCATAGAGGGCTCCTCCAGCCTGCATCTCCCTAGTGCCCAGCTGGGGTCTGACCAGGGCTGAGGTCAATGGGACCATGGCCCCGCCCACATTCTGGACAGATGCCTCCTGAGAATCCCCTACCTCCTTCTGGGTCCCCTGTTTCCCCTGAGCTGCTGGTCGACCCTCTGCTGTGCCCCCTCTATGCCCCAGAGGCCACCCCCCACGTGGGTCCTCTTTTGAAGTAACTCATGATGTTGACTAACGTCTGCCTCTCACGTGGCAAAGCCTGCCCTTCCCTGAAGGGGCCCATCAGGGCGGCCCGAAGGGAGAGGCATTGCCGCAGAAGACCCCCTCTTTATCCCGACAGGCTGATCCCAACCCCTCACATCATTGGCTGAGATTGTTCACAGGTCATTTTGATTTAGAAAAAGGCTTTCTCGGGCTCTTGGGATCCGCTCTCTATGTGGAAGTTTAGAGCAAAGATAATACCCACTTAGCGGGGACCATGGGAGGAACTGAAACCATCTTTGTGAGACATGCACCAGGAAAAGACGGAGGGAAGGGGCTAAGAACTGGCACCTGTTACAGACGCAGGAGGCCTGCAGGCACTTTACACACGTGATGTCACAGCCCCCCAGAAGGGACACGATCCCCCTGTTGACAGAGAAAGAATCGAGCTGGGGAATCCAGCCAGCCAGGATCCAGAGCGAGGCAGTGGTAGGAACAAGCCCCTCTCTTCTCTGTAAACCGCCTGCTCTCAGCACAGAGGAAACTGGGGTCTGAGGCTTACAGTTTCAAGGGGATTTTCACCGGAAAAAATCCCTACAGTTGCAAAGCCAATTTTAGGTATGACTGTGAATATTAACTTCCCCTTCTTGTGAGAACAGAACTCACAAGTTACAAGTTCTAAAAGGCTGACAAAACCATAACATCAAGCAACTCAGTAACATAGAATATTCTGTATTAACTGCCCGACCACCTCTATAATGCATTCCCTGTGATTTTGTACACTGATCACCTCTTTGTCGGACAAGGATTCTGGAACGTCATATTCTATCGAGAGAATATAAATTTCGACCAAGTTTCCTTCATAGATGAGCAGGAAGAATTCAGGGCATGTCCAGTTTCCTCACGCGGGGACTACCCTGCTCCTTGGATGGACGACCCTCCATACCCAGTGTGGCTGTGATGTCCTCTGTGCAGGGACCTATTGTGAGTTATGTTCATTGATGTCAGTATTTCATGTCAAATCACCAGGAGATTTAAACCTTATTCCATCGTGTTCATCGGATGTCCTCTTCTTTATTCATTGGTGGGAGAATTCCTGCAAAAGCCATCTGGACCCTCAACAGCCCAAGAACTGGCCTCCATGTGGAGGTAACTGGGAGCCACATAACCCAGGGTCAGTCCAGCGCCAGCCGTCTGGAAGAGAGAAGGGAAAGGAATCGAGGGGAAAGAGGTTTAACTAACTGAGGTTGAAATGTCTCACATCTGCAAACCTTACAGAAACCTATGGTCATGTGAACGCAATGCAGTTACATATTGCAATTCAGTGGCCGAAATAAAGCCTGTATTTTTACTGAATGGCACTGACTAAGCAGGTACATCCAGGCAGGCGGATCCAAGCCACTCCTTGGCTGTTCCAGAGAGAGTGCCCCAAAGAGGATGCGGCAGCCAAACTCCTGCTAGTTTTCCGTCCCTCTAAAAAGGCGCAGCCTTGGAAATAACCCTTGCAGGTAGGGGTGGCCTCTCTGCCTTATAGGAAACTGAGTCTGGACTTGGAGGCAGGAGATCTGGGTTCAAGGCCCAGCCCGGCCTCTTCCTACCTGCGGGAACTTGGGCAAGTCATGAGGGTCCTCTGAGCCTCCCCTTCCTCCTCCGTGAGGCCGATGAAAAGAACAGCCACAAGGAACGGGAATGCCTGTGAGTGAGAGCCCGTGGATGTGAACGGGGCTGTTCACTTCTGTCCAGGGATCCTGCCGTCTGGGGCTCTGCAGGGGGGCCCAGGAGCCCGGTTCTGGGAGCTCCTCTGTCTCCCCGGGCATGGAGAAGGGGCTGATGTCTCTGATCAGGATTCTGAACCAGTTCCAACGCGGCTGTGATTTCCCAGCAGGTGGGGCGCCGGCCGCCCACCCTGGCCTCGGCCTGCCCTCCACACGGGGGCGCTCTGACCAGCCCACCCGGCCACCTCGGCAGCCAGGCTCCGCCTCGTTTCCTTTCCCTTTCAGACCTGATGGATGACTGACGGCTCCTCCTCCAGCTGTAGAGAACTCCAGCCCGCACTTTGCCTCCAACTCGATCGTGCAGGACCCAGCTCCCCTTCATCCTGGCACCAAACGTCTGTTTGATCAGCTTTTCACCCGTTTTCCGAAAATGTGGTGATTTGAGGCTATTCTGAATCGTGCAGAACTGTACGTGTTGCACCCTGGCAAGATATTGATGAAGCCCCAAAGCTGATACTGGATGGATGCCCTGCTCTCTGACAGCCCCTTCATCCCCTCACGGCCCCACCATGGCCCCCACAGCCCCTGGCTCTCTCCTCTTTGCCAGGGCCACCGTGAGGGACAGAGGGTCAGCTGAACGCTCTTAGCAGAGGGTCAGAGAGGCGGTGAACGTGTCCTCAATGGGTGGGGATCCTCTGTCCCACCCCCCCACCCAGGTCAGCTGGGAGGGGAGGGGCGGGACGGGAGGGGCGTTGGGGTAGCATACAACAAGGTGGCATCTCTGTCCTGACATCCTGGATTCCATGGCCCCTCTGTTCAGTCTTCGTGACAGTAAAAAAAAAAAAAGATTGTTTCAGTGCTGGTTAAGTGTTCTGCATCTCACATCTTTAGTAATAAGCTTTCTCATTTGACAGCAAATCCCAGTTTTACAAAGCATTTTTTCAACCATTTTTTTCCCTTGTGCACAGACCCCTGTAAGGTAGCAGCTCCCCAACTTTTCAGAGAAGGGAGCCAGGCATCGGAGAAGCTGTGGCAAGTTCATGAGTTACTGTCAAGGATGCTCATAGGTCGATCCAGCAACAGAAAAGCCAGGGGTACCCTGACTGGGAGCTGCGGGCATCAGGGCAGGGAGCCAGGGGCCTGGCAGGCAGGGTTGTGGGTGGTGGCAGTGGACCTTGGACCAGGGCTCGGGATGGAAGCTCTGAAATCCCAAGGGTGAGGAAGGAGGGAGAACAGAGCAGGGCAGAAACAAGGACCCAGTGAGGATGCTGGGGGACAGAGTGAAATCAGAGCTCAGAAATTGTAATAATCAAAGATCTATAAAGACAAAGCTCATCACACCCGCCCTCCCACCCCTCAGTCCCTCTCCCCCAAAGGGGTCTACACCCTCAGACCCACCTGCAACCTTCCTCACTCTTCTGACCTGCAAACAAATAAAGCACAGAGCCACACACAGCCAGGGAACTGGGTTTGTTGGTTTTTACTGCAGTAGGGCCATCCACGCCCTTTTCACCTGAATGCATCTTGCTTCGGGCTGGTGGGCAGGCAGGTGTGGGCTGCTCCAGCCTGCGCCTGGCCGGTCAGCTAAATCGGGAGGGAGGGCCAGGCAAGGCTGCAGAAAAGCAAAGATCTGTTGATCTGCTCTGCCCAGGGTTGGGGGGACTGGCCCTGGGGGAAGAGGCCGAGGGCAGGGAACTGAAAGAAGCCAGCTGCGGTGGGGACAGCCCTGCCCGATTAAATGACCTGGAGAGGGCAGGAGTCCCCACAGGACAATCAAGGCTGTTCCTAGGGTGGGGTGGGGCGGCAGGGGGAACAGGGGAGGCCCAGCAAAAACTGGCAGAACCGCCCCCATCATAAAAGGGTATGTTTTCGTCAGGCTCTTTTCTAATCCATACTCCCCTCCCCCCCATTTCTCCCAGTCGCCTTGTCTCACCACAGACACCACTGGGGAAATTGCTGGGAGAAGGAAGGAGGGAGAAGCAATGGGTTTTATTAGGAATGGTGACTTTGTGATTTTCTGCTGCTAAGCGGCAACGCTAGCTGCCCTCCCCCCCGCCTGCCGGACAGAGGAGAGGGGAGAGTGAGGCGCAGCCCCAGCCCGAGGTCTGGGCGTGACAGCGTGGGACAGCGAAGGCTACAGGGCCACCAGCGAGCACCAGGGCTCCAGCTTCTCTGCCCTCTCTGAGACAGTCTTACTGAATGTAGTCGGTTGAACTGTGCTCCCCAAAAGATATGTTCAAAGGCTAACCCCCTGTGAATGTGACTTTATTTGGAAATAGGGTCTTTGCAGATATAATTAGTTCCTGTCATCTCGAGATGAAATCATCTTGGATTTAGGGTCGGCCCTAAATCCAGTGGCTGGTGTCCTTGTAAGAAGAGGAGGGGACACACAGAGACACAGGAAGGAAGTCCACATGAAGACGGAGACAGAGACTGGGGTGACGTAGTTACAAGCCAAGGGATGCAGGGGGACACCAGAAGCTGGGAGACGAAAGGAAGGATTCTCCCCCAGAACGTCCAGCAGGAGTATGACCCTGCCGACATCTCGACTTTGGAGCACTAACCTCCAGAACAAATGTCTGTTGTCTGAAGACACTCAGTTCATGGTACTTTGTCACAGCAGCCTCAGGAAACGAATACACCGAATAAAGAAACCAAACAGGGATCATTAGGGAGGATGATGACTTTCCTGAAGAAGAGGCAGGCAAGGGATTTTAAACACCTCTGAATCCACTTGGGAGCAACCCTTTTACAACAAGGAGTAGTAAGAGAGAAGTAGGTAACCTTTTACTGTAAAGCCACATAACCTTATGAAAAGTCTGGAAAACAGAAAAGCACATTTACCTGTTATCCCATGATACCCTTTGGAGTCTACAGACCTGGGTTCAAATCACTGCTCCATATTCCTTTTGACTTGGACGTAATTCACTTCTCTGAGCCTCAGTTTATTCATCTGTAAAGTGGGGATAATAATCCTGCCCTCCCAAATTTGTTAGAATTAAACAAGAAAATACACACTAGGTCCTAGCCCGTGCCTGGCTACTCACCAAATCTTAGTAAGGTGCTTGTTGAATACTGGTTCCTCCCCCTCTCTGACAAAAAGCTCCAAAATGATGAGATTGGGTTTGTTTTAAGATCCCTAAATGTGGGGCTTCCCTGGTGGCGCAGTGGTTGAGCGTCTGCCTGCCGATACAGGGGACACAGGTTCGTGCCCCGGTCCGGGAGGATCCCACGTGCCGCGGAGCGGCTGGGCCCGTGAGTCATGGCCACTGAGCCTGCGCGTCTGGAGCCTGTGCTCCGCAACGGGAGAGGCCACAACAGTGAGAGGCCCGCGTACTGCAGAAAAAAAATAGTAATAAAAATAAAATAAAATAGAATAAAATCCCTAAATGTGGATGTATCACAACTTTCTTCTTCCTTTATTTGGAAACAATGAAGGTTTTTTTTTTTTTTAACTTTTAGAAATATTTATTTTTAAATTTACATACAGTAAAATTCACTCTCTTGGGTATATAATTCTCTGGGTTTTGACAAGTGCCTAGAGTCGTGTAACCACTACCATAGTCAATATAAAGAATGTTCCAGGGACTTCCCTGGTGGCCCAGTGGCTGAGACTCCGCATTCCAATGCAGGGGGCCGGGGTTCGATCCCTGGTTAGGGAGCTAGATCCCGCACGCATGCCGCAACTAAGGAGCCCGCCTGCCCGACTAAAAAAAAAGGATCCCGCACACCACAACGAAGATACCGCATGCCGTGGCTAAGACCCAGCGCAGCCAAAATAAATAGATAATTAAAAAAAAAAAAAAAAAAAAAAACAGTCCATCACCTCCCAAATTCCCTCCTGCAGCCCCTTTGTGGTCAGACCCCCGCCGCAGCCTTCAGCAACCACTGGCCTGTTCTCCTTTTGTCTTTTCCAAAAAGAGGTTCATAGAAGTGGAATCGCAAGCACGTGGCCTATCGCGTCTGGATCCTTTCACTGGACATACGCTTCTGAGGTCCGTCCATGCTGTCGTGCGGCTTCCCCCATATCGTGGGAGGTTCCCGCCGAGTGTGCTCCTGTGTGGATGACCACAGTGGCTGATCCCTCCAGGTGAAGGATGCGGGCTCTTCCCCGATTTCAGTGACTATGAATAAAATTGCTATAAGCATTCATGTCTGGGTTTTCGTGTGAACATGAGTTTCCATTTCCCTTGGGTAACACCTGAGAGTGGGGTTCCAGGTTCCCATCAGATTTCTAATGGCCTCTGAGTCAGACCTGCTCAGAGGTGGGGTGGAGAGAGGAGCACGGTCTGGGAAGATCTGGGTCCCTGTCGCAGCTCAGGGATGACAAAGGTCAACCATCTGAGGAGCACACTGAGGCTGCTGTCACTTCAGCCTCCTCCAGGTCGCTTCCCTTCTCTTGGAACGACCAGGCCAGGGCGGGGAGGAGGGTGGCCAGCGACGGCCCCTGGGACTAAACCGAGTTTTGTGGTATAATCCACATGTTCCGCTGCAGCCCTCCGCGGTGGGGAGGTGGGAGCAGCTCTGTTTACATCTGGTGCTACTGGGCCTGCAGGTGGGTCTGTGCCATCCTTGCTCTCGCGGCTGTTTCTGGACTATTCTCTTCCCTCTTCCTTACAAAGCCTCCCTCTGCGCCTCCCGTCCTCAGCTCTCCTTACGTGTCACCCGTTACCTCTCCTTGCGGCAGGCACCGAGACCTCCAGGCCACACCGGCCCCGGTCCTTGAAGATCCTAGCGCATGGCCTCCTGTCCCATCCACCAACTGCTCCTGTCTTCTCAGTGATTCCAGAATCCGTGTCAATAGTCCTTAGGCCTCTCAGTCCTTCACTTTCTCTCCTCCAATGGCTTTGTCCTCCTCGAAGCCCAAGGACCCAAGGCACGCTCCAGACCTTGCACCTGTGCCCAGATCCTTCAGCCCCTCAATCTCTGGCACTTCTTTGTCACCACCTCTTACCATCCATTTCCTGCTTCTGGATTCCTGCTTCCAACAATCCTTGGCTACCTCAGGACCTACGAGCCTACAATGGTCTTACCCTCACCCCATCCTCACTCAGCATCACAGTCACTCTGACACCTGGACCCCCCTCTCCATCCTCATCCTACTTGCCTGGGGAGAGCCCAGCTCTGGTTAGATCCCACCCTCCACCCACCTGTGCAGACGCCCACTCTCCCCAAGGTAGCTGGAGGCCAACACACATCCCCACGGACCGCTCTCACTCATGACCCAAACCGCCCACCCTGAAGGGGCCCCACTGCCACCTGGTCCAGCCCCTGCCCCCACTCCTTGGGGAATATCCCCACCTCCCCTCTCTGCCTCGCCCACCTGCTGTACTTGCCTGAGGAAAAGGAGAACCGGCCCGCAAAGGACTCAGGATCCCTCGAGAGCCCTTGCCTCCATTCTTCTGCTTGTTCAAACTAAAACCTCGGGGTCATCCTCACGTCCCCGCCTCCTCTCACACCCCACCCCTCCACCTGAAAGTATCCCCACAATACGGCCCCTCTCGTCCCTTCCACGCCACCGGCCCCCTCCGAGCCCCCATCTCCCACCCGGTCCACCGTGGAGCCTCCCCACCAAGCGCCCACCTCTGCCTACATGTCCTTCCCCAGCTTGTGCTCAGCAGCAGAGGGCTAAGCCGGGTCGCATCACACCTGCACACCCTTCATGTCACTCGGGGTCCAAGCCAGTGTCCTTGAGCCCTCACAGGCTCTCTAGGACCTGCTGCCACCCCACCTGTTACTTTCCGTCCAGCCTCCTCCCCTTCTCTCTCAGGCTCACCCACTCGCCACACTGGCCTCCTTGCTGGTTCTCCAGCCAAACTCGCTCCCCTCTAAGCCTTGGTACTTGCTGATCCCTCTGCCTTGAGCCTTGCCCCCCACCAATATCCATGACAGTCCCTCCTGTCACCGTTTTCCCAGCTTCACTAAAATGTTCCCCTCCTGGGGAGGTCTTTCCAGGCCACCCCATCTAAAATGGCACCTTCTCCAAGCTGCGTCTCCCTCGCTGCCTGTGTTCTTCTTTGGCACTACTGCAGTGTCTTTTTTATCTTTTTTTTACCTTGTTTGCTGTCCATCTCCCTTTACTGGAACATGAGCTCCACGAGACCAGTGAGTTGTCATTTGCCCACTGCTGAGTTCCCAGCACTGTCGCAATGCCTGGCACATAGCAGGAACTCAATAAGTTTCTGCTCTCCTGCGCTGCCCGCGCCCACCCGGGACCTCTCCTGGGGCCGTATCCTGTCCTTCTTGCCAACTCAAGCCACTGCTTTGGAAATTCTCCCTGGCTCCTGCATCATTCCCCACTTGCTGTTGGGTCATTTCCATCAGTGTACAAACGTGCAAATACACTGGATTTTCTCCTTCTTAAGAAGAAAACAACCAAGGACTTCCCTGGTGGTGCAGTGGTTAAGAATCCGCCTGCCAATGCAGGGGACATGGGTTTGAGCCCTGGTATGGGAAGATCCCACATGCCGCGGAGCAACTAAGCCCATGCACCACAACTACTGAGCCTGCACTCTACAGCCTGCGAGCCACAACTACTGAGCCCACATGCCACAACTAGAGCCCGTGCTCTACAACAAGAGAAGCCACCACAATGAGAAGCCCGCGCACTGCAACAGAGTAGCCCCCGCTCGCCACAACTAGAGAAAGCCCGTGTGCAGCAACGAAGACCCAATGCAGCCATAAATAAATAAAATGTTAGTTCTTTAAAAAAAAAAAAGAAAGAAAGAAAACCTAAAAAATAGGATCACACAAAGTGGGAGAGAGGGAACAGTGTAGAGAGGATAGGGGTAGAACTGGACTTCTCTAAACATACCTTGTTTTGTAGTTTTGACTCTGGAACCATGTAACTGCCTTATTTAATTATAAATACATTAAACTGAAATGAAAGAAATCCCCTAAAGAAACAAAAGCAAAAGGATAGGCTTCCCTGGTGGCGCAGTGGTTAAGAATCCGCCTGCCGATGTAGGGGACACGGGTTTGTGCCCTGGTCCGGGAAGATCCCACATGCCGCGGAGCGGCTGGGCCCGTGAGCCATGGCCGCTGAGCCTGCGCGTCTGAAGCCTGTGCTCCGCAATGGGAGAGGCCACAACGGGGAGAGGCCGGCGTACCGCAAAAAAAAAAAAAAAAAAAAGTAAAAGGATGGGAAAAGATCCACCTTGCTATATCACTAATCAAAATTTTAAAAGCTGGAATGACTATATTAATATCAAACAAAGTAGATTTTGGAGCAAAAGATGTTACCAGGGATAAAGAAGGTATATAATAATGACAAAGGAGTCAATTCATCAAGAAGACATAACAATTCTAAATATTTATGCAGCTAATAGCAGAGCTTCAAGATGCTTGAAGCAAAAACTGATAGATCTACAAAGAGAAATAGACAAGTTGACAAATATAGTTGAAGATTTCAATACCCTTCTTTCAATAATTGGTAGAACAACTAGACAAGAAATCCATGAGTACTTAGAAGACTTGAACAACATTGTCAGCTAACTTGACCTGACATTTATAAAGCACTTTTCCCAATGATAGCAGAATACACATCCTTCTCAAGTTCACACAGAACATTTCCCAAGATAGACAATATTCTGGGCCATTAAAAGAGTCTCGTTGCATTTAAAAAGATTGAAGTCACACAAAGTATGCTCTCTTATCAGAGTGGAATTAAATTAGAAATTGATAACAGGAAGATCTCTGAAAATGTCCAAGTATTTGGAAAATAACACACTTCTAAATAACCCATGGGTCAAAAAAGAAGTCAGAACAGAAATTTGAAAATATTTTGAACTGACTAAAAAAGAAAACACAATATATCAAAATTTGTGGGCTTCCCTGGTGGCGCAGTGGTTGAGAGTCCGCCTGCCGATTCAGGAGCCGCGGGTTCGTGCCCCGGTCCGGTAAGATCCACATGCCACAGAGTGGCTGGGCTCGTGAGCCATGGCCGCTGAGCCTGCGCGTCCGGAGCCTGTGCTCCGCAATGGGAGAGGCCACAGCAGTGAGAGGCCCGGGTACCGCAAAAAAAAAAAAAAAAAAATTGTGGGACTATTAGCTGTAGATATTTTGCAGATGCTCTTTATCAAGTTGAAGAAATTCCCGTCTATTCCCAGTTTGCTGAGAGTTTTCAGTTACTTTATTTTATTTTTAAAAATTATTTATTTGTTTGTTTTTGGCTGTGTCGGGTCTTAGTTGCAGCGTGCAGGCTCAGTAGTGGTGGCGCTCGGGCTTAGTTGCCCTGTGGTGTGTGGGATCTTAGTTCCGCGACTAGGGATCGAACCCAGGTACCCTGTGTTGGAAGGCGGATTCTTAACCACTGGACCACCAGGGAAGTCCTGGGTTGTTTTAAAATCATGAATGGATGTTGGATTTTGTCAAATGCTTTTTCTGCATTAATTGATATGATCGTATAATTTTTCTTCTCTAGCCTATTGATATGGTGGGTTACATTCATTGATTTTTGAATATTCTTTTTATATTTGTTATAAATTTGATTTGTTAACGTTTTGATGAGGATTTCTCTATGTCTGTGAAATATATTGGTCTGTACTTTTCTTTTTTTTATGCTGCCTTTGGTTTTTATATCAGGGCAATACTGGCCTCATAAAATGATTTGAGAAGTATTCTCTTCTCTACTATTTCAGGAAGAGATTGCATCATAATATTGGTGTTAATTTTTCATTAAATGTTTGGTAGAATTCTCTATTGAACCCACCTGGACCTAGAGGG
Source organism: Lipotes vexillifer (assembly GCF_000442215.2). Taxonomy (NCBI): domain Eukaryota; kingdom Metazoa; phylum Chordata; class Mammalia; order Artiodactyla; family Lipotidae; genus Lipotes; species Lipotes vexillifer. The sequence goes on along the minus strand of NW_006780611.1, from coordinate 6,885,224 downwards.
CTTTTTTATGGGAGATTTAAAATTGTGAATTCAATTTCTTTAACGGTTATAGGTCTTTTCAGATTATGTATCTCATCTTGCTTGAGTTTTGGTAGTCTGAGGTTTTCAAGGAATTGGTCTGGTTCATCTAAATTATCAATTTATAAGTGTAAAGTTGTTTATAGTATTCCTTTATTATCCTTTTAATGGCTGTAGGATCTGTGGTGATATCCTTGTGTCATTCCTGTTACTGGTGATTTGTGTATTCTCTCTTTTTACCTTGTCAGTCTTCCTAGAGGTTTATTATTTTTTTTCAAAGAACCCGTTTTTGTTTCATTGACTTTCTGTATTGTTTTCAATTTCATTGATTTCTACTCTTTATCATTTCTTTCCTTCTTCTTGCTTTGGGTTTATCTTGTCTTTTTTCTAGTTTCTTGCAGTAGGAATTTAGGCTATTCATTTGAGACATTCCTCTTTTCAAATGTAAGCACTTCATGCTATATATTTCCCTTTCAGCTCCACTTTACCTCTGCACCCCACACATATTTTCATCTTCAGTTCTATATAGAGGATTATTTTTTAAAGTGGCACCAAGATGTTTGGAGGACACAAAGACAGCTATCTACCAAAAGGCGTGCTCTTCCGTCAATGGCGTAGATGTGTTGCCAGGAAGTGGCTACACAACCAGGGACTAAGTTTCCAAGTTGTCCTTGTCTCTGGTGAGGCAAGATGAACAGTTCTTGCCAGTGGAGTGTGAGAAGTGCTGTATGCCACCCCCAAGCCAATGCAGTTAAGAAATAAATATTCTTTCTTCGTCCTCTCCCTTTCTATGATGGAGGCAGGCGATGATGATGAAGCCTTAGGGGGTAGCGGAGCCGAAAGATGGAAAGGATATGGTCCCTGAATCACTGAATGGAGGAACACCTCCCACCAACTGTGAACGCTCATATTGGTCTGTTATAGGGGTGAGACACATGTCTTTTTGTGTTAAACTATTAATAGTTGGGATTTACTTAGCAACAGCTAGCATTTCCTTGCTGTTAACCTCAACAATCAGCAGTGTAACTTGAAAGACATCTTTTAACAACCTGTTAAGGGCATGGCATCCATAAATATACCTGAACTTATTGATTTCATCCAGAATCAATTCTTGGGTATGAAAGGTCTTACCGTTTATTGCCTTGTTATACCTACTATACTGAGAACATAAAACAGTAGAACATTTTGGACAAGAGACCCGATCAGAAATCCCAGTTCAAAAGCATCTGGGAGCAATTCAGAAAACCAAAGCCCCAGAGCTATCATCTCTGACAATGCTGCTCCCAGAGTTCTGCTTTTCCCCCCATGAATGTCTGCTGAAGACAGCTGCCTGGAGAAATGAGAATCCCTGCACTGTCTCAGCAGACAGTTTCTGCTCCCTATGTCCCCATGATATGAGCACATAGATGCCTTGGGAAGAGCTGAGTTCTTAGGCTCTGAACCTGCTCTCCTGAATTCATGTTTCATTTTTGTAAATCAGAGAGGACGTGGTCCGGAACCGTCTACAAAACACAACCCCAAACTGCTCCTCGATGTATTTCCAGTTAAAACAAACAACTGCTCTAGTCTCAGATCTCCTTTGTATCATTTGCTGTTTGCTGTATCTGTCTCATTGGCCTCCTCTTTTTCAGAGAAATGTACTTACATTCAAAATAGAACGTGGTTATATTTTTAAAAGCTAAATGTCTTCCTCACCAGGTCAAATGGGGGTGCTTTCCCCCCTCTTTTTTCTCTGCACTTTCCTCTCACATTAAAGCTGTTGAATTTGAGCCCTTTTGACTCCTATCTGGTTTATAAGCTCTGATTTCTAGAACAAATTACCTATGTAGCGCTCAGGCAGGCACCTGTCTGTCAGATAACCCCTGGAGTTTGATTTTTCCGCCCTGCCCCCGCGCTCGATTATTCATTCATGGCAGGGAGAGATCCGGGGGCCCAGAACAATTTCATCAGCCCTTGGAATTCACGTACTGTGAGCCTCCTCTCCCCAGACCACGCCGCTACCATAAATAGGCGTCACGTGGCTTCCTTTTATGATAAGGTCGGAGGAAACGAGTGCACAGGGAGAAGCCGCTAGGAGAGTCAGAGCTCTGAGTTCCGGCTCTAAAACCTGAACAGAGCTCGTCTTCTTGCGGGGGGGCCAGCTCAGAAAGGAGGGACGAGGTGGAAGACCTCGTGGGCGGGCCGCCTCCCGAGGGCTCCTCTGGATGCCTGAGCGACTCCCTGACTCCCAGCACTCTCTGCCCTCAGCCATCCCTACCCCTCGCGAGGAGGCCCGCAGACTCCTTCCCGCCCCACCTGCGCGGCCAGGCTCTGCGGCTCCCCCAGCTCATTTTCTGATAGAGCTGTCACTTTTTATTGCTGATGGGGGAAATCATTTCCTCTCTTAGCTGAATGTTAATTGGCCTTTCTCCGCTCTTTCATTCAGTTAGTACATGCAGTCTCCTAGTTTTTTTTCCACTCCCCAAGGGAACAGGACCTTAGTAGAGAAGCATTCCAGCAAGACAAGGAAGGTGTTTCTTGCAAAACTGCTAATTGGTAATTGCTAAATCAGAGGTTAAGAAAAAGCTAAAAAGGAGTGCAAGGAGGGGGGTAACCAGGCTTTCCGGTAGTTCCGCAGGAGTTTTACCGCCTGCAGGCTCACCGCTACAGTACCTACCACTTGTAGAGGGCTCAGTACTCAATAGGGAGACCCGGGAAGCCAGCTGGGTCTGGTTGAAGAATCAACTGAGCATCTTCAAGGTGCCAGGCACCTAGACAGACCCGAGAGGTGCCGAGATGACTAAGATGTAGTCACAGGAGGCAAACCAATAAACTGGGGACATTGGTTTCCATGTGACCACAGCAGTGGCAGAGGTAAGCCAGGATACTGCGGGATGCAGAGAGCATCAGAGAAACTTCCTGGAGAAAGCCACGCTGCAGCTCAGCCGTATAGGATAACTAGGAGGTCAGCAGCAAGGGCATCCCAGGTGGAGGAGACGGTCTATGCAGAGTCACAGTGCCTGGAACGAGGTGGTGCATGGGAGGAGGTTAAGGTCATGTGGAGGTTACGGTCACAGCAGGGCTTCGGTGCTCAAGCAGGTATTTTTCCCCATATAATTTTATGCCCTTAAAAAAAACAGTCTTATTCAGATTTAATTTATACTCCATAAATTTACTGCTTAAAGTGCACAATTCAATGGTTTTAAATTTTTTCGTATATTTAAAGAGTAATATTCCTGTATATTTACAGAGTTGTACACCCATCATCATAATCTAATTTCGGAACATTTTCATCATCACAAAGAGAAACCTTCTCAGTAGGGTTTTTGATACGGGCCTGGCCAAATTATGCCTCACATCAGTTGGCAGCAGGGCAGAGAGGGGTTTGGAGGGGGAAGCCTGGCCTCTCCCTCATCGAACCCCGAACATGAGCAAGGAGCACAGCAGGGACTGAGCACAGGGGCTAAAGATTTGTGGCAGCGGCAGGTAAAATTTACTCCATCTCTTAGATTCTTCTTTCTTGACAGGAAAAGAACTAGGTTATGAACACTCAGGCTGTTTGTTGCTGGCTGGCTGTTTAGTGGTAGTGATACAAATCAGTGTTTTAGGTGGATGGTCACCTACTTACAAAGAAAAAAGACAGAGGCCGTATCACAGCGAAATCCAGAATTCTGAAGTTTCTGCAAAATGGGAGCAGCACAGAGCACTATTCATATGTTTCATACAGCAAAAACCAGAGCGGGTCTGTCCCCAGAAAAGGGCAGGGAGGGCTTCCCTGGTGGCGCAGTAGTTGAGAGTCCGCCTGCCGATGCAGGGGACGCGGGTTCGTGCCCCCGTCTGGGAAGATCCCACAAGCCGCGGAACAGCTGGGCCCGCGAGCCATGGCCGCTGAGCCTGCGCGTCCGGAGCCTGTGCTCTGCAACGGGAGAGGCCACAGCAGTGAGAGGCCCGCATACCGCAAAAGAAAAGAAAAGAAAAGAAAAAAAGGGCAGCGACTCTGTCCTCAAAGTCTCTGTAGGGTGACTGAAGTGTGATCACATGAACCAGGGTCTTGAGCAGGGCTGCCTCTGTGTAGTACAGATAGACCATTCATACCCAAAGTTCTTAGCAAAGCAAGGACCAGAGAGAATGGGTGCACCTCTGCAGTGGCTTTGGGGGCAGGTGGGTCTGATCTGAGCATGATGCTGTGATAATTGTGTGTTATTTTTTAAATATGTATTCATTTATTTATTTATTTGGTTGCACCGGGTCTTAGTTGCGGCAGGTGGGCTCCTTAGTTGCAGCATGCATGTGGGATCCAGTTCCCTGACCGGGGGTCAAACCCGGGCCCCCTGCATCGGGAGCACGGAGTCTTAACCACTGCGCCACCAGGGAAGCCCCCTAGGTTTATTTTTTAAATTGCAAGTAAGAAACAAAAGCAAAAACAAATTAAACCAGCTTTCACAATAAAGGGGACTCAGTTCTGACAAAATCTTGACCAGTGTAATGTGAAAAAACTCTCCATACAAGAACATAGAAATGCGGGATAAAATATAACTACATAAAGAAACTGAAAGTGCAGGCTGAGTTAGCAAGCAAGAAAGGGATATCCCCAGGGGCCAGAACAAAGAGGGCGAAACCAGAGTGGTAATCATGTGATTTAACCCCACAGTTGCCTCAGGGAGGTATAAATCAGAGCCAGTAACCCAGGGGGCCTTGGCTTCGGCCTCCAGATTGGGATGAGATGTGGAGATGGAAGGTAAGATCTTCAGAGGACAGGAGGTGGAGAGGTGAAACTGACTCCCTGAAAAGCCAGGCTCCTCTGAAGGCTGATCTCTCAGTGAAGGGGTGAAGAGCTAGGAAAACCCTATCCCCTGGCATGAGGCGATAACAAGAAGTTTGTCTATCACAGCACAGGCGAGAACAGGCAACTTACAAAAGGATCCTCTGAAAAATCCAAACCTCACCTATGTGCTTTGAATAGGTTGGAGGCCCAAATTGGTACTGTATGCACGGTCTGAGATTCTCATGCCAAAGGAAAAAATTGGTCTCAGGCTGGTGATAACCCTGGGCCACCTGGCAAAGCAGCTGCAAAATGGCTTTAGAGGGACATTCTTACAACTCAGGTAGCAAGATGTTCTCCTGGGAGAAACGCTCCTCCAAAGATGAGCTCACGATATCAAATTCCAGTGCCGGCACCCCTTGTTTTATTGCACCTTGCTTTATTGTGCTTCACAGATGTCTCATTTTCTACAAATTGAGGGTTTGTGGCAACCCTGTGCCAGGCGAGTCTTTCAGCACAATTTTCCAACAGTATTTGCTCACTTCACGTCTCTGTGCCACATTTTGGTCATTCTCACAATATTTCAAACTTTTTCATTATTTTTATATTTGTTACAGTGATCTGTGATGTTACTATTATGACTTGCTGAAGGCTCAGATGATGGTTAGCATTTTTTAGAAATAAAGTATTTTTTAATTAAGGTATGTGCCTTGTTTTTTATAGACATACTGCTATTGCACACTTCCCAGACTATAGTATAGCGGAAACATAACTGTTGTTTTTTTTTTTTTTTCCTGCGGTACGCGGGCCTCTCACTGTTGTGGCCTCTCCCGTTGCAGAGCACAGGCTCTGGACACGCAGGCTCAGCGGCCATGGCTCACGGGCCCAGCCGCTCCGCGGCATGTGGGATCTTCCCGGACCGGGGCACGAACCCGCGTCCCCTGCATCGGCAGGCAGACTCTCGACCACTGCGCCACCAGGGAAGCCCGGAAACATAACTTTTATATGCACTGGGAAACCAAAGAATTCGTGTGACTCATTTTATTTTGGTATTCGCTTTATTGTGGTGGTCTGGAAGCAAACCCACAATATCTCCAAGGTATGCCTGTATTCATGAAGAAAGAGGTCATCCTGAACACAGCAGATGCCGCAAACAGGAGGATTAGAGCCCTAAGACTCAGAGATGGTACAACAGCAGGGCCAAAAGAGATTGTGCGATAAGAATGCTTACAATGATTCAAGGCCAAAATGAAAGGTTCAAACGCTCAAGAAAATAGCAATACATCATGAAAACAAGAATAGGCAGATTTGAACAATATTTACAGATGAAATGATATGATATTTGAGATTGCCTCAAAATAATCTCAGAGTGGACAGCTGTGTGGCTTGGTACTTGTGGAAGGTGAATAAGCATAAGTACATAGGGGTTTCATATTCTGTTAACTCTAATTTTATATATTTGAGATATCCATAATAAAAATTAAAAACAAATGAAATTAAAAGCTCCAAATAGAAATTCTAGAAATGAGTAATATAAAAAATGAAATTTAAATCTCAAGACAGGGTTAATGGCAGATCAGACAGATATAAAGAGAGAATTGATGAACTGGAAGATATTAAGAAAAAATATCCAGGGGCTTCCCTGGTGGCGCAGTGGTTGAGAGTCCGCCTGCCAATGCAGGGGACACGGGTTCGAGCCCTGGTCTGGGAAGATCCCA
>NW_006780611.1:6867920-6878590 GCF_000442215.2 Lipotes vexillifer | reverse complement strand
TCAAGAGAGATTAAGAGACACAGAGGATAGACAACCACTTTAGAGTGCAATTTTTTAAATATTTATTTATTTATTTGTCTGCACCAGGTCTTAGTTGTGGCATGCAGGATCTTCATTGCGGCATGCAGGCTCTAATTCCCTGACCAGGGATCAAACCCCTGCCCCCAGCATTGGGAGCGCAGAGTCTTAACCCCTGGACCACCAGGGAAGTACCTAGCGTGCAATTTGACATTATCTGGTGATGCTATGACCTGACAGTTTCACTTCTAGTTTTGCTTCTCATACGTAAAAGTATGAGCACTAGAGCTATGTGTAAGAATGTTCATAGCAGCATTATGTATAATAGAGAAAAGATGGAAATAAGCTAAATATCCTTTAGTGGCAGAGAAGATAAATAGATGACATTGTGGTCATATAAAGCAGTAAAAATAAATAAACAGCAACTACATGTCTCTCCATTAATAAATCACAGCAGAATATATAAATATATATATACATATATATATATATATATATATATATATATATATATATATATATGTGCCACATCTTCTTTATCCATCATCTGTCGATGGACATTTAGGTTGCTTCCATGTCTTGGCTATTGTAAATAGTGCTGCTATGAACATCGGGGAGCATGTATCTTTTCAAATTATAGTTTTCTCTGGATATAGGCCCAGGAGTGGGATTGCTGGATCACATGGCAACTCTATTTTTAGGTAAAATTGTTTTTTTTAACCCATATGTTTTAAAATTTAAATTCACGAATCACCCAATATAAGGGTCAAAGAAGATATCATAAGGGAAATCAGAAAATACTGAGAACCGAAAGATAATTAGATCACTATATGCTAAACTAGAAAAATCCCACTGCAGGATTATGCAGAGGGAGAGTTATAACCGTAAACACACACATTAGAAAAGAAGAGCACTTCCCTGGCAGTCCGGTGGTTAAGATTCCACGCTTACAATGCAAGGGGCGTGGGCTCGATCCCTGTCAGGGAACTAAGACCCCACATGCTGCGCGGTGCAGCCAGAAAAAAAAAAGAAGAAACACTCCAAATCAGTGTCCAACTCTAGAAGGAAGAAAGAGAATAGAATAAAGCAGCAAAATTAAGGTAGAAGGAAGGAACTTAGGAAATAACAAAGAACAGAAATTAAAGAAAAAAATAAGAGGATCAATAAAACCGCAGCTGGATCTTTGAGAAGACTGATAAAATAGGCAGATCTCTGGCAGGAGTGGCTGAGAATAGGAAGGAGAAGGGACGAGGCATGTTAGGAATGGACAAAAAGGACACAGCACAGCTAGAATAGAGATTCAAAAAATAATGATAGCTCACACTTACAAGTCAGTCTTTCATACCTCATTCTATAATGTAATATTTATTTACATTTATAATGTAATATTAATTTACATTTATTTACATTTATAATGTAATATTTATTTACATTTAGGTTGAAATACAAATCTTTTCTACAGAACCTTCTGCCTGGGTATAGTAACAGTGATGGGCTAACACTTATAAAGAACTTACTAGGAGCCCCTGCACCTGCCATGGGCTCTCTTGCCTCCACTCCTTTGGTTAGGCTGTTTCCTCAGCTCAAAATACCCTTTCCCTCTCACACATCTTGCGAGGTTCGGCTAAAATGCAACTCCTCTGGCTGTTCCTGGAAACCCATTATCCACTCTGCCCTTCCTCCTTACAAATAGAACGATAATTTTTGCTCAGGATAATAAGATGCCCCATTAAAATAACCACAACTACAATACTATAGCCCCAGTTTCCTCTATGTCTCAGGGTGGAATGGGACCCCATTTGGTCAATGAGATACAAGTAGGAGTTTGCTAGGTACAGTTTTTTTTTTAGGTACATTTTTTGAAGATATTTTTTTAAATAAGTTTATTTATTTATTTATTTTTGGCTGCATTGGGTCTTCCTTGCTGTGCACGGGCTTCTCGTTGCGGTGGCTTCTCTCGTTGCGGAGCATAGGCTCTAGGCGCGCGGGCCTCAGTAGCTGCGGCTTGAAGGCTCTAGAGCGCCCGCTCAGTAGTTGTGGCGCACGGGCTTAGTTGCTCCACGGCATGTGGGATCTTTCCAGACCAGGGCTCGAACCCGTGTCTCCTGCATTTACAGGCAGATTCTTAACCACTGTGCCACCAGGAAAGTCCTGAAGATTTTTTTAAAAATTAATTTATTTATTTAATTTTTGGCTGTGTTGGGTCTTTGTTTCTGTGCGAGGGCTTTCTCCAGTTGCGGCGAGCGGGGCCCACTCTTCATCGCGGTGCGCGGGCCTCTCACTGTCGTGGCCTCTCCTGTTGCAGAGCACAGGCTCCAGATGCGCAGGCTCAGTAGTTGTGGCTCACGGGCCTACTTGCTCTGCGGCATGTGGGATGTTCCCAGACCAGGGCTCGAACCCGTGTCCCCTGCATTGGCAGGTAGATTCTTAACCACTGCGCCACCAGGGAAGCCCCTGAAGATTTTTCTTAATCTATCCACCCAGCCATTCATCCACCACCCATCCTTTCACTCATTCATTCACCCATCTACTTGTCCACCTGTCCATTTACCTACCCACCCACACACCTATCCATCCATCCATCCATCCATTTCTGAGGGCCTTTAAAGTGCCAGGCACAATATTTAGGTACTTGACATAGAAAATGAGTGATATTTGTCCCCTGCCTTTAAGTAACTACACTCTATTTGGAAAGACAGATAAGGAAACAATTTCAATACATTTGTGGTAAGTGCTATGCTAGAAGTAAAAGAGAAATAAAAATCTTAATATATTAATATCTTTTCCTTCTCTCATTCATCCAGAGGCACCTGTTTTTCTCAGGGAGGAGTGTGATTTTTGTAGTAGAAATGTAACAAGAGAAGAAAAGAAAAAGACCCTTTAACCATTGAGTGTTAAGACCAACTCTGAGTGCACATGAGATAATAGTCTCGAAACTGAACTTGGTTCAGAGCAGAAAGGGATTTTCTAAATTCGAAGGGCTCCCCTTTAAGAAACACTGACCGAATCTGGTGGACTTGGACCCAGAAGCAGGATACGAGGTCAAAGGATATGACTTGGGAAAGTTCCCATCAGGTAGGAAGAGGCAGGAGATCAGATACAAAGGCCTTGGCTCGCTCCCCCAGGTCATAACAGCAGTGGAAAGACCCAAGGTGAGGGTGGCTGGAGAACATGGGAGGCCAGGCGGTGGTCTCAGAGGGTTCTGTGGCCAGAGCCCGAGGACCAGGTCGACTGCTGCTCAGTGGGCCCAGGACAGGCACCGCCTTAGCTACACGCCTTAGAGGCAGAAGCCGGAGCCAGGACGCTGTCTGGGAAGGCGTGGGGAGAAAGAGCCCTGACAGGAAACCCGAACCTGAATGTACTTGAACTCTTATCTTGATGTGACTGAGTTAACTCAGAAGGAGTTCTTGAAGCCTGAAGAGACTGAGTTAGCTTTGATTAGCAAGTTCACGGTGTTCAACTTTTCTTTTTCATTTTTTTGCCCTTAGCAGGAGTGGGGACTTGTGAGCAAGACAGGATCCATTACAGACCATTTTCGGTTGCATTTCTGTGGCCCTTTGCTTACAGCATGCAGATTTTATCCCATGAGGGAGGCTTGCACCGGGTGCTGAGAAGCCAGAGGGCTGAGAGGGGGTGTCAAGGGGGCCATGGGCTTGCATCAGGGCAGTCACACAGGGCGCCAGGCTCAGGAGGGCCCCGTACTTAAGGATTTCATGCTCCGTGGTCGTATTTATTTATTTTTGGCTGCATTGGGTCTTCCTTGCTGTGCACGGGCTTCTCGTTGCGGTGGCTTCTCTCGTTGCGGAGCATAGGCTCTAGGCGCGCGGGCCTCAGTAGCTGCGGCTTGAAGGCTCTAGAGCGCCCGCTCAGTAGTTGTGGCGCACGGGCTTAGTTGCTCCACGGCATGTGGGATCTTTCCAGACCAGGGCTCGAACCCGTGTCTCCTGCATTTACAGGCAGATTCTTAACCACTGTGCCACCAGGAAAGTCCTGAAGATTTTTTTAAAAATTAATTTATTTATTTAATTTTTGGCTGTGTTGGGTCTTTGTTTCTGTGCGAGGGCTTTCTCCAGTTGCGGCGAGCGGGGCCCACTCTTCATCGCGGTGCGCGGGCCTCTCACTGTCGTGGCCTCTCCTGTTGCAGAGCACAGGCTCCAGATGCGCAGGCTCAGTAGTTGTGGCTCACGGGCCTACTTGCTCTGCGGCATGTGGGATGTTCCCAGACCAGGGCTCGAACCCGTGTCCCCTGCATTGGCAGGTAGATTCTTAACCACTGCGCCACCAGGGAAGCCCCTGAAGATTTTTCTTAATCTATCCACCCAGCCATTCATCCACCACCCATCCTTTCACTCATTCATTCACCCATCTACTTGTCCACCTGTCCATTTACCTACCCACCCACACACCTATCCATCCATCCATCCATCCATTTCTGAGGGCCTTTAAAGTGCCAGGCACAATATTTAGGTACTTGACATAGAAAATGAGTGATATTTGTCCCCTGCCTTTAAGTAACTACACTCTATTTGGAAAGACAGATAAGGAAACAATTTCAATACATTTGTGGTAAGTGCTATGCTAGAAGTAAAAGAGAAATAAAAATCTTAATATATTAATATCTTTTCCTTCTCTCATTCATCCAGAGGCACCTGTTTTTCTCAGGGAGGAGTGTGATTTTTGTAGTAGAAATGTAACAAGAGAAGAAAAGAAAAAGACCCTTTAACCATTGAGTGTTAAGACCAACTCTGAGTGCACATGAGATAATAGTCTCGAAACTGAACTTGGTTCAGAGCAGAAAGGGATTTTCTAAATTCGAAGGGCTCCCCTTTAAGAAACACTGACCGAATCTGGTGGACTTGGACCCAGAAGCAGGATACGAGGTCAAAGGATATGACTTGGGAAAGTTCCCATCAGGTAGGAAGAGGCAGGAGATCAGATACAAAGGCCTTGGCTCGCTCCCCCAGGTCATAACAGCAGTGGAAAGACCCAAGGTGAGGGTGGCTGGAGAACATGGGAGGCCAGGCGGTGGTCTCAGAGGGTTCTGTGGCCAGAGCCCGAGGACCAGGTCGACTGCTGCTCAGTGGGCCCAGGACAGGCACCGCCTTAGCTACACGCCTTAGAGGCAGAAGCCGGAGCCAGGACGCTGTCTGGGAAGGCGTGGGGAGAAAGAGCCCTGACAGGAAACCCGAACCTGAATGTACTTGAACTCTTATCTTGATGTGACTGAGTTAACTCAGAAGGAGTTCTTGAAGCCTGAAGAGACTGAGTTAGCTTTGATTAGCAAGTTCACGGTGTTCAACTTTTCTTTTTCATTTTTTTGCCCTTAGCAGGAGTGGGGACTTGTGAGCAAGACAGGATCCATTACAGACCATTTTCGGTTGCATTTCTGTGGCCCTTTGCTTACAGCATGCAGATTTTATCCCATGAGGGAGGCTTGCACCGGGTGCTGAGAAGCCAGAGGGCTGAGAGGGGGTGTCAAGGGGGCCATGGGCTTGCATCAGGGCAGTCACACAGGGCGCCAGGCTCAGGAGGGCCCCGTACTTAAGGATTTCATGCTCCGTGGTCGTGGTCTTGAAATGCTTAATAATTTTACCTTTGAATTTGTGTTTTGTTAAGTGAAGTCTGATGGGGCAATAGAAGGCTGGGGGCTTGGGGTCCTGCGTCCCACTGCCTCCTGGGACCAGGAACTAGACGGTTCTCAGCGACCTGCTCCCCAGCCTTGCTCCCCGTCACTGCCCTCAGCCCAGGCCAGTGACGGGGTCATGTCGGTCGTGGGGGGGAGTGACCGAGAGGCCAGTGTGTCTCTGGCGCCCTCAGCTCCCAGCAGGAGCCTCAGAGCAGGCAGCCGTCCTCGCCCCAGGCTGGCTGTGCCGTGGCGTGTTTAGCAGGTCACTTGTAGGAGGCCCACCCCTCATCCAGGCACCAGGTGTGTCTGTGCACGGAAGCTGCATTCCCTCGGGATTCCCCTTCCACCATGAGCTTGGGTGGCAGGCCCGTGGGAAGGGGAGGTCGACTTCCCACCCCTGCCAGGGCCCTGTAGTCCAGTAGCTGGCGGGAACAGGATCCTGGCAGCCTCTGAGGGTCTGCACCTTCACTTCACTGTCCTCACGCCTGATGGAGCGTGACATTAAGTAGCAAATAAAAAGCATCACGACAGGCTTAGAAGAAAGGAAAAAGCTGTGTATTGTTAGTATCTTCAATAGCACCATTTCCTACTTTTCAGACAAGAGGCCTGCATTCTCATCGCACACTGGGTCCCACAAATCATGCAGCCGGTCCTGGCCTCAGGGGAGCTTTAACAGAAGGAAGTCTGCTGGGTCTTAGGCCTTCAGCCAAGCTGGCCCACCAGGTACCAGTTTTGACCACCTCGATGGTCAAAACTCAAAAGGCATCACCCTGCTTGGTAGGCTAGCCCAACCACACGATCAAAGCAGGGCTACTATTTCAGAAACACTGAGGCCAGACTCTGGCCTCACCAGCAGCATCTCCAAGGCCCTTTGCACCAAATATCTCAGCGTCTCCAGGGATATCTCATTTCTTTTCAAGTACTATTTTCTCAGCTAGCACATGATTTCTGCCACATTCCTTCTCTCCTTTCTGGGATGGCTGCCTTTGGAGCTGTCTGCAGCCCTCAAAGCCCGAGAGTACATTTCGCCACTGCCCGCCACTGAGTGCCTAGATTCCAGTCCCCTCTGACAGATTAGTGATGAGTAGCTAGGATGTCGCTGTGCCTGCCATGCACCAGGGACCCCCCTGAGCACTTGACTCATTGAATCCTCTCGTCTACCCAACCAAGTATGCACTTAGCACTGCTTTCTTCCACATGAGAGAACAGAGGCACAGAGGGCATGGATTGAGCAGGGGATGGAGTTAGGATTTGAACTCAGGCAGAAAAAGTGATAATTTAATGATAAAACAAAAGATGTCACACCTGAGATGGTGTGCTGGAAACTCGAATGCAGTAGCTGAACATGTGTTTAAGCTGCCAGAAAGGATTTTACCAGCGAAAAGGAAACACTGACTCATTAGCATGATGGTGACAATGCACCCAGTTGGGAGAGCTTCGGTGCGGTTGGGCGTCCCTTTTGTGGTGCAGAAGGGCAGGGAGGGCAGTTGGGATCAGGGACATGGGGTCAGACGGCTGGTGGTACAGATACATCTGACAGCCTACATCAAATCCCTCACCTCTGCCCCAGGCCCCAACGCGACAGGACCAGGGGAGCAGCCTGTGTCTCCACCACCTGACGCCCCCCAGACCCCAACTCTAGTCTCACAAGGCCAGTCACAGAAAGTCAAGATGCTCAGTCTGGTTGGTTTAGAAGCCAGGGTTAGATTTAAATTTTTAATAAAAATGTTACATACTTGGCCATAGCTGATTTATTTGAAGGTTACCTTAATTTCTTTCAGTCCACAGGGGCCCAATTCAATTTGCAAGGCTGATTAATTCGTCCCTCCTGTCCTCACTGTGACAGTGACAGTGATCCCACAGAGCTCTCTCCTTCCTCATCTGACCCCAGGGCCCCTCTCTGCGTTTCTCCTCCAGTGATACCTGGAGCCTTTGGTGTTTCTGTCCACCTGTGGTTTTTGGTTGTCACAGGCCCTTTCTAGGAACAGATAAAGATCTGCCCTGCCCAGAATCTTCGGCTTCCCCCAGCCTGAAGTTTGCTGGGGGTCTGTCCTAGTTTCACCATCTTAGAGCCAAAGAGGGTCTGGAGGAGGCAGACACTGCCCCTCCTGAGGGCCGGCCACCCATTCTCCAACACAGCACAGGTTACACTTTTAAGGTAACTCTCTGCAAATTTAGAACCATGACATTTTGGATACAGTAGTTTCTGGGAAAGTGCCTGCATTTTGTTTAGACACATTTTTACCTAGATATTTGCCAAAGAATCCTGGAATTAAAATTCAGTCATTTGCCAATTAAAACTATTTTTTTTTAAAAATAAATTTATTTATTTTATTTTTGGCTGTGCTGGGTCTTCGTTGCTGTATGCGATGCGGGCTTTTCTCTAGTTGCGGTGAGCGGGGGCTACTCTTTGTTGTGGTGCGCAGGCTTCTCATTGCGGTGGCTTTTCTTGTTGTGGAGCACAGGCTCTAGGCGCGAGGCCTTCAGTAGTTGTGGCACGTGGGCTCAGTAGTTGTGGCTCACGGGCCCTACAACGCGGGCTCAGTAGTTGTGGCTCATGGGCCTTACAGCGCAGGCTCAGTAGTTGTGGCGCACGGGCTTAGTTGCCCCACAGCATGTGGGATTTTCCTGGACCAGGGCTTGAACCTGTGTCCCCTGCATCGGCAGGCGGATTCTTAACTATTACGCCACCAGGGAAGCCCCTAAAACTAATTTTTGAAAGGATATTTAACTCTGTGCTGCCAGTCTGTATGTACATACACACATACACATTTTATGCATACATGCATGTGTATTTAAGTCTCTTTGGTTAACTGTGGAAATAAACGAAGACCAACCAAATGAGGAAAACAAGGTTATTTGCTCTGAACTTGCTATAGAGAAGGAGTGGGCCAGTGCCGCCTGCGTTTAGGGAATCAGCCACTGTCACATGTGCTTTTACTGAGACTGAAAGTCAGGCAGAGAAATGGGGGAAAAATGGGAAGGCCTCAGGTGTGCCCTGATTGGAGGCTGTTGGCCTGGGGAAGCTGTAGGCAGGCTGACTACAAGCGGTTGTCCTATGTGATTGGTTAAGGATACAGATTTGGCTTTCTCTGATTGGTCCTAAACTGGAAGAGAGAACAGATTAAGAAAGCTGTTGGTGGGCTTCCCTGGTGGCGCAGTGGTTGAGAGTCCGCCTGCCAATGCAGGGGACGCGGGTTCGTGCCCCGGTCCGGGAAGATCCCACATGCCGCGGCGCGGCTGGGCCCGTGAGCCATGGCCGCTGAGCCTGCGCGTCCAGAGCCTGTGCTCCGCAACGGGAGAGGCCACAACAGTGAGAGACCCGCGTACCGCAAAAAAAAAAAGAAAAAGAAAAAAGAAAGCTGTTGGTTATTAATGTAGAGCTGGTCATTTGGGGTCAGTTGTTATAGAATTTGTTGCTTAGTTTCTTGGATTGTCACAGAGATAGGAATCTGGCTTCCTATCTCTGCAAATCTGATTTACAGAGGGCTGGCTTCCTGGGTTGTTTATTGCAGGGAAGGGGTCAGTTTCCCAGGCAGGTTGCTGCAGGCTGTAGGTAAAATTTCTACTCTTATATATGATCTAGCCATTGTCTTTATATATTCAGTCTCTCATGATAATTATGTAAGAATTGGTCAAATACGTCCATCCCTTCTCTTTGAAGGGTAAATCAGTCCATTCAGCAAGTTTAAAAGGTGACCTTATTAAAGAGTAGCAATTAATCTGCTTAATTTTGTCAGATCTCAAACAACTTCACTGAACAAATCCACAACAATCACGCATGATCAAAATGCAGCTATATCTCACACAGAGAACCAAACTCGTGTCTGGCAGTAGTGTAGAAATCGTACGTGACCCAGGTTGGGAGAGAAAATCAAGGCAGCTCCTCAGGAAGCTTCAGACAGCCCCTTCTTCCCACCTTCCCCGTCCTGCCCCCCCAGCGTCCTGCCAGGCAGTGCTACTGGATGAATTCTGATGGAGGACAGAAAATTAAGGCAAGGAAAAAGCAGCTTGGTAATGCAATTCAGAAAAATGCATGCTTTCCTCCTGAATTATTAGGACAAATAACTCTGCTTGGCAAGGGCACCCTCCCTTCTGCAGTGGGGATGAAGCGGGTACTTTGGAAGACCCATCCTTGGTGTCCCGTCAGTCTTGATGGTGGGAACAGAGGTGATGCTCCTGATCCTTTGGGGGCCAGCCCAGTTCAGTGCCCTTTCTCATGTCAGGAGCACTTGGAGCTTTTCCTTGTGAAATTAATTCCCGATCATTGGTGCCTCTGCTTCCCAACCTGGGCACTTCCAAGGCCCTTCCTTCACTATGGTACCAAATTTCACACAAAGGCAAGGAAATGGACCAAGGATGTGAGGCAAGGAGGCCGTGAACCCACAGCCGCGGGCTGCGGAGGTGGAGTCGGACGGCCTGGATTGATGATGCACAGTTTTGCCCAAGTCAGCAATGATCTGGGCAAACCATTTATTTAATTTCTTTTGTTTCAGATGTCACATTGGTGCAACGAAAATTAAGATGCTATTTCACTCCACTATTTCACTCACGATACATTGAACGGCTACTCTGTGCCAGACGGTATATGCTGGGTGCTGAGCATATGGCTCGTCCATCTACAAAGAGGAAGATGATAAACACATAGCAAATCAGAAACTCACAGACTTGGAAAGTCTCTGAAGATGAACATTCATCCTCGGCTTCCCTTTCCCTCACCCCACTTCCCATCTGAAGACAATCCTCTCAGCTCCATCATCAGACTTGGTCTCCCCAAGTCCACTATGCAGGGGCCCCTGGGGATTCCAGGAGACTTTACTGGCCTCCTGCCTCTGCTCTCTTGCCCTGAGGGTCAGTTCTCACCACTCAGCTAGGAAAATCCTTTTAAAACATAAACCCAGTCATAGTTTTCTGCTCAAAACTCTCCCATAATTTTCCACCTCTCCTGGAGTAAAAGCCAGCGTGCTCACGGTGACCTGCAAGGCTGTACCAAACCCGCCCCTTGCCTCTCAGACCTCATTCCTGC
>NW_006780611.1:6866246-6867910 GCF_000442215.2 Lipotes vexillifer | reverse complement strand
CCTGCTCCCTCCTTCAGCCACTGTGATCCAGCCACCCGTCCTCGCTGCTGGAGGACCCTGCATTGAGAGGGGCCAGGTTCATGGCTGTTGGTCCCACACGGTTATTAATGGTGCCTCTTCCACTCTCAGAAGCCCCGGTTTGGATGATGGATTAGACGGCCACACTGGCCGCTCACTTGCTGTTATGTTTTCTCTCCTCTGCCCGGCCTGCTCCTTCCCCAGAGAGCTGCTGCCTTCCCTCACCTGCTTCGGGCCTTTGCCCACATGTCGTATTCCGTGACTGTGCTTCTCCCCCCTAGAACTTCTCACCACACTGTTTATTTTTCTTATTTGTTGATTGTGTCTCCCTGCCTCCCGTGCAGGCTCTGTGAGGGCAGAGATTTTTGATGTCTTGTTCACTACTGTATCCCTAGTGCCAAAAACACTGCTTAGCACGTGGAGGTGCCTGAGAGAGTAGCTAGATGAGGGTGGGGATGCTACTTTGGATACGGTGGTCAGAGGCAACTTATCTGAGGGGTTGGCACTGAAGTTAAGGTCTGTATTAGTTTCCTGTTGCTGCTGTAACAAAGTACTACAAACTTAGTAGCTTAAAACAACACAGATGTATTATCTGACAGTCCTGGGGGTTTGAAGTCCAAGATGCATCTCAGTGAGCTAAAATCAAGGTGTTGGCAGAGATTCATTCCTTTCTGGAGGCTCCGAGAGAGAATTAGCATCCTTGCCTTTTCTAGCTTCTAGGGGTCACCCACATTCCTTGGCTCCGGGTACCTGCCTCCATCTTCAAAGCCTGATGGTCGGCCAAGTCTTTCTCATGATGCCATCTCTCAGTTCTGAATCCTCTGCCTTTCTCATCCCAATTTAAGGACGCTTACGATTACACTGGGCTCACCCAGATAATCCAGGATAAGCTCATTAAATCAGTTGATTAGCAAACATCATTCCATCTGCAACCTTAATTCCCCTTTGCATGGAACATAATATATTTACAGGTTCCAGGGATTGGGACATGGATATCTTTGCAGGAGGGGCATTATTCTGCCCTAGTGGGGATGCTTCTTTGTTTTTTTTTTTTTCTTTTTTTTTTGCGGTACGCGGGCCTCTCACTGTTGTGGCCTCCGCGGCATATGTGGGATCTTCCCGGACCGGGGCACGAACCCGTGTCCCCTGCATCGGCAGGCGGACTCTCAACCACTGCGCCACCAGGGAAGCCCGGGGATGCTTCTTTGGATAAGGCGGTCAGGAAAGGCCTCCCTAAAGAGTTAGCATTGAAGGCAAGATCTGAAGGACAGAGAGGATCCACCCGTGTGAAGACCCAGAAGAGGTTTTCAGGCAGAGGGAGTAGCATGTGCAAAGACCCTGGGGCAGGGAAGAGCTTGGTGTATCAAGAAGCAGAAGGTCGCCCAGAGAGGCTACAGTATACGGAGCAAGGAGGAGAATGGTCCCAAGTGAGGCTGGGGAGGGAGGCAGGAGTCAGATAGCGCAGATGCCGTGGTTTTCTCTCTCCCAGGCTAGGTCATGTAAGATCCCCATGCCGTTGGTTCTGTGTGTGAGGCAGCTGCATATTTTTAAATATTTTTTAAATTTTTTTAAATTTATTTTTATTTATTTATTTTTGGCTGCGTTGGGTCTTTTTGCTGCATGCGGGCTTTCTCTAGTTGTAGTGA
>NW_006780611.1:6855292-6866236 GCF_000442215.2 Lipotes vexillifer | reverse complement strand
GGGGCTGCTCTTCTTTGTTTGCTTCTCATTCCAGTGGCTTCTCTTGTTGTGGAGCACGGGCTCTAGAGCTCAGGCTCAGTAGTTGTGGTGCACGGGCTTAGTTGCTCCATGGCAATGTGGGATCTTCCCGGACCAGGGCTCAAACCCATGTCCGCTGCATTGGCAGGCAGATTCGTAACCACTGTGCCACCGGGGAAGCCCATGGGCAGCTGCATTTTAATAATATGATTCTTGTGGGTTTGCTCTATGAAGTTGTTTGCGATCTGACAGTATAAAGCAGATAACTGCTATTCATTGACAAGGCCACCTTTGAAACTTGATGAACTGACTGATTTACCCTTCAAAGAGAAGAAAAATAATTTATTCTCTCACAGTTCTGGACACTAGGAGTCTGAAATCAAGGTTTCAGTAGGACCACGCTCCCTCTGAAGGCTCTAGAGGAGGATCCTTCCTTGCCTCTTCTAGCTTCTGGTGGTTCCCGGCTGCTATGAACTGAATGCCTATGTCCCCCAAAATCCAAATGTTGAAACCCTAACCCCCCAGTGTGATGGTATTAGGACTTGAGTCCTTTGGGAGGTAATCCGGGTTTAGATTAGATCATGGGGGTGGAGCTCCCGTAATGGGATTAGTGCCTTTATGAGAAGAAAGACAAGATCTCTCTCTTACCTCTCTCCTCCTCTCTCTGCCATGTGTGAACACAGGAAGAAGGCAGCCATCTGCAAACCAAAAGAAGAGCCTTCAGCAGACACCACATCTGTCAGCACCTTGATCTTGAACTTCCCAACCTCCAGAACTATGAGAAATAAATGTCTGCTTAAGCCACCCAGTCTGTGCTATTGTATCATAGCAGCCTGGACTGACTAAGACACCAGCAGTCCATGGTGGTCCTTGGCCTGTGGCAGCAGCACTCCAGTCTCTGCCTCCATCTTCACATGGCCATCTTCCCTTGGTGTCAGTGCCTTTATGTCCAAATTTTCCTCTTCTTATGAGCACATCAGTCACTGGATTCGGGCCCACCCTACTGGGACCCCACCTTAACTGGATTACATCTGCAAAGACGCTATTTCCAAATAAGGTCACATTCACAGGTTCCAGGTAGACACGAATATTTGAGGGATACTGTCCAACCCAGCACACCTCCAGTTCCATATGGCCCTCTGTTACTATCTCCCCAGGCCACCCCAATCCACTCTCCTTGAGCTGCCCTGGCCCAGATCTACCTGATCAGACTGACTTTTTTTTGCGGTACGCGGGCCTCTCACTGCTGTGGCCTCTCCCGTTGCAGAGCACAGGCTCCAGACGCGCAGGCTCAGTGGCCATGGCTCACGGGCCCAGCCGCTCCGCGGCATGTGGGATCCTCCCGGACCGGGGCATGAACCCATGTCCCCTGCATCGGCAGGCAGACTGTCAACCACTGCGCCACCAGGGAAGCCCCAGACTCCTGTTTGTGGGTTTGTATACATGTTGCCTCTCCTCTCCATACCCTATCACCCTGCCCCCAATTTTGACTGCAGCCACAACTATTTTTTTTTTTTATCAGTAAGTCTTTTTACAATGCAGTTGCCTAGCAGACTGAATGCAGTTTAAATCCTCCAGATACATCCTTTCAGGTCCATTTCTCTCTGTAAAGTGCTTATCTTAGAAAATCTGGGAAGAATCTGAGTTTGATCTTTATATCAACTAATTAGTATATACAGGCTCACCCTCCTATATGGTTACAGCTATCCTGAGCTGCTGACTGACTTCAGGCCACAGTACAAAGGAGACTTGTGCCAATGAGGCCCGGGGAAGGAGGAGCTGAGTGACACTGTAGTCAGAATGCTGTTCTCCATCATCTCCCGGTGGACACTCACTGCTGCATCCTGTTACTCAGATGGTCTTAGAACCCAAGGAGGCCACTAGCCATCCTCCATTTGGTAAAGGAGGAAATTGGGGCTTTGGAGGTTTACAGGACTTCCTCAAAGCCACAGTAAGTATGTGATAAAAGGAAGGCTCTGGAGTGAAATTGATGAGTGGTTTCTTAATATGATAAAATATATATACTTTGTTCCTAAAGCTAGAATCTAACTTAATGGGTAAATACTAAGGGCATTTCCATAAGATCAGCAATAAACCAAAGAGGCCCTCTACTATTCAACATTGTACTGGAGGCATTAGGCAAAGTAGTGAGAGAAGAGAAATCAATAAGAGGTACAAGAATTGGGGAGAGAAGGAGTAAATCTATCACTTGCAGGTGATATGATTGTGTGCCTGGAAAAGCCCTAAAAGTATTTTGTATTTGTCTTCATTGTTACATTTCTGGAGTTGTTCATTTCTTGGTGTAAATCCAGGTTTTTATCTGGTATCATACACCTTCTGCCTGAAAAACCTCCCTTAATGTTTCTTATAGCACAAGCCTGCTGGGAATTAATTCTCTTGGCTTTTGTTTTTCTAAAAACATCTGTATTTTTGCCTTAATTTCTGAAAAATTTTCACTGGGTATAGCCTTTTTATTTTATTTTATTTTATTATTATTTTTTTTTTGCGGTATGCGGGCCTCTCACTGTTGTGGCCTCTCCCGTTGCGGAGCACAGGCTCCGGACGTGCTGGCTCAGCGGTCATGGCTCACGGGCCTAGCCGCTCCGCGGCATGTGGGATCTTCCCGGACCGGGGCACGAACCCTTGGCCCCTGCATCGGCAGGCGGACTCTCAACCACTGCGCCACCAGGGAAGCCCAGGGTATAGCCTTTTAAAAAATATATTTTTAAAAAATATTTATTTATTTATTTGGCTGCGTCGGGTCTCAGTTGTGGCATGCTGGATCTTCCTTGAGGAATGCGGGATCTTTCGTTGCAGTACTCAGGCTTCTCTGTAGTTGCAGCGCACAGGCTCAGTAGCTGCAGCGTGGGCTTAGCTGCCCTGCACCACGTGGGATCTTAGCTCCCCAACCAGGGATCGAACCCACGTCACCTGCATTGGAAGGCGGATTCTTAACCACTGGACCACCAGGGAAGTCCCTGGGTATAGCCTTTTGAGTTGACAATATTTTCTTTCAGCTCTTTAAAGATGCAATTCTTATCTTTGTTCCTCTGAATGTAATGTATCTTTTTCTCTGGCTGCCTTCAAGATTCTCACTTTACCTTTGGTTTTCAGAAGTTTTAATATAATATGACTAGATTAAAAAATTTTAAAAAAAAGGAAGGCTCTGGAATCATGCCTCCACTTCTCTACCCAATCCCCCACCTGTTGGCATCCAAGCCTTGGAAGGACTTGCCACCAACTGGTCTTGTAAGATGACAGCAGCTACACTTCGTGCTTGTAATAGCCAAGAGTCCCACCTCCAGCTAGCTCAGGTCCTAGAAAATGTGCCAGCTACACTGTGCCACACGGGGTGGGTAGTGGAAATTAAGAGGAAGAAATTACCAGCTGTTTAAACCCTGTTGCACTCACCCTTCAAACACTCTGGTGGCTCTGGTTCAGTAGTCCCCCCGTTAGTTGGTTCCCATCTTTCAGGTTTTCTAAACATGCAAATGAACTGCGCAATAAATCCCCCCACGGGCAAAGCCATGATTTCCTCAGCAGGTGGATGCGGAACGCTCAATGACCTAGAATAATCGACGCTTTGCAACAAGCACTTTTTCTTCCTACTCACTATCGCTGCGCTTTAAGAGGAGAAAGGAGTAACCGCTCTCGCATGGTTACAAAGAGACACTTGGAAACATGCTGCTGGGGGCCGCTCTGTCACCGGGAAAGACAACGGAATACGTTTTAAATGTCTTTTCCCCTTGCTCTGCCAAGCAAAAGCATCGGAACTCTTCTGGGAATCCACTGTCCCAGGAAAGAAAGTGAGGCCCCGCGGTTGGCGCCACTTGCGCCCCCTCCGCTCAGCCCCCGCCCAAGGTCGGTGGCCGCCGCCCGAGGTCGCTGGGGCGGGGTCGCCAGCGCGGGCTCCCAGCGGTTGTGTAGTTGGGACGCGCTCGCTAAACGCAGTCGTTCTCTGCAATGGCTCACGGCCCTTTCTGTTTTGAAGGCGCCTCTGTTTGTTCCTATTGAACCGCCTTCTGCAGAGGGCGACCCCGATTGCAAAGTCCCCAAGCGCTGTTTTCCTCTTTTTCTGTCCCCACTGGACAGACCCTTAAGGCTCCACGTACGTTTGGTGCCCAACAGAGGACCTGGCGCGCGTCGACCCCCACTAATGCTTGAGGGATGGATCCCTACCCTGTCGCCGACGTGCGATCCCAAAGGAACACCCACTTCTCAGGCTTTAAAATATTCCTCTTGAAAAAAAAATTTAAAGTCACCAAAGATTCTAGCCAGCAGGAACTTCAAAGATGGAGAGCTTGAAATTACTTGCTCTGAACGTCTTGCTGAACCAGCAGAGTCCTTCTGACCATTGATCTGCAAACCTGCTGGGTCCGGAATCAATGCTGGTCCTGGCGCTGGTGACAATGGTGTGACAATGTGGCCAATTTGGCCCACTTGAGGGAAAGGCCAATCCGAATCAGTGAAAGTTCTGAATTAGACAAAGTGTAATAAAATTTAAGCATTTTAAATGACTGATTTACAATCTTATTTATAAATTATTCATGCATACTATAAAGAAAGGGTTTATTAAGGTAAATTTGGGGCAGGCCCCTATTAGTCATACTTGAATGAAATTATGTTTTGATTCTTGCTATAAATACAATTGAGGACCAAAGTAAATCATTTCAACTTTTGTCACTACCCAGGAGGAATGAAGATTCAGTATTTATCACCAAACAAGACACCCAAGTAAAGAAAGTTTTTCTTTCGTTAACTAAACTTATAAAACAGTATAATAAAATCAACAATACTTAAATAAAAATAAATAAAAGTATAATAAAATGTCTGCGAAAAACATGACCAAATGATCAATTTTTAAAAAAATCAATATTTGCTATTTAGGAGCCAACATTTCCTTACCCAGAATATAAGGTTCCTAATACCAGAAAAATCATTTTAACCATGATCTTTGACCATCTCTTACTAAATGTTCTTTGCAGCTATAGGACTTTAAGAATGTTTAGATCTGGACCTAACTTGTATTATTCAGAGTTCTGCAGAAAGGTTCACTAGGCAAAAATCAACTCTCAGTTAATGGGAATTCCCTGGTGGTCCAGTGGTTAAGACTCTGCTCTTCCACTGCAGGGGGCACGAGTTTGATCCCTGGTTGGGGAATTAAGATCCAGCATGCCAGGCGGCCAAAAAATTTCAAAAAAAAATTTAAATCCTGAATTAAGACCAAGACTGAGCTTGAACTCCCCCCTCGAGTTGCAAAATATTTATTAAATACCTTTAAGGGAAAAAAATATATTTTTTTGGCTGCGCTGCTCGGCTCGTGGAATATTTCCCCCACGAGGGACTGAACCCAGGCCCTCGGCAGTGAGAGCACAGAGTCCTAACCACTAGGCCAGCAGGGAATTCCCATGAGGGAAAATCATTAAGTCCACTAAACTATGCATCACAGACAACCTATGTGGGGCATATGTTTCTGTTTTTTTTTAATTTAAAACATATTCATACACGCAAAAAACATTTTCCAGAATCCTTGTGCCTAATAATTGTGTGCTTACAGAAAATGTGGGCCAAATGGCTTAAAATTATTACCTTCAAGAGACATTTCGGGGGACTTCCCTGGTGGTCCAGTGGGTAACACTCCGCACTGCCAATGCAGGGGGCCTGGGTTCCATCCCTGGTCGGGGAACTAGATCCCACATGCATGCCGCAACTAAGAGTCCACATGCCACAACTAAGAAGTCCATATGCTGCAAGTAAAGATCCTGCATGCCGCAACTAAGACCCAGAGCTGCCAAAATAAACAAACAAAAAAAATTTTTTAAGACATTTTGGATAAAGATTATGGAATAATTCATCTCTCAATACCTAACTTCCCCATGGTGTGTTTTTTGGTCCCTTTTATTTTCTATTTGCAAGCTTCTTTGGTCAACACCCACTTTATAGACAAAAGAACTGGAGCACAGAGGCCACACACTGAACCAGTGACAGAATTGATCACAGACACATGAGCTGTCCTCTTCCACCAGAAGCCATGGTCCTCGAGGGCTCCACACCCACCCATTTGCCTATCTGTAGGACTGAGTATTTTAGAGGTGCATAGAGTTGAACAATTCAGTAACTAAGTGCAAACTTGTTTTAAAAGGCTGCCTACAGTTCCAATAAGTTTTTAAAATCTGATTTGATGTTTAATATAAAATAAATATTGAATATCAACCATATATTGAGGTTTTAATGGAAAATATAACACAGAATCCAGAACTCAGGTTTACAGGTGCCTAAATGACGTACAAAGCGTTGAGATGATAAATGACGCCCATGCGTGAGATCCATACTACAAGGTCCAGCATGCAATTCATTTATCAGGTGATCTTTTGTGCTGTTTCTATTTCCTTGCATTTTAGGGTTTGGACCCTAAACCTATAATTTTAGAAAAAGTATTGCTAACAATTTTTAAAATCGGGAATACATAATAATATCTCATAGAACTACTATTCCATGAAATAGTTTGGGAAATGGTGTTTTCATATAAATCCAACCAGCTTTAAGAGGATGAAAAAAATTTTTTTTGAGGATGAAAATTTTTTCCTTTACCTCCAAAGTTTAAAAAAATCAAATTAAGAATACAATGGCTGGGATTCCCTGGTGGCGCAGTGGTTAAGTAATCCACCTGCCAATGCAGGGGACACGGGTTCGATCCCTGGTCCGGGAAGATCCCACATGCCGTGGAGCAACTGAGCCTGTGCACCACAACTACTGAGCCTGTAATCTAGAGCCCACGTGCCACAACTACTGAAGCATGCGTGCCCTAGAACCCGTGCTCCGCAACAGGAGAAGCCACCGCAGTGAGAAGCCTGCGCACCGCAACGAAGAGTAGCCCCCACTCGCCGCAATTAGAGAAAGGCCGCACGCAGCAACGAAGACCCAGTGCAGCCAAAAATAAAAAATTAATTAAGTTAAAAAAGAAGAATACAATGGGCATAGTCTAGAAGAAAAACCTACAGGCTGAAGTCAGGAGGTCCTGGGAAAAACATTTCATTTCTCCAGGTCTTAATCTCTTGTTCCCCAAGGTCCAGGGTTCAGCTTACACCAGACTCTGTGACCTGGCCCTACACCTCATGCCATGGGCCTCCTACGCAGCTATCAATAAAAGGCTGCTCCACAAGGGCTCAACATATTTTTGCTAAATGAATCAATGACCCTATAAAAAACACATACAAATTACGACGGTATGGCGGTGTTGTGAGGAAAATTGAACAGCCATCTCCCTATAAAGCACTGTCATTAAAGAGGACATTTATCGCGCTTTTAAATTAATTCGGCTTTCCCATCTTTTATCTACGCATTAATATATTTTTGTAATATCCTATTTGGGGCTCACTTGCAGAGTTTGCCAGAAGAAGAGAGAGGAATAGTGGGAGGTGAAAAACCCAAACTGCTTTCTGTGTGCTTCTACTGACACCAAAGGTTTATCGTGAAACTGACACTCTGAGCCCAATCTCGCTTGCCACAAAGACTGTCGAGTATACACCTGCTCTGGTTGTCCAAGGAAGGCACACGAGGAGCTGTCTGTAGTAGGAAAAACGAGGTATACCTACTGACTCTTTTTTTTTTTTTTTGGCTGCGTTGGGTCTTCGTTGCTGTGCGCGGGCTTTCTCTAGTTACGGCGAGTGGGAGCTACTCTTGGTTGTGGTGCACGGGCTCTAGGGTGCTTGGGCTTCAGTAGTTGTGGCTCGCAGGCTCTAGAGCACAGGCTCAGTAGTTGTACACAGGCTTAGTTGCTCTACGGCATGTGGGATCTTCCCGGACCAGGGCTCGAACCCGTGTCCCCTGCATTGGCAGGCGGATTCTTAACCACTGCGCCACCAGGGAAGCCCGAGTGTTCTTTTTAAGAAAAATTCCAAAAGTATTTCTTTTTTTTTTTTTAATATTTATTTATTTGGCTGTGTTGGGTCTTAGTTGCAGCACACAGGCTCAGTAGTTGTGGCGTGCAGGCTCAGTAGTTGCGGTGCGGCACGTGGGTTCTTAGTTACCCAACCAGGGATCGAACCCGCATCCCTTGCATTGGAAGGCAGATTCTTAACCACTGGACCACCAGGGAAATCCCCAAAAGTATTTCTTGATCAATGATATGATCAATGTAAACATTCTAAAAATCACTGAAAAGGGTATAAAGTACATTGTCTATATCATTGGGGAAAAGTATGTTGTACTTCCAATTTTACACATATTTCTACCTAATTTTTTTTTTTTTTTTTTAGGCCTCTCACTGTTGTGGCCTCTCGCGTTGCGGAGCAACAGGCTCCGGACGTGCAGGCCCAGCGGCCATGGCTCACGGGCCCAGCCGCTCCGCGGCATGTGGGATCTTCCCGGACCGGGGCACGAACCCGTGTCCCCTGCATCGGCAGGCGGACTCTCAACCACTGTGCCACCAGGGAAGCCCCTCTACCTAATTATTAAAAGGCTTTCAGGAACCAAATCTTCTGACTCAGATTTTGACTGAAGTCTGAACTCCCAGAGTCACAACACTGGCACAGTACAGTCCTCTGTGACACTAACAGGATTAATTGTAAAGTTTCCAGAACTGAGGCGCACCCTGCTGAGGAGGCCCTTCACCCCTCATGCTATAATGCAATATTCAGTTATCTTCCAAGTTGAAATACAAATCCTTTCTACAGGATATTTAGCCCCAGTATCATATTATTAGTGATGACAGCCCTATTATATATTCAAGCTTACCATGAGCCACAGAACAGTGTGAGCCCTTATGTGAATTACCTTGTTCAGCAATGACTTATCCCCGCTCTGCGATGAGGAACTGAGGCTCGGAGAGGTGAGGTAACAGTCCAGAGTCACACAGCAGGGACTGGCTGGACCAGTATTCAAACCCAGGCCATCAGCTTCCTGAGCCTGAGCGCATACCCTTTGCTGCACCTCCTCACAAAATTGGTCTTGAGAAAGTTACTCCACCATTTTTTGTTTTTATTTTTATAAATTTATTTATTTATTTTTGGCTGCATTGAGTCTTTGTTGCTGTGCGCGGGCTTTCTCTAGTTGCGGCGAGCAGGGGCCATTCTTCGTTGCGGTGCGCGGGTCTCTCACTGCAGTGGCTTCTCTTGTTGCGGAACACAGGCTCTAGGGTGCACAGGCTTCAGTAGTTGTGGCGCATGGGCTCAGTAGTTGTGGCTCGCGTCCTCTAGAGCACAGGCTCAGTAGTTGTGGCGCACGGGCTTAGCTGCTCTGTGGTATGTGGGATCTTCCCAGACCAGGGCTCGAACCCGTGTCCCCTGCATTGGCAGGTGGATTCTTAACCACTGCACCACCAGGGAAGTCCCATGCACCATTTTAAAATGGGGAACCGGAGGCAGAAAGGGCCAACAGCAGCTCTCACAGGCATCCAGGTGGCAGGCAGTCAGCAGCATTCAGTAGACACATTTGGGGCTGTCCTGAGCCAGGGCCCCCTAACTTTTTGTGGGTCAGGGGTCCTCCAAGACTTCAGTGAGGGCTCTGACACACTCTCCACAAACATGCACAAGATACACACACACAAAACTTCACGTAGTCCGTGGGATCACCTAAAGTGCATGGAATCCCAATTAGGAATACGCCTTGCTCCCCTCCCCAATCCTAAAGGAATTTCTGTTTATCTGAAGTTTTAGAATTTTTGATTTACTAATTCCAATAACTGAAATGTTGGGAAAAATAAATCACTTTTTTTCTTTAAGACCAAATGTCGGGACTTGCCTGCTGACACAGACTTCCCTGGTGACACAGCTAAGCCCCTACGGTGCCACAACTGCTGAGCCTGCGCTCTAGAGCCCTCGAGCCACAACTACTGAAGCCCACATGACTAGAGCCTGTGTTCCGCAATGAAGAGAAACCACCGCAATGAGAAGCCCGTGCACGGCAACGAAGAGTAGCCCCCGCTCGCCACAACTAGAGAAAGCCCGCATGCAGCAGCGAAAACCCAACGCAGCCAAAAATAAATAAATAAATTTATTAAAAAAAAAAAAAAGGCCAAATGTCCCACACATCCTTGCCTCCTTCTATTTCCCCCCCCTCTATCTCCCCTCCCAATAAATCTGTCTAAAGCCCACCGGTTAGTTGCGGCATGCATATGGGATCTAGTTCCCTGACCTGGGATCGAACCCAGGCCCCTGCATTGGGAGCACAGAGTCTTATCCACTGTGGCACAAAGGAAGCCCCCACTTGCAACTTTAGAATCCATTGTAAGGATGCTGGCTTTAACGGAGGGAAAGGAGGAGCCATTGCAAGGTTTGGACAGGGCATCACTCTGGCTGCTGTGTCGAGAATAGATTTTAGGAAACAAAAGGTTATATAGGGTGAGGCACTCTGGCAGCATTTCAGATGCGAGATGAGGGTGGCTCCAACTGTCTGGCAGCAATAAAGGTGGTGAGGAGAGACGGATTCTGCATTTATTTTAACGCAGAGCCAATGGCATCTCGTGATAGATGGGTTCTGGGGTGAAAGAGGAAGAGAAAGAAAGGATGATTGTAAGGGTTTGGGCCCGAGTGACAGGGGCTGGAGTTGCACTCAACCGAGAGAGCAGGACTGAAAGGCAAGATGAGACATGCGGATTGGGATGGCCCAAGACAGATGTGGACACAGGGATGCTGAGAAGGCAGCGGGGTGCACGAGAGGAGAGGTTCCAGCCAGAGATAGAAAGGTGGGAGCTGTCAGCCATCACCAAAGCCACGAGAAATTACTGCCAAAGGAGAGAAAAGGTAAAATTAAAAAATTAATTTCTGGTTCATTTATAAATGTTCATTTCACTCAAAGAAAAAGAAGATCCTAAGTATATTAATTAGGATTTTTACAGAAAATCAAGTTATCACATATAAATTTAGTACAAGCTACAATGGAGTAGATGACACTTTCAGCTCTTTGTTGGGCCTCTTTCCCTTGATG
>NW_006780611.1:6811111-6854781 GCF_000442215.2 Lipotes vexillifer | reverse complement strand
TTGTTGGGCCTCTTTCCCTTGATGCTATTCCTGTCAGTTTTTTAGAAGTGTAAAACATTACATGACATCTTAGGTTGTGTTAGCTATTGGGGTTATGTGTCTATTTTATTCAGCTCAGGATTATGCTGGCCTTTCCAAATGGCCAAAAAGTTTGTAAACTTTTTGACATCAAATCAGGGAAGGTGAATATAATCTATTTTAAGATAAAAATTAGGTTCTGAATATGTGACTAGTATCTTATTCCAGAACTGCCACTGCTGCATCATTTAATAGTTTTCACCCACGATCTGATCTGATGCTGGAAACATCCATGAGGTGAGTTAGGAAAGCACCATCCCTGATGGCTGAAGATCACTGAATGCCTGACAATCTTCCAGGCTCTGAATGTGAAGCCTGAGGATTCCAGGACCTGCCCAGGCTCCAGTCAGACCCTCTGGCTCCAGGCCCAGTTCTCAGTCTACTTCTCATGGTTCTTGATTGAAAAAGGAGAAACCCATCAACTTGAGGAGAGTCAGAAAACATGGAGCAAAGGGAAGCATAAAGAGAAAAGAGAAAACATTCCCAGATAAGTAAGCATGAAGGCAGCAACAAAACAAGGGCAAGACAGTAGCTCTTAAACTCCCACTATTCACTTAAGACCCCAAATTCAACCATCAGTATTGCAGTTTGGCACATACGAAAAAGATTCTACATTGTAAAGGGTAAAATTCATCCCCTGTCCTACTGGGCAGTAATCCAGAGCCCTTTACCAGATGAGACCAGCTGCTGTCAGATTTCTTCAAGTGCGAGGAATCACGTGGGACCTGGCCACGCCTTCAGCTTCCAGGAAGCCTTTGTATCGGTGTCCTTGACCCCATTTCCCTCTCCTTAAAAATTAGCCTCCATTTTTATCTCTGAGGAATACTAGTTTATGGATATATAAATAGCCAAGAAGCCTCTATGACCTATTTTAAAACTCCAGAGAGAGTAGCCTCCACCTTTGAACTATTCTCCTACCTACCTCAAAGCTGGATGCTATCTTAGAATGGACCCCCAACTAGAAGGGGAAGAAAGGCTATAATTTCTTACGTGGTCACTGGTCAGACACGGAGGCACATCACAGGAGCTGGATTTGGAATGTGTCCTCACAAGAGTCAGAAGGCCTGGGTTATGGTCCTGGGTCTGCCCTTCATTAGCAGGGTGACCTTGGAAAAGCCCTTCATCCCCATCAGATGTTGATGTGGTTTTGCTGGCCTGTCTCAAAAGGATGCTGTGATCCAATGAGAAAATTCACTCACTCAGTAAATATTTGGTAAATCATGCATGAAGAAATGTGGTGTAAATTGTAAAATGCTAACCAATGAAAGATATTGTTACTTTTCAACAGAAGGCAATGAACATTGTATTCTATTGGTATACAAGATCCCAAATGCCCATGGCAACCCTCTGAGTTGTCAGTGGAGGAGGGAACAGTTATGAACAAAATCCTACTCGTGACTTTAGGTGCATACTCGCCAGTCTTTTTGTTTTTGTTTTTGTTTTGTTTTTTCTATTAGTATTTAATGTATGCCTACTTTTTAATATAAATTTATTTTTATTTTTATTTATTTTTGGCTGCGTTGGGTCTTTGTTCTTGCCCATGGGCTTTCTCTAGTTGCAGTGAGCGGGGGCTTCTCTTCATTGCACGGGCTTCTCGTTGCGGTGGCTTCTCTTGCTGTGGAGCACAGACTCTAGGCATGCGAGCTTCAGTAGTTGTGGCTCGTGGGCTCAGTAGTTGTGGCTCGCGGGCTCTAGAGCACAAGCTCTGTAGTTGTGGCTCACGGGCTTAGTTGTTCCGTGGCATGTGGTATCTTCCGGTACCAGGGCTCAAACCGGTGTCCCATGTACTGGCAGGCGGATTCTTAACCACCGAGCCACCGGGGAAGCCTTGGGGGGCTGTTTAGATGGGATGGCGCAGGAGCAATAAGGGCAAGTGCCCTCAGGGCCCTGAAGGTCTTGGTGGGGAGCTGGACTTAGAAATTCTGAGTGGCTGGGAAGCCGGTGAAGGATTCTGAGGTGAGGAGTAGCCTGGTCTCACTTACATTTTAAAGGGATCATTCCATTTGCTCTGGGGACTGTTTCCCTAGTGCAGGGACGGGAGGGGGTTGAGATTAGAATGGGCTTTGGGGTGAGGGGGAGGAAGAAACGGACCGACTCTGGATTAATTCTGAAGATAAAGCCAGTGGGATTTGCTGATGAACTAGAACACTTTCACCCATTTTAAAACTTCCTGCTACTACCTTATCTATCGTGCCAGGTCCTACTGGTCCCACTTCATATGCATCACTCCAGTCAAGGCCCATTTTTCTGCCCAAATGTAAGTGGTCAGGGCAGCCCCTGTTGGCTGCACTGGCCTCCTGCCCTAATCCAGCAGCACCAAGCAAACTGTACAGGCAAACCTGAGCCCAAGATTCCACTGCAAGGGTTCACGGTGCATTCACTGTGTGTGTGCTGTGGCCTTATCTAAAAGCCTAGATGGATGGCAACGACGTGAATGCCCATCCACAGATAAATTATGGCACACCCGTACTCTGAAAAATGACAAAATTGTTAAAAAGAACGTGGTAGATATATACGTGCTGACAGGAGAGATGTCTGCAACATAGATATTTTCAGTAAAAGTAAATTGCATAAAAATATGTATGCTTTCCATTTTTATTTAAAAAGACATGATCTATATATTTGCATGAGCGTAGAACAGAGAGTTGGGGAGGACACATACCCCATTGTGAACGGTTACTCCCCCCAGGTGTGGGAGGAGAGAGGTCCAGAGGGAGGACCATATGTATCTCTGTGCTGTTTTACTTTTTTACAATTATTAAGTGTTGTTTTTATAAGAAAAAATGAGGTCTTTTCCCCAAAGGTCCTGTCCGGCTCTTGCAGGAACTAGTGGACCATCTCTGCCCGTTCCCACCCCCTCCATCTCTTGGTCTCATCTCTCCCAATACTTTGCCCCCCTAGTCCTGCCAGGCAGTGCCTGCCAGGCTGTTTCTGGCTCTCAGCTTTTGGCTTCGCTCCCTGGACTCCATTAAAGCCTCTTTTCCATCTGGCAGTGCCCACAACCCACCATCTGGGGATGGCCCACACTCCCGGATCCTAGCCGGCCTGCCTATCACCCGACCACTAAATGCTCCCGGGCCCCCTTCTCCAACCTGGCCCCCATGCCCCTGCCCTGGAATGTCTAAAACACTGATACGCTTTGAATCACATCTCTGCTGGGAAACTTCCAAGGTTTCCACTGCCTATGAAATAAAATCCAAACGCTCTGGCGTGGCAATAAAGGCCCTTCACAGAACTTGGCCCAATTTCTCTGCCCGCTTCGGGCCATTCTCCTGCTTCCTGTTACCCAAGCTCAAGCCACAGCAAACCGGTCAGGGTTCCAAATACGCCAGGCCTTTGCTCAAGGCCTGTAGGCCTTGTTGTCCTTATGCCTTTGCTCAAGGAGCCTGGAATCAGCTCCCCACTGGTCCTTATCCTCCACCCCCTTGAACTGACCCCAGGCAAACAAATACTTAACTGTCAAAGCCTCTGTAAAATTCCCCTCCTCCTGGAAGCATTCTCAATCCTACCTCAGTCCTGCAGAAATAGTTAACCCCTGCCTGCTCTGTATTCTGTAGCATTTTGTACGTACGAGGTCTGTCATAGCCCGCTCCAGGAGCTGACTCCAGGAGTCAACGAAACATGGCCCGTGGGCCAAATCTAGCCTGCCACTGATTTTTGTATGGCCTGCAAACTAGGTGTATCTTTTACATTGTTAAGCAGTGAGCAAAAATCAAAAGGAGAATACTTCATGACACATGAAAATTATATGAAATTTAAATTTCAGTCCATAAGTAAATTTGATTGGAACACAGCAGCACTCATGTACTTAGCTAGGGTCCATGGGTGCTTTTCACGCTACAGTGACAGAGTTGAATAGACTGTATGACCACAAAGCCTAAAATATTTACTATCTGGCTTTTTATAGAAAAAGTTTGCCAACCCCTGAGCTACTCTTTTTTTTGTTTGTTTTAATGTTTGGCTGCCTCAGGTCTTAGTTGCGGCATGCAGGATCTTTTGTTGCAGCACGCAGGCTCTTGTTGCAGCTCGCGGGCTTCTCTCTAGTTGAGGTGTGTGGGCTCAGTAGTTGTGGCGTGCAGGCTTAGTTGCCCCATGGCATGTGGGATCTTAGTTCCCCGACCAGGGATTGAACCGACGTCCCCTGCATTGGAAGGCGGATTCTTTACCACCGGACCACCAGGGAAGTCCCTGGGCTACTCTATTTTTGTATTTATATAGATGTCAATTTTCAACAAGACAGGAAACCCACAAAAATGAGAATTTATTGTATTTCTCTGTTTATTTGTAGCCCTTAATACTGTATCCAGCATGTAGCAGAATTTCAATATTTAGTGAACAAACACATTGCTGTGTTCTTGAAAGGGAGAATGTACTGGGTTCCTAATTCACAGAGGGAATGTCACCATAAAAGAAAGATCAATGCCAGGTGCCACCGGGATTGGAGGTTAGCATTTTTTTTCATGAAGTGGAGAGAGAATAAAACGTGTCACAATCTCAATTCCACTTACAATTCCTACTGATTAAGGACAAAAACTGAGATGTAAATAAACACTTAAAAGTTGCTTTTCATGAAAAATTCCCAGGCTGTATTGATTCCACTGATCTTATTATCCTAACGTAGCCTCTTTTAGTAGGGGCTGTATTTACCTACGACTTGGTTTAAAATACACAGGGCTAGGACTTCCCTGGTGGCGCAGTGGTTAAGAATCCTCCTGCCAACGCAGGGGACACAGGCTCGAGCCCTAGTTGGGGAAGAGCCCACATGCCGTGGAGCAACCGAGCCCTCGCACCACAACTATTGAAGCCCGTACGCCTAGAGCCCGCACGCCGCAACAAGAAGCCACCGCAGTGAGAAGCCCGCGCACCGCAACGAAGAGTAGCCCCTGCTCTCCGCAACTAGAGAAAGTCCCTGCACAGCAACAAAGACCCACCGCAGCCAAAAATTCATTCATTCCTTCATTTAAAAAAAAAAGAAAAGATACACAGGGCCTCTCCATTTCCTCTCTTATCACATCTAAAGAGCTGATTAGTTTCCAAAGTCCACCATAATTTGGTCCCGCCCTACCCATCCAACCCCAAATCGGAATTCTCTCCCCACAGGCAAGGCTGGCTCTCCAGTCTCCCCAGGCACCTGTCTCCTGCCAAGGCCACCTATCAAACTCTAAGCATCCTTGAAGACCTACCTCAAGCCCACTCCTCCTTCCTTGAAGATTCTGACTCCTCTAGGTTTCCAGGACATACATTAAAAACAAAGCAATTACCTCTGCTAGACCTTTTGGCACTTGATAGAGCTTGGGAAGCTAGTAGCCATAATGGAACTGTATATTCTCTGTGAAAGAAAACTTCATCTCACCCCGTCTGTGTATCCCACATGAGGTGAGACCCTCAGCAAATGCTTAAAGGTTTATTGAGTTGGTGGGGGTCAAAAGATGAGTAGCCAAGATTAGACAAGAACCCAAAAACTGTAATGAATGGAGAGCTAAAGTTAATTCTATAATGGAAAATACACATAGGATGCTAATGGCAAGTCAGTGGGATCAGCAAGGGGTTTAGGGAATAGGTACCTGTGAAATCATCAGTGAATGCTGGAGAAGTTTTTAAGATACAGAAATAGGACAGATATTGCAGAATAAAGGTACAAAAGCACACAGTCATCCTTGGTCCTTCCCAAGACTTCTCTAGGCCTGGGTGTGGGAGGTGAGAAAAAGTTGGATTAAACTAGTTAACAGTTATTAAGGACTTTACATGGACTCATTAGCTTAAATTTCACAACAACCCTATGAGATTATTATCCCGTTTTACAGATGCAGACAAAGAGACACAGAGTTATCTGGCACTGATAACTTACATGTCACAACCATGTAGGTTATCAGTGTCAGAACCAGGATTTAAACCCAAGCATCAGGCCATGGCATCTTAGGTAATAAACAGTTCGTCACACACATTTTTACAAGGTTAGTCCTAGGAAAGGGATAATAGCTCAGGATTCTTAAAAAAACAAAAAACAAAAAACAACCCAACCTCAGATTGATTATTATACCATTTCTCTATATGCTGCATTAATCATTTTTGAAAAACCAATTTCCATTTAATATTTGTTTTCTTGAAAATAGCTTGGGTTTATGAAGCCTTCACCACACCGTACTCAAATGTCCATCAATAGGGACCATCATCCATAGAAGGGCAGAGGCAGCTCTGCACAGTTGCTACGGAAAGTGACAAAGATTGTCCTCCACCAAACTTGAGTCAGGTTCCTCTGAGTCCTCTTCTTCACTAGACCTCAACCTTGGCCTGTAAGAATTGCAGCTTTTAGCACAATCAATTTCAGCCACCTCCCCACACTAAGAGACTTGGACAAACACTAGCTTGTTTCCAGCAGCTCAAGGCTGTCCCTAGGATGAGGGCCCCAAGCCCCTTAAAATGTCTGCCTGAGAAAGCTCAGGCTGCCGAAGGAATGTACCTGAAGAATATTTAAAAATAAGTTATTTCTCTCATGGACATTTTTTTTTTTTAAATGACTGTACTTGAAACTCCAAGTCTCATGGACATTTTTATTTTGACTATTATTTCAGAGGTCCAGCTAGTAATAGTGATAATAACAGCTAAGCTGCTATTGAGCACATACTATAGCAAAACTGTGCTAAATATTACATATTTTATAAAATTATTTATATAAAAATAAATTTAAATTAAATATAAGTATTTTCTTTAATCCTACAATAAGTTTTAAGTATGTAGCTCAATTTTTTAAAATACTTATGCATTTTAAATCAGTAATGCCAAAATATAAACATTCAAATGAAATGTATGCAGCTTACAATAACTTGACATATTCTTAAACTTAAAATACATCACACCAAGAAGCTTAAAAAGCAGTTAAAATTGCAACCTTTGAACATTATATGTCAGTTTTCACACAGTAAAACAGAAGAGTTTTGACTGTGTACATAAATTGCATTTCCAATAGGCTAAAGAGGCATTAAGAAATTTTCGATCTATAGTCTCTTTTCTCACTGAATAAATTTTTCATGCTATTTTTATCTACCATTTATTTTGTGTAGGACGCCGAGCCAGGCACCCTACTGGCATTATCTCATTGATTAAATGATTCAGTGCACAAAGTTATAAGACCCATGCTGGGCGTAGCAAGTGCTCAATAAATGTTGGCCATTATGACCTCACTTAATCTTCACATGCCGCATCATTCCTAACGAGGGGAGTATTATGCTCCACCACAAATCTGGACACTGTGTTCAGTCCAGAGTGACCCATCTAGTACGTGGCAGAGCCCAGCCGAGGTCAGGTTTGTCCCTCCTCGCACTGCCACTTCTCACTTCGTACTTGATTTCAGAACATTCTTGGGAAGGATCTGGTGGCTTGTCAAAAAATATAGTCCATTTCGGACACACGGCATAACGTAGATTACATGTGGACTGGAGACTACTGACCCATTCCCTGTGGGAATTGGAGGAGACCCGTGGAAGAGGGAACACGGGGTGCAGAGGCTGCCAGAAGAACAAATGACACCTGGTCCTACCCTGAACACAGCTTCTGAAAGGGCTCTTCCTCTGTGCCAGGCAGGGCACTGATGCTGAGGTGCTGACTGCCCTGGGGAGCTAACTGACTAGCAGAAAAACAGCCCAAAGACAAAGAGAAAATAGCTGCAAACGGGGATGGATGACGAAAGCAAACAGGGTGCTGAGCTGCGGACTAGAGTTACAACTTTAGATGTTCAGGTAGCAGTTTCTTATACTTTTCCTACCAAACGTTTTATAATCAAATGCTATGGACAAGAGAAGCTACATACTCTCCTACTTTCCTATCCACCTGGCACTTTCCATAATGGTAAACTGAATGGATACGTTTTCTTTTCTTTTTTTTTTTTACTTCATAGGACAAAATTCTACTCTTGGGTGACAAGTGCCAGAGTATCAAGAAAGTTTTGTATGTGCCTTGACAACGAAACATCTAGAACGGGGCCCTAATAGATTTTTGAGGGGTTTTGTAGATTCTTTAGGATTTTTCTGAATATAGGATTCTGTCATCTGTGAATAGAGATAGTTTTACTTCTTGCTTTTAATTTGGTTGCCTTTTTTTTTTTTTTTTTCATGTTTGCTTTCAGGATCCTCCAACTGCGAGTTTCTGGGGCAAAGGGTAGATGCCCAGACATTCTTCTTTGGAGCTGTCTCCACAGACAGCGATTGATAAGAGGCAAAGGAAAACACAAAGAGCTCAAGGCAGATTTAGACACTGAGTAGGTGTGTGCTGCCCCATGAATTAGTAATGAACTAAAAACCTACCAGGATGAACCAAACAGATGAGGGCTTTTTTTTTTTTTTTTGGTGTTATAAACTTCAGTTACTCTCCAACTATGTATCTAAAGCATAAGGCTCCAAAAAAACAAAAAAAAAGCATAAAGCTCCCTTGGGTAAAGCCAACAGCATTTGCCTCATTGTCTTAGTAAAATCCCAAGTTAGGAAAGCAAAGTTTTATTTCAACTGAAGATATTAGTTGACCTGAAAACAGTTTTGAGAAACAGCTATATAAACAATATCCAATCTATTTTCAAGTTGAAGGGGGGGGGGGTAGCGACTGGGTGCTGGGAGTGGTTGGGTGGCTATTTTCACATATACTTGGTCTAAAACTTAGGACTATGAATTCTTCCAATATGAGCTGGTCTCCCACTGTCTCCAAGGAAATGAAGACATATATGCAATGTATAAAGATGGTATTTGGGATGCTTAATTTACATATTCTTTGTGAGCATTATTATTATAATTATATATCATTGTACAGTTTCATGTTTGAAGATGGATGAAAAAAGCTAGAGAGAGAAGAGACAGAAAATACACGATATGAAGATAGGTTAAAGACTTTCATTATTTAACCTGGAGGAAAGAAGGTTGAAATGCATACAATTAATAATTGTCTTCAATTATTTGGAAATTTATCATGTAGAAGTTAATGATAAATTGCCCTCCATTTCCAAAAGCAGCAAGAGATGGTGTAACAGAAAGTGTTTAAGTTAGAACTTCGGAAAAATAAATGTTATGAGACCAAGAAAGAAGGTGAAATCTGTTTCTTTCTAGCCCTGTATCGATGGACCAATAAGTATGTTCTTCTAAATGATGCAGATACGGTGGGTCTTATCACTAAATCGGTTACATTCGGAAGCCCTTTCTGTCTTACATTACTCTGATACACCGTACTCTACCAACAGCTAGCCCAACGTGGACACAGTTCTAGAATACTCTGAGATCCCAGGATGTCCCTGGTGCCATCAATTCAACCTAAAACAAACTGACGATCCTTACAATTCCTGCCTGGTGAATCAAAAAGTATTCTCCAATACTGATTCTGAGTTGACCCCGAAGATCCTCCCGGCAGTTTAAGAAGCAACGTTCAAAGAATCAAATCACAAACGAATCAACAATTTGTAAAAACAAACAAAAACATTATTCTGTTTTCTGTACATATCTGAAGCCCCATTCCCAAGTGCCAAATCTAACTTTTCAGTGACTGTCCAATTAAAAGCGCCCTAAGACTTTGTACGGCGGCAGCAGGAGATGTGCTTTAGAATCTTTGACCCTGAAGTGGTCCTTGAACCAAAAACGTCTAGAGAACCCCACGGGAGTGTATGTGTATTCCTCTCCATTTTCTCACACAGGGGTCGGAAGGAAGACCCTTCCTCCCCTTTCTCTTTAAATTAAGGCCAGATCAGTAGCAGCCTAAGCGCAAAGGGACTACAGGCCTTGGTAGGAAGCCGCTGGACGCTCTCGCGGCTCCTGCCCCGGTCCCCGCGTCCGCCCAGGGAGGACGCGGGCAAGGGCTGCAGTAAGGCGGGGGGCCGCCAGGGGGAGCTCCAGTCCCGCCCGGGAAGCGCCGCACGGCTTCCTGGGGGTTGAGCCATGCCCGAGGTCCTCGCCGCCCGAGGTCCGCGTGGCGCTGCGTGTTTGGGGTCCCGCGGCGGCCGGGACCTCCGTGGACCGTCCAGCGCCCCCTCATGCGTCTCCTCTTTCTGCTCTCGTTCACCCTAAACCCCGCAGCGCCCACCTGCGTCCTCGCACCGGGCGGCTGCCGGTGCGGCCCGAGCCCCTCTCGAGAGGCCGAATTCCGGGTCTGCAGGAGGCGGGTCTTCTTCGAACTCTATGTCCCGGTAAGGATGAAACGCCTCCCTCCCCTTCCATTCGGCCTGTCACCCCACTGCCCTCAATTCAGGAAGCTCTCTTTCTCCAAAAAAGTGTCGCATAAGTCGCGGCCAGGATGGAGACTCGCCCCGCCCCCGAAGGGGTTCTAGAAGGAAGGAGAACGGGCGTGGGGGGCGCGGTGAGGACCACGCACACAAACACACACTTGCTCTCTTCCTCCTTCCTCCACCCCTTCACCCCACCTCCCAGCCACGCAGGCAGCCCCCGGCCCCAGGACGGCTCCTCTGGCCCCCACCCGCCCCCGCTCCCCTCCCCCACGGTACCCGCCCGCACCCCGCCTTCCCCGCGCCCGTTGCGCACCTGGAAGCAAATTCGCGCCTGGAAACCATCCAAAGGGTGGGAGGCAGCTGGTGCTGGGTGGTGAGAGAATCAAACTGAAACGAACCTCTCGGTCGTTGGAAAAGCATTTCCCCAGCCGCCTGTCCCGGCCTGCAGGATTGGTTAAAATACTTCTGTTTCCTCAGTGGCAATACGAGAGGTTTGGATGAAATTTTTTTCTGGAGCCCATCTGAGGGCCTCTGAGCGCCTATACCGCCTTCAGCCTGGAGACTTTTCCAGATTCTAAATGGGGACTGAGCTGCTGTCTCACCAGAGGAGGAAATTCCTTGAGACCAGGAACAGGAAGGAACCCAAGGGAAAGCACCGTGGTAAAAATGCA
The DNA here is from genome assembly GCF_000442215.2 of Lipotes vexillifer. Classification (NCBI taxonomy): domain Eukaryota; kingdom Metazoa; phylum Chordata; class Mammalia; order Artiodactyla; family Lipotidae; genus Lipotes; species Lipotes vexillifer. The sequence continues at coordinate 6,843,837 of NW_006780611.1, read as the reverse complement.
GCTGGTGGGAATTAATGCACATGTGTGTTGCCTACTGCAGGGATCAAGAGATGGGACCTGGTCCAGGGCACTGTGATGCCGAGATGGGTAAGGGAAGGAGCCCCGCATCTTGTGGGCCCTCAGTCCTTGTTGAAAGAGAGAAGCCGGCTGGGCTGGGTGAAGCCCCTCACATCTCCGCCCTAGGACGGTGGGGGGACCTGATGGGCTGATGGAGGGCTGTCAGCCCTCCTCACTCCTGTCCTGATGGGCTGTGTGAGGGAGGTTCAGAAAAAGGATGAAGTGCCAGGGCCGAACTTTACCTCCCTTGCAAAGTTTTCCCCTGGCCTACCCTGCTATGCTGGAGGCTGAAATGATTACCACCCTGACCTCCCTCAAACTATGTTCCATTTAGTAAACATTAATCTAGGAAGACCCAGCACTAGAGCCAGCAAGGAAGCAGAGATGCTTATTGGGAGGAACTACTGCATCGTCATAGAAACCATCAGTTATACCACCAGTCCCTTTCAATTATAAGCCTCTTATCTTAGGTTGGGTGCCCTGGGAAACAAAGCTGGAGTCTCATTCGTGCATGCAGAAAGCTTATTGGGCAGCCTCTCAGGAACCAGCGTTTTAGTAAATCAGAGAAGCTGCACTGGACAAAAGTTGAACTTCCATGCAGCTGGGAGCCTGACCCAATTCCATAGGGAGCTCAGGAGCTGGGATGGTCCTTCAGAGTTGTCCTGAATCAAGGTAGGGGGCCAGCCCTTTGTACCCCTGCATGGACCAGTCGTTGGTGGTGGACTGCGCTAGGGAGGTCATATCCTTGGTCATGGCTGGTCCCTTCAGTAAAGGGCAAGTCTCAGGGAAGAACTCAGCTGTGAGCTGTCACAGCCGACGGCTGGAGGAATGGCACCCCAGCCCTTGGAGGATCTGGCTGGCACACCACAGCACCCCCTCCACGCCTTGAGGGCATCCTGTTTCATTCTCTGCTGCTCTATGCACATCTGATTTTTTTTTTTTCCCCCACCGCTTAGGTTGCAGGGATAGATGATGGTCATACTACAGCTCCTAATTTTTTTAAAAAATGTGTTCCATTCTGAAGACAGGCCTAGAATAAGGCTGGAATATCAAACCCAATTCCAGATTTGCGGGACAACTTGGCCCAACTTGGATCAGGTTGCCCACCCCAGTAACTGGTTAGGGACCCGGGTTCGATCCCTGGTCAGGGAACTAAGATCCCACATGTCGTGGGGCAACTGAGCCCACGTGCCGTGACTACTGAGCCCGTGCACTCTGGAGCCCTCACTCCACAACTAGAGAGAAACCCGTGCGCTGCAACGAAAGATCCCGTGTGCCGCAACTAAGACCTGACGCAGCCAAATAAATAAATAAATATCTTTTAAAAAATAAAATAATGTAGTGTAGGCAGAGTTGACCCTTGTCACAGTCATTGAGCAAAAAGAAAAAGAAAACCCCACTTATTCTGTTATATGGTAGGAGTTGAAGAATTCTAGTCTGTGTTGCTCTGGTTGCTTAATAAACCACGACGAACCTACCCCCTTTTACTGTGGAGACCATGGCGGGCAGGATGCAGGATTCAGGGCAAGGACGTTCCCTGAAGCTGACTGGGGGCTGCTAACACGTTAGAACTACAAGACACGGAGGCCATACACGGTTTCATTTTACAGCAAGAAAACGTGTCGCATACGTGACTTGGAGTCAGAAGAACTAAACGCACTTGGGCTCCCTGTTCTGTGCTCCTTTCATAACTCAGGGAAGATTTGGGTCCTGGGCTCCTCTATCTGACTCTGGCAATAACTACATTGACAGTCTGTCAGCCCTCCTCACTCCTGTCCTCCCCGAGCTCCCCCCTGTGGCTTGAGGATAATGATATTGCCTATTATTGAATGCTGACCGAGTGGCATGCATTGGGCTAGGAGCTTTCTCTGCGTTACCTAGTCTACCCTATGAATCAGTTGTTAGGGATCTACTGGATTGTTTATCTTCTCTTCCCCTGCCTCTTATAAGACAATCGATTTAATAAAAGATAATCCATACTATGTGAATTTTTATAACAAGGATTTATTCATTTTGTGATTAAAAATGTAAAGCAGTTACCCATATGTGTGACCATATGTGAGCCCAAGCTGTAATGACGTTTTAAGGAAGCAAGGACAACCTAGAATGCAGTTCCCTTAATTGTAACCTTTGAAAAAAAGAGAAGCCCAAAGTGAGAGAATCTCTGACTGCCTGTCAGGATTGTATTTCCTGGGCAACAGCAAAGGTCTGTGGGTTATGCAGTCCTAGGCAACTCAAGGGTCTATGGCTAATGCCCAGGTGGCAGCAAGGGTCTCTGGCTAATGCCCGGGAGGCAGCAAGGGTCTCTGGGTAATGCCCGGGAGGCAGCAAGGGTCTCTGGGTAATGCCCGGGTGGCAGCAAGGGTCTCTGTGTCATTTAGTCCTGGAAAGTGCAGGGGTCTTTGGGTCATGTGTTTCTGGGTAACAGCCAGTGTCTATAGGTAATGCAGTCTGTCACTGGTATGTGACGTGAATGACATGGTTTTACTTAAACACCCAGAACATGTTTCTGGTGCATTTGGCTACACTCCCTCTTCCTCGTGGAAGGACTCTGTTTGGGTCAGCCCCTCACCCACTTTGCACTTGTTCATTGTCAGGATGGGTAACGGGAAGCCCTTCTGGAGGCCCACACCACGTGGACTTCACTGTAGAGGCCCACGCGGCTATCATCCTGTCCCAAAATAGCCGTGACCAGGCTCCAAAACAAGAGATGCCTATGTATTGTGTTGTGTATAATTTTTGGTTATTAATTTACTTTTAAAAATTCAGTAATTCTCATCCCAGCATTCTTCTCTTCTGCCTTTGTTTCATTTATGGGGGTACCGTGTTCTTGTGCCAGCCAGGGCCTCACGTCAGAAATCTGAATCTCAGCCTTGTGGAGCCTCTTGCCCTAAGCTTCCCAATCCTTCCTTATTCACTTTTACCTCAGCCCCAGAGGTGCTTGCCTCTGCTGGGTTGCTACCTCAGTTACACCTTCTCTTTTATTCCATCCAGTAGTTAACCATCTTTTACCTCATTAATAATCCTTTGTATTGAAATTTTCCCTGTTCAAATCACTTGTATGATTTTTGCCCCCTGCCTGGACACTAACAGATAGACACTGGTAGAAATAAAAGCCTGTTTGACTCACAGACTTAGAGAACAAACTTATGGTTACCAGAGGGGAAGGGATAGTCAGGGAGTTTGGGACTGACATGTATACACTGCTTTATTTATTCATTTATTTATTTATCTATTTTTGGCTGCATTGGGTCTTCATTGCTGTGCACGGGCTTTCTCTAGTTGTGGCGAGCAAGGGCTACTCTTCATTGCAGTGCACGGGCTTCTCATTGCAGTGGCTTCTCTTGTTGCTGAGTGCATGGGCCTCAGTAGTTGCAGCACGCGGGCGTCAGTAGTTGTGGCATGCGGGCTTCAGTAGTTGTGGCTCACGGGCTCTAGCGCTCAGGCTTAGTAGTTGTGGCACACGGGCTTAGTTGCTCCATGGCACGTGGGATCTTCCTAGACCAGGGCTCGAACCCGTGTCCCCTGCATTAGCAGGTGGATTCATAACCACTGTGCCACCAGGGAAGTCCCTACATTGCTATATTTAAAACGGATAACCAGCAAGGATACTGTATAGCTCACGGGCTCTAGCGCTCAGGCTTAGTAGTTGTGGCACACGGGCTTAGTTGCTCCATGGCACGTGGGATCTTCCTAGACCAGGGCTCGAACCCGTGTCCCCTGCATTAGCAGGTGGATTCATAACCACTGTGCCACCAGGGAAGTCCCTACATTGCTATATTTAAAACGGATAACCAGCAAGGACCTACTGTATAGCACAGGGAACTCTGCTCAATGTTATGTGGCAGCCTGGATGGGAGGGGAGTTTGGGGGAGAATGGATACATGTATATGTATGGCCGAGTCCCTTTGCTATGCACCTGAAACTATCACAACATTGCTAATCAGCTGTACTCTAATATAAAATAAAGTGTTTTTTTTAAAAAAAGTCTGTTTGAAGTAGGTTCAAGACAGCTGGGCAGAGAGGGGGCAAATCAGTGGGAGGAGACATCTCTGAAGGAATTTTGATACGAAGCTGAATTGAGAAATGGGGCCAAAGTTGAAAGGGGATTGGGGGAGGTTGTTTTGTTTTGTTTTGCTTATTTAACATTTTATTATGGAAAATTTCAAACGTATACAAAAGTAGAGAGCATACACCCCCATATATAAAAAGAGTATAACAAACCCCCATATACCCATGTTATGGGTTGAAATGTGTCCCCCCCCAAAAATATGTTGGCATTCTAATCCTCAGTACCTGTGAATGTGACCTTATTTGGAAATAGGGCCTTTACAGAGATAATCAAGCTAAAATGAAGTCCTAAGTGTGGGTCCTAATCCAATATGACTGGTGTCCTCATCAAAAGGGGAAATCTGGACACAGAGACAGACACACACAGAAGAAGGAAGATGTGAAGACACAGAAATCACCATGTGAGGATGGAGGCAGAGATCATAGTGATGTATCTACAAGCCCAGGAACACCAAAGATCTCCAGCAACCCCCAAAGCTGAGAGAGAGGCCTGAAGAGATTCTCCCTCAGAACCAGCCTTGCTGACACCTTGATCTTGGACTTCTAGCCTCTAGAACTGTGAGACAATAAATGTCTGTTGTTTAAGTCCCCCAGTTTGTGGTACTTTGTCCCGGTGGTACTTTTGTACCCAGGTGGGTTGGGTACAACCCATCTCCAAATTTCCTCTCCACCCATACCCACTTCTCCTCAGATGCTTTAAAGGCAACAGTAAGGGGGAGGAGACATTCCAAATGGAAGGCCATCCTGGGCCAGGGCCTATGCTGGGGTGGGGATGGGTGCCATGGTGGTCCCAGGAGCCCTCTGGGAGGGACTTGCAGAGGAACTGGAAGCATTCAGTTGTTTCAGTGATGGGGAGACAGGCTTGGATGGGCCTTTCCTTGTGGAATGCGGTCCTCTCCACTGCAGAGGCCAGGCCGAGCCTTATTAACTTTCCCCTGAGCCTGTGCACTCACTCCAGGCAGGTGGCCGGGATGTATGAATACATAATTATAACACAAGTATACAAATTAAACAAAGATGCTTCCTCTTCCTTCTCTGTTCCAATCTCTAGACAAGCCCTAATCAGTTGCAGTTGGCAGGGATGTGGCCTCACCCTTTTTTCTGACCCTTGTCTTTCATCTTCTACTGTTTTGATTTGAGCTTTATTACACTTTTCTTCCAAATACTCCCAGGTGCCTATGTACCTTGCCCTGCCCTTGAGATGGAGCCCCTGGAAACCGAGCCTGGCCTTGTTGCCTTCCCACCTCACCTTCTGTTCACTCCTCAATGCACTGTATCAGGATACTGACCCCATCTCACCAGTGAACCGAGTGATAACCATCCCCTAACCTTGCACTCCCACTAGCACAGCTCCAGCTTCAGCTTGTGCTGTTCTCTCTGCAGTGCTTGATTCTGTTGACCACTCCCTTCTTTTTTTTTTTTTTTGGCTCTGTACCTTAGACCACTCCCTTCTTGACAGTCCCCTCCTTTGGCTTCCCGGAGATCGCACACTTCCATGGGTGGCAGACCACTTCTCCGAAGGGTCTAACTGTACTGCGTAAGGCTCCCTTTGTGGGCTCCCCTCCCCTTGCCTGTCCAGGAAATGCCAGGGCTCCTCAGGATCTCCCAGACCTTTCCCCTTCCTGCACTACACGCCCTCCAAGTAGACCTCATTTATGTCCATGGCATCACCTGCCACCTGTATGCCCACGGTTCCAATTCTATATCTCCGTCCTTAAAGACACTAAACATTGTATTTTAAATTGTATGTCATATATAGAAGAGTATGTAAGATATCTGTAACACTTTGAAGATTTATAAAAATAAGGCAAACACTTACATAACCACCAAACAGTTTTGGAGCTAGAACATTGCCATCATTTTAGATGGTCCCTATGTGTCTCTCCCTGATCACATTCCCAAGACTAACATTCCTCCCCTTGTTATACCTTATACTTTACCACGATGTATTAATCAGTAAGCTATATTTTTTAGATATTCCACTTCTGTTGAACCAAGTGGCTTCTACCAAACCAAGCTTCCACAGATAACAATTGTAAATTCTGGGAAAAATATAAAAAACAGTGACCGGAAGGCACCAGAAAGCAACCAAAGCAAAAGGCAGACACCGGATGGGGGCTGACACTTGGAAAAGAAAGGAACTGAGTGAGTTTCCCACTTCTTAAAATGGATTTAGGCTAAAAGCAGGCCCCAATCCTCACAGCTAAAATAGGTGTACAGACAGCTAAAACCTGAATAGAACCCCACAGTCTTCCTAGTTTGAAAACTGAAAAACAGAGATTGTGGCAAAAGCACAAAAGCTGGATAGTTAAGTAGGGGAGTTCCAAAGGAGAGAACGAGAGTTGAGGAGCCCCAAAATCTGTATATATATCCTGTCCAGACCTCTGATTGACCACTGAATTATGCAGGCATGGGGTAGACTCCAAGAAGCCCAGCTGAGGCTAAAAGAACAAAACTGAAATTTGAGCTGCTTTTTACTGAAAGGGAGACCGAATTTGCAGGAGTTCAGCCAAGTTAATTGCTAAAATAGATAAATCAATATTCTGTGGAAGAGCTGTATCCAGACTCCATATCATGTATTATGCACAATAACCAGAACAGAATCCAAATTACTCAACATATAAACAGGAAAATATGACTAAGAGGAAAAAAAAAAAAAAGCAATGGAAACTGACCCCAAGAGAACCCAGATGTTGGAATCAGCAAAGTAGTTGTTTTAAGTATGCTTAAGGACATAAAAGAAAATAGACTAATGACTATTGAAAAGACAGTAAATTTGAGCAGAGTAAATAGAAGCTATAAAGAAGACCCAAATGGAAATTCTAGAACTGAAAAGTACAGTATCTGAAATTGAAAATTCATTGAATGGGCTTAGCTACAGGTTGAAGATGACAGAAGAAATAAAGAATCTGAAGACAGATCAATAAAAATTATCCAGTCTGAAAAACAGAAAAAGATTGAACAATATGTATGTATTAGTTTTCTATCACTGCTGTAACAAACTTAGTGGCTTAAAAACAACACAAATGTATTATCTCACAGTTCTGTAGGTCAGAAGCCTGACACAGGTCTCACTGAGCTGAAAATCAGTGTGTCCACAGAGCTGTGTTTCTTTCGGTGGCGCTAGAGGAGAATCCATTTCTGGCCCTTTCCAGCGTCTTGAGGCCACCCACATTGCTCGGCTCATGACCCCTTCCTTCTTCTAAGCCAGCAACATTTCACATCTCTGTGCCTTTCTTCTGTAATCACATGTTCCGCTCTGACTTCTATTTTGCCCCCTTTTCTGCTTTCAAGGACCTTTGTCATTCCTTTGAGCCCACTTAGATAATCCACATTAATCTCCCCATCTCAAGGTCCTTATTATTGCATCTGCAAGGTCTCTTTTGCCATGTAAAGTAACACATTCACAGGTTCCAGGACATGAGCGTCTTTGGGAGGATTTTTTCTGCCTACTACAATGTACTTTATAGTTTTTCTCCTTTTTGAACTCCTTGTAAAGTGTATTACACCGTCATCCTCTCTCTCTTTTTTTTAAAAATAAGTTTATCTATTTATTTTTGGCTGCGTTGGGTCTTCGTTGCTGCGCGCGGACTTTCTCTAGTTGTGGTGAGCGGGGACTACTGTTCGTTGCGGTGCACGGGCTTCTCATTGCGGTGGCTTCTCTTGTTGCGGGGCACGGGCTTCTCATTGCGGTGGCTTCTCTTGTTGCGGGGCACGGGCTTCTCATTGCGGTGGCTTCTCTTGTTGCGGAGCACGGGCTGTAGGCACGCAGGCTTCAGTAGTTGCAGCAGGCTTCAGTAGTTGCAGCATGTGGGCTCAGTAGTTGTGGCGTACGGGCTTAGTTGCTCTGCAGCATGTGAGATCTTCCTGGACCAGGGCTCAAACCCGTGTCCCCTGCATTGGCAGGCGGATTCTTAACCACTGCGCCACCAGGAAAGCCCCTGTCATTCTCTTTTGTGTACTGCTTCTTTCACTCACCATGATGTTTGTAACTTTCATCTCTGGTAATGTGTGTAGCACTCATTCAGTTTTTTGTCATTTCTATATTGTAGTCCATCAAATTTCATATGCCACAGTTTATTCATCTTTGTTGATGGACATTTAGATCATTCATCTTTTGGCTTTCACAAGCAATACTACTTGTACATATATCTTAATGCATATGTGTACCATTTTCTCTACATTTTATACCTAAAAGATAAACTGTTGGGTCATAGAGTATCAGTCTTCAACTTTAATAGCTGATGTCAAACTGTTTTTCAAAGTGCCTCAATTTATACACACACACACACCCCACCCCTGCCACCAGCAGCTTCAATTGCTCCACATCCTACCCAGTACTTGGTATTATCAAACTTTAAAAATGTTGCCGGACTTCCCTGGTGGTGCAGTGGCTAAGAATACGCCTGCCAATGCAGGGGACACGTGTTCGAGCCCTGGTCCGGGAAGATCCCACATGCCACGGAGCAACTAAGCCCATGCGCCACAACTACTGAGCCTGTGCTCTAGAGCCCGCGAGCCACAGCTACTGAGCCCTTGCACCACAACTACTGAAGGCCACGCGCCTAGAGCCCATGCTCTGCAATAAGAGGAGCCACCTCACTGAGAAGCACGCACACTGCAACGAAGAGTAGCCCCCACTCACCGCAACTAGAGAAAGCCCGCGCACAGCAACAAAGACCCAACGCAGCCAATAATAAATAAATAAATTGATAAATTAAAAAAAATTTTTTTTGCTGATCTGGTGGGTATGTAATCACAGCAACCAGTGTCTAGTTAAGTAAACAGAAAAACTCTATTTCAACAGAGGGAACTTAATGAGGGAAATTGTTTACAAAAATGTTGATACAGAAGGAAGGGCAAACTAAGAAAGATTGCAAGATTAGTAATTGCAAGAAGCTGACACAGCTCCTAGGGCTGATGCAACAGGAGAGGAAGGTTGACACATCCTCCAACACTGGCTGCTCAGAACTGATAGAGGCGCACTTGACATTCTCTGGGAACACAGAAGGGGCTCCTCCCGTGATGCTGTTCCTGCAGTTCTGCAGGGACGTTCACCATTTCTGGTACATTCACTGTAGCTTGTGAGAGCACCTCTTTGTAGCCGATGGCTCAATCCCAGTATCCACCCGGTCACCCTGGTAAGGATCCTTGGATGCCCTCCTCTTCCAGTCTCTTCCCCACTCCTCAGCCACCCCCAACCCTGTCTGTCCTACTTTGCAAATCTCTCTAACCTGGGCTCTGTCCTCCCTCCTGTCATGGCGTACTGCAGGGACTCCTGACACATCTGTCTACTCCAGCTCCCAGCACTGGGTCTGGGTGAAAACTGCCTGCCCGCAGAATGTTTCTTTGATGATCTGAAAACAGGAGTGTTGGGGGCAGATGAACCATAAGATCCCCTCCAGTTAGACATCCTGGGATGAAGAGAGAAAGCGGCTTCCCTTTCTAACCTGAGGCAACAGGAGGACAGTGGTGGCCACACTGATGGTGCAGCCGGACCAGTTGTTGAGTCACTGAGATGTTCTCACACCTGCCAGTGAGGAGCCTCCGCGAGCCCCTCCAGGGACGCCCTGCAGGCCTCCCCAGCACTGAGGGGTTAAGGTGGACCCCAGCCCGGCGAGCGCTTTTGCACATTTGAGTGTCGCTGCGGAAGGGTGAGTCCGGGAGAAGAGTCAGTCTCGCTGAGTCCAGGTCCGCTGGTTTGGGTGAACTCTATTCTGTGACTTTTTAAAGTTAACTGATTGACTAATTAACTAATTATGCAGTAGGTCCCTGGCTATCTATTTTAAATATAGCAGTGTGTCTTTTGTGACTTTTTCTTTTGTTTTAATAGAGGTATAACTGACCTTCGATACCATCTTTAGTTTCAGGTGTACGACATAGTGATTCAACGTGTGTACACATTGTGGAGTGGTCACTACAATAAGCTTAGTTACCACGTGTCACCTGACAAAGTGAACACAATACTATTGACTGTATTCCCCATGCTGTACATTGTATCCCTGTGATTTTATCTTATTAACATCTTCACTGGAGTATAATTGCTTTACAATGGTGTGTGAGTTTCTGCTGTATAACAAAGTGAATCAGTTATACATATACATAGATCCCCGTATCCCCTCCCTCACACCCTCCCTATCCCACCCCTCTAGGTGGTCACAGAGCACCGAGCTGATCTCCCTGTGCTGAGCGGCTGCTTCCCACTAGCTAGCTATTTTACATTTGGTAGTGGATATATGTCATTTTGTGACTTTTAAGGTCTAAATGAAACGAGGTGAAAACCCAGACTCCCTGGGCAAAAGGGAAGCTGTGGGTATTCTCAGAAAGGGCTTGCTATTTAGCCCCTCAAAGAAGGGGCTTGGGCTTAGTTGCTCCGTGGCATGTGGGATCTTCCCGGACCAGGGCTTCCCTGGTGGCGCAGTGGTTGGGAGTCCGCCTGCCGATGCGGGGGACGCGGGTTCGTGCCCCGGTCCGGGAAGATCCCACGTGCCGCAGAGCGGCTGGGCCCGTGAGCCATGGCCGCTGAGCCTGCGCGTCCGGAGCCTGTGCTCCGCAACGGGAGAGGCCACAACAGTGAGAGGCCCGCGTACCGAAAAAAAAAAAAAAAGTTTCCTTGCCTTGTTTGTAGCAAGGAAACAGAGAGCAGAGTCAATTCCCTCCATCTCATCAGTCACCTTGGGGCTCTAGGGAAACAGGTCAGGCCCTGCCTCAGGGCAGGAAGAGGAAGGGAGGAGGGAACAGCTGGCTTGGCAGAGGGTGCTTAGGTCTCTGTGCTTTAGGCCAGTAGGATAGGGCAGGCTGGCAGCCAACTCAGCCTAAGGACAGCAGGGCAGACGCAGCTCTTATGACTACACGTAGTGGAGTGACAGTGTATTACCAGCCCTGAGCTCAGGTTTCAGCAAAGGCTTTTAATAGCTCCAGTTTGCCAAGCTGCCCTGGACTATGTCACTTACTCTGAAGCTACATGCCCAGGGCCAGGCACACCACAGGGACCCAGCATTTCTGTCCATCCCCACCTTCAGGCATTCAAGTACCCCTCGCCGAGACCCCGGGCACACCAGCCCCTCAGTCCGACCAGGTTGGGCCAACACCCGTCACTGTTTCAGTTGGCTCTGGCTATACCCTATGTCCCCTAAGTTACAACCAGCATCCCTGAATCCGTGCCCAAACCAAAGAAGATCTGCTGTCCTGAAGCCTCAGGAGTGTGCGGGCGCTCCCTCCTGCCCTCTACGCAGAGCCCCGTCTTCAGGGGGTGGAGGGGGGAACTGCCCTGAGCCCATGAGGGTCACCCTCTGTCAGGGCCCCCGTGACAGGGTGTGTATTTGTGTAGAGTAGGGAACTTCCTAACGGTTTTTTCTAAGTGTGAAACTACCTGACCCACAGGGGACTGAAAATGAGATATGCACAACGTCCCGCACAGAGACTGACCCACAAAACTGGAGACCAGAGGCCCCTGAACATCCTAGAGCACTCTCCAGGCACTCTAAGGAGCTAAAAAGAAAAGTACGATTTTTGAGGTGCACTGGTTTTCCGAGGTTATGTATCATTCCTTATTCTTTCATTTATTAATTCATTTAACAAACAAATTTCCAAGCTCCTTTTATGTGCCATAGCTGTTCCAGTAACCTACTGCTGTGTAACCATCCATCCAAGACTTAATGACAAAGGCCTTTCTGCGGATGACTCAAATCTGCAAGTGAAATAAGAAAAGATGGCTGATTTGACTACATAAAAATTTAAAAACTTCTGTGTGGCAATAGATTCAAAAGTCAAATGACAAGCATTTAGGAAAAAAATATGCAACTCATATCACAGAAAAAGAACTAATCTCTCTAATAATTAAGAGTTCTAAGAAATGAGGCGGGGGGGGGGGGGGAATAGCAAAAATAGAGACAGCACATTCTAAAAACACAAATGGCCCTTAAGTTCATAAAGAGATCAAGCCCATTAATCCAAAAAGAGAACTTCTAATTATAAGTACCCTGTGATACAATTTCTTGTCTATCAGACTGACATAAATTCAAAAGCTGGATACTGGCCCCCTCTGTCAAGACCACAGGGGAGTAGGCAGGCTTGTCCAGCACAGGTAGAGGGCAGAATGAGACAGTCTGGCGATGTGGAAGCATCCAGCAACATCACGGTTGTGTTAGCCTTTGCTCTAGCTCTCCCTCCTCTGGGAGATGAACTTACAGTGATCCCTGACCGCGGTATACTATGCAGCATTGCTGTGAAGCAAAAAATGGGAAACATTTTTTTTGAGACTCAATTTTCTCTCCGTAAGGGACAGATAAATAAAACTGTGGCTTATTCACACAGTTGAAGACTACATAAGTGTAAAAATAGCATGAGGAAACATGTTTTATTTTTAATGAATATGGACAAAGCTCAAGGATATACTGCTAAGGCACAGAATAGTGAGTATAGCAAGCTATTCCTAGTGCCAGAAAAGCAGGAAGATTTGCCCACACGTACATGACAAACAAAAACCCCCACGGGGCTTCCTTGGTGGCACAGTGGTTGAGAGTCTGCCTGCTGATGCAGGGGACACGGGTTTGTGCCCCTGTCCAGGAGGATCCCACATGCCGCGGAGTGGCTGGGCCCGTGAGCCATGGCCGCTGAGCCTGCGTGTCCGGAGCCTGTGCTCGGCAACGGAGAGGCCACAAGAGTGAGAGGCCCGCATACCGCAAAAAAAAAAAAAAAAAAAAAAAACCCAACAAAAAAAATAAAAAAGCCAATATCTCTAATGAATATAGATGCAACGAAAACCACAAAAAAAAAAAAAAAAAAAAAAAACCCACAAAGAATACTAAGAAATTAATAGAAGTTTCCTGAAGTGAGTGGTGGGAGTGGGTTGGCCAGGGATGGGGTGAAAACAAGATACCCCACTGCACACCTTCTTGTGTGTTTCTTCTTTGAACTACATGAGTGTGTTATCTCTTTAAAAAATTAAATACGCATAACTCAATGAGAAGGAAATATACCATGTCAAGTTATATGGGACACAGCTAAAATCGTCTTTAGAAGTTTAAAGCTTTAAATACATTGAATAGGATACAAGGGGGAAACTTTTTTTTTTAGTTAAAGAAAGTTGGAACAGAGTAAAACAGGCTTGTTAATAATGGCTGTACATTTCACAGTGCAACACACAGGCTATATTATATTTAATCAAATTAAACTATAAGTCAAGTTTCTTGTCAGGGTTGTTTTTTTTTTTAATGAAACTCTTAAGTTTTGGTATAATTTTAACTCACAGAAAAAGTTGCAGAGGTACTACAGAATTTCCTCTATGCCCTTCACCTAGTTTCCTGTGATGTTAGTGCCTTGCATAACCATGATACAAAGATAGAAATTAACATTGGTACATTACTGTGAACTAAACTCTAGATTTTAGATTTTTCCAAGAATGTCCCTTTCCTGTTCCAGGATCCAATCCAGGATACCACACTGCATTTAGTATCAAGGATTGCTTTTATTTCATAAACTTAACCCAGGGACTTTCCTCTTGCTGATGAAAGAGGAACTCCTGGGCACATTTCTGGCTCTCACTTATTAATACCTTCTCACCTCTCTGGATGTGGTCACTATTTTAACCTGAGGAACATAACCAAGGTAGTAAGGACATAAGACCTGAAGAATTACTCCCTGACTTCCCGCACTGTGTGCTGTGAGCCCAGAGGGACAGGCTGAGAGGGAATGTTCTTTGTAATTCTCAGCCAATTCAATCGGCAGAAGTTGATTGAGCCTCTACTGTGTGCAAGGTACTCTGGTAGATGCTAAGGGGGAAAACAGAGTTGAGTAAGACCTTTTCCTAATTTTAGGAGCTGACCCACCCAGGGAGTGGACCCCGTTGAATACAACACCAGACAGGGGGTGAGAGGCAGCATACCAGCAGCAAAAACAAGAGATGGGGAGATGCATCCCACCTGAGAGGACTGAAGAGAGCTTCCTGGAGCAGGTGACTTTCAAACCATGCCTTGAAAGAAGGGTAGGGTTTCAAGGGTTGGCAAAGGGGAACAGAATTCTGGACCGAAGAAATGGTGTAAGCAAAGGTGCAGCAGCGTGAAAATGTGGGCACATGCAGAGAACCAGTAGCTCAGGATTCCTGGTGCTGAAGATGTGTGTTAAAAGGAGGGAGACTGACCTCAGGGAGGGCCTCCAGTGCTGGGCGGGAGATCCACCTCCCTCCAGTGGGTAGTGATGCCAAAGGTCAAAGCTGCAGCCATGCTGTAGGGTGAGCTGGTGGCAATGGGATACGTGGGGTGGAGCAGGGGGCCTGGGGGAAGGGATTTCTCTTGTCTTCCTGGGGTGATGGGCACCCAGCCCAGGGGGGGTCACTGGAATGGAAGTGGGCAGAGGCAGGCAGGGAAAGGCTGCGGTGGGATCACGGTCAGGATGTGAATGTGAGGATGAGGAAGGAGGTGGAGGTGGGTGACTGAGGCGAGCCTGAGGGACAGAGATGAGGCAGCGGATATGGTCTGTGCTGAAGGGGCCGGTTGGGCTGAGGGAATTTGAGGTCAAATGTGCTAGAAGTCCCCACTCAGAGGTCAGGCTGGAGCCTGGTGCCAGGTATAAATGTGGCATCATCCATGAAGAGGTGACAGTGTGTCCCCAGGGCAGAGGAGAAAGGAGCCTCTTCACAGGGGCCATGTCCCCATTGCTTCCGTCAGCTAAAAAAATATATTCACAACCTAAAAGTTGAGAGTTATGTTTTATTCGGTGGGAATTTTTTAGGACTTCAAGCCTGGGAGGCAGCATCTCCTCAAGTAACCCTGAGAGAACTGCTCTGAGGAGGTGAGGGGTGGGGGGAGCCAGGATAGATGGGAGTTTTGCAACAAAGGGCAGGTAGTCTGAACATCAAAAGATTATTGTTAATTAAAGAAAACCAGGGACTGCTCTGGTGGTCCAGTGGCTAGGGCTCCACGCTCCCAATGCAGTGGGCCCGGGTTTGATCCAGGGTCGGGGAACTAGATCCCGCATGCCACAAGGAAGATCGCACGTAATGCAACTTAAAAAAAAAAAAAAAAAAAGATCCCGCATGCTGCAAGGAAGATCCCTCGTGCTGCAACTAAGACGCAGCGCAGCCAAATAAATACATAAATACTAAAAAAATAAAATAAAAAATAAAGAAAACCAGATATCTCAAGTTAAGGAATTCAGTGCTTTTCTGTGTATGGGAAGATGCAAGAGTCTGGGCTCACTGAAATCATTTTGATACACAACCTCAGCTATCTGGGGCCAGTATTCTGTGTTTTCACATCCTGAGTTTCCTCAGGGCTCACTGTAGGGAGTGGCTGCAGTCTGATAGCTGCTAGACGGCAGGGCAGGTATTCTTTCCTTCCTGAGTCCCCTCAGGGCTCACCAGCTCACCACTGGCTGTGGCTGCAACTGCTGATGAACTGTGACATCCTTTGTTTACTGATATGGCAGTCAATATTCCATTGATCACTTCTGTCACCTCAGGATTTGTGACCCCCTGCATAACTTGTCAAGGAAGCCAAAGCGTTTCTGGAACTAATGGACACCACGGTGCATGTAACCACCTAGAGATGGTCTCGTCAGCCCCAGCTCCCAGCCTCGCCAGACCCCCACCACTCAGTAAGGTCCAAACTCCTTAGCTCCACACTCAGACCCATAATCACCCTTATCCACATTTTCCAGCCACCAACTTTCCCTCCATTGTGACCCGCCCCCCAGCATGTCCACCAGGGTCTCTGATCACCTCCCCCCTGCCACACACACACCCCAGGGAGAATTTACTGTACAGCTCTCTCTCCAGCCCTCAGCCGGCTGGATTCTGGTTCCAGTTAGGAGCTCTGCTGGACTGTGACCCCTCAGGGACCACATGGATTCTCTCCCAGGCCTTCCAACTAGCAAATGGTGCTGAGTGAATAGGAAATATTTTCTCTTACTTATCCTAGACTAGCCACTTTCAGAGACTCAAAGGATGCACACTAAAGTGCCTTTATTATAGGATTTAGCACCCCAAACATCCCCTTGGGGTACTTGATTCTCTCCAGCCTCAATGTCATTGTCTATAACCCTTCCTCACTTGGGGGGTTCCTCATGTTCCCAATTTATACATTCATTCCTTCACCCATACAACAACTATTAAGGCTGGCTCATGCCAGGCAGGGTGAGGACCCCAGAACACAGTGAGAGCACAGTGGATGCAGCCTCTCCTTCCAGGAGGACATTAAACCACTAAATAGTCACCCCAACTTTAACCCTACGGTACTGGTCAGTGAGGACCCACGGGGTGCCCCGCTCGCTGGGGCAGCTCCTGGGCCTTCGCCAGCTCCTGGTCCCTCGCAGGGGCAGGGGTGGCCATGTGCACTGTCCAAGGGTCGCGGTTCCACTACCCACGTGTCAAGCAGGGCCGGCTCCGCTCCCTGCGACGCGGCCCCGGGTGTAGCCCGAGATTTTGAAGGTCGTTTGGCCACAGCCCCCGGGTTCCCCAGCCGCTCGGCTCACATCCTGCGCCCGGCGGGCGGGGACGGCTTTCCCCGTGCGCTCGGCGGCGGGAGCTGAAGGTCAGCTCCCACCACCTTCGGGATCCAGCCAGCCCGCCGGAAGTCCTGCGGGCGGGGCGGGGCGGGGGTCTGGCCGCTGAAGGGCGGAACCCGGAACTCTGGCGTCCCTAGGCTCCGGCGCGACTTAGCTGGATGGAGAGACGGCCGCCTTGAGACCGCAAGACGCGAGCGATGGGTGAAGGTCCCCAGTCCGGGGCCCCCGAGACCGGAGTGTGATGGGGGAGGCCACGTGGGCGCTTCCATCCGCCCACCCACTTGCTTGGGACCGCGGAGGGGGCGGGGGGCTCGCCGCCCTCCTGGCGGTAGCAAGTCCTGCGTCCGCAGCCTCTGGAGCAGGCCGAGCCACACCGGCGGTGGGGGGCGCGGGGGGACGGGGGGGGGCGGGGACCTGGCCGCACTTGACCTCCCAGGGTTCCGGGAGCCCCAGGTCAGAGAAGCAAGCTCGCGGGCGTCTTGGGGCAGGCAGGTCTCAGGCCCGGCCGGGAGAGCCTGAAGGGTGAAAATGTCGGCCCTGGGCGACGGAGGCCGGAGACAGTGTAGTGCCCGGTGGTCGGGACTGGGGCCTGGGGTCGTGCCGCCCGCGCTAAGTCCTCGCTCCACCTCATTCTCTCTGTGTGACCTGGAGAATGGCCTGCACCTCCCCGTGCCTCAGTTTCTGGGTTTGCGAAGGGACAGAAAAGGAAACTGAGGGTTGAGAGGTTTTACTAACTTGCTCAAGGTCACACAGCCAGCAAGTGGCAGAGCCCAGGCCTAGCTAACCCCCCAACCTATTCTAGAAAGTTCTGCTGTGAAGCCCTCCCAAGGTTTTCCTCACCCAGTGGACCCAGCTTAGCTTTCCTCATCTGGCTCTCTCCCCATAACCCCCGGGGGCAGCGCAGGCAGCTGAGCCCCCTGGGTAGTGCCAATGCTCTGGACACGTTGGGTGTGGATGAGGGGCTCGGGAAGCGCAGGCTCCATGAATGGTTACTCTGTGTTACAGGTCTAATCTCAGAGCTGAAGCTCGCTATGCCCTGGGGCCACATTGCTGCCAAAGCCTGGGGCTCCCACCAGAGCCCCCCAGTTCTCTGCCTTCACGGGTGGCTGGACAACGCCAACTCCTTTGACAGACTCATCCCCCTTCTCCCAAAAGGTGGGGTGAGGCTGAATGGAAGCCAAGGGGTGAGGCAGTGGGACTGCAGGAGAATCAGGAAGGGGAGGTGGCTGACCTAGACGCCTTCCCCTACCCTTTCCCTCTGTCTCAGACTTTTATTACGTTGCCATGGATTTCGGGGGTCATGGGCTGTCATCCCATTATAGCCCAGGTTTCCCGTATGACCACCAAAACTTTGTGAGTGAGGTCCGAAGGGTCGCAGCAGGTGAGTAAGAGACAGAGCCTGTATGTTCATCTCTATGTTGTGGGTACGTGTGTGTGTGGGGGGGGTGCTCTGGGACATGCCCTCATCCTCGGAGTTGGGTGTGGTGGCCAGGAAGCAACGCTGGCCTGGGCGTGACTTGGGGTCTGGCCCCAGTTCTGCCAGGAATTCATGGGTGACTTTGGGAAAGCTGGAGAGAGCTGGCAAGAAGAGCTCGCTTCCCCCTGCGAGTTCCACCCCTGCTGTGGAACTGGGACTCCTTTAAGTGGGTTTCCTGAATGGGGCATCCCAGATGCTGGGGAGGGATTTCCAGAGCACAGCGACTGCAGGACAGAGGGTGCGGGGAGGCTGGGCCCATCCAGACCTGGCTCTGTGTGTTTTCAGCCCTGAAATGGAACCGTTTTTCCCTCCTGGGCCACAGTTTTGGTGAGTACGCTTTGGCCAAGACCTGACTGGTCTTGGGCTGTGGGGCTGTGAGGAAGGGAGGGGAGTTGGTACACAGGTATCTTTCCCTTGCACTTCTGGAATCCCAAGGAGAGATGGAGGGGGTTCATCAGACATTGACCCTTGGGCACCATGCCCTCTGGCCTCAGGTAGCTCCCCAAGGGACACATGGCCCTGTAGATAGCAGTCTCCGGATCTGACGAGGGAAACAGGGTCATGTCTGATGCAGGGACCCCATGGCCCCAGAGAGGGAGCCTCAAGTTTGATAGTGAATGCAGAGCCCGGCCTGCTGGTGGGAGACAGGAGCCTGGCCCCTGGCTCGGGGCTGGCTCGGCCCGTGGGAAGGAGTTTTAGAAGGACTTTGAGAGCTGGGGAATATCAGCTAACTACTCTTTTGTCCCCCCAGGTGGCACTGTGGGTGGAATGGTGAGTAGATTACAGTGACCATCCCTGCTCGTGCTCCATGTGGGGTGGGGAGAGCAGGACGACGAAGGGGAACTTGCCTGGAAAGGGGAGTGCCTCCTCACATCGGTAGTTTCAGGCAGTGGAGTTAAGTGTTCCAACATTGCCTATCTCCTCTGTCACAGAGAACCCTGGAGTCCAGCCATCAGCAGGGTCAGGAGCTTGATGCTGGATGCAGACTGTGGGAGTAGGGGAGAGAAAGGTGCCCTGAAGGGATAGGAGATTCTTGCTGGCCTCTTGGGCAGCACCCTTTCCCCAGCCTAAAACACCGGTGTCCCCACAGGAAAGTGAGTCCCTTTCCCTACCTACTCTCCCCTTCATCTTTCCCCTTTTGTGTCACATTATAGTTTTCCTGTATCTTCCCCGAGATGGTGGATAAACTTGTCTTGCTGGAATCCTCGCCATTTATCCTGGAAACTAACGTAAGGACAGGGCTTTCATGCATGCTGTCGCTGGGGGAGACCTGGGTCCGGTCCCAGGTAGTGCCCTCAGCCTTGCCTCCCTCTGTGGGGCGGGATGAGGTGGCAGAGGGTAGACAAGGGGCCTCAGGGCCCCCCCGCCCAGGGGACAGGGTTATGCTACTTACACCCTAGGAGTGGGCAAGGAACAGGGCGTGCGGGCCTGGGTCATCCTTGGGAACCCTGTGTGTGGCCTGGAGTCTGCAGGATGCCAGGTGGGTCACGAGGCGGCAGGGGTGAGAGAGGGAGAAGCAGTGGGTTGAGGAAGCCCTGGGGGCGCACGGGTGGGTGCGCCCACCTGCACTTGTGCTCACTCAAGTACCTTTGAGCTGTGCACACACTGCACAACTGCACACAGTAGACCTGAGTGTGGACCCGTGGGAAAAGCGCTGACCCCTCTCGCCACCACCACCACCAGTGACAACAACCAGTGCTGTCTCTGCATCTGAGTGCTGGCTCTGCCGTTTCCCTGCTCTGTGACCCTAGGCAGGTCACTTTACCTCTCTGGGCCTCAGTTTCCTCACCTGTAAAATGAGGAGGTTGGGTAGAGGACTGTAGAGGTGCCCTCCAGCTCTGACAGGTGGTCATTCTGTTCCCGAGGGCTCAGGCTCACACGGGTCCTTCCTCAGGATCAGTTTTCTTGTCCATAAAATGACCACAGATTCCATAAGGGCAAGAACCATAGCTGTCTCTTTACCACCACCTGCCCAGTCCCAGCACATAGTAAGTGCTCGATAAACGTGCGTTGCATGAGCGGAGAGCTCGTAGGTTACTGTGAGGATTCAACGAGACAGTGGTGGTTGCCACTCTTGCGTCTTTACCGGTTCCACCCACTGCGTTGACACACACAGTGCCCCCGGGGGCTTCCTCCTGGGGGTTCTGGTGACTGGTCCTCCCTGTCTCCTGCACTCTCAGGGGGTGGATGGAAGTGTCACTTTCCACTGCTGCTCCAGGCAGTGGGCCGTGGACAAGGCCAGGCCGTTCTGAGAGTGAGCTGGGCTGGAAATGGTACACTGGAAGCCCCCCAAACTGTGCCCCCTCTGCCATCTCCTCTCCATCGTGTGGAGTGATAGTGTTAATTAAAACAGGTGAAGTTGCCAACCCTGGATGGTCCGTGACTTATGGACCCCGAAAGTGCACCTTTGCAAAGCACTTGGCAGAGATTTCCTTTCCCCTCCATCTTCAACCTGATCCGTCCAGCTGTCTGGGCCGCAGGCTGGGCTGGCTGTGACCGAGGCGGTCACAGGGCTAACTGGCAGGGACTGATCCCATGCCCCCGGCCGCTGGGTCAGAATGCATCTTGGGCCAGGCGGATGTGCAGCTGAGGGGCTGCTGAGGGTGGAGGGTGGGGCTGGGCGAGGTGTGCCTGCAGCAGGGAGCCCCGCCCTGCCCACCCAGCAGAACCCACGAATCCTTAGGAACTGGAGAACATGCTGACCTACAAGCGGAGAGCCATAGAGCACATGCTGCAGGTGGAGGCCTCCAAGAAGCCCTCGCAAGTGGTCAGCCCGGAGGAGATGCTGCAGGGGTGGGTGCCGCCGGGTGAGACCGGTAGCGTCAGCGGCCTGGGGGAGCTCTGGACCACGGAGGGAGGAACTCTCTGGGGCACGGAGGAAGCTTCCTTCTACTCGCAAATCCACAGCAAGCCTGCTTCTCTCTGTGCTCACCTGGCGCTCCTTAGCCACCCCAGCTGGGGCTTTATCTGCATTCTCCCCACTCTGTAGCCATGCCCTTCACCCCACCCCTCCGCCTGCTCTCTGCCCCCCTCTCCACACATACCCCCACACACACACCGATGCGAGCATCCCTGTCGGTACAGGCCTGTGTCCTAGCTGGGTAGCCTTTTCCCTGCCCTCCTCTCCTTTCATCTGGCCTCCCCTGCCCCAAGGCATCCAGTGTCCTCCTTGTCTCCCCCAGGTTCCTGAAGAACAACAGTCATGTGGGAGACGAGTGTGGGAAACTCCTCCTGCAGAGAGGAACCACACAGGTGGCCACAGGTAAGGGACTCGCTGTCCAAGGCCGTTGCTTATTGGCACTGTTCTTACTGAGGAATGATGATGGCTAGGCTTTATGGCTACTTGCTCTGGCCCAGGCATGATACTTAGTGCTTTACAGAAAGTATCTCATTTAGTGCTCCTACTGCCCTATTTTCATCCCATTTAAAGCAGGAGAAACTGAGGCTCAGAAGGGACAAGCGGCTTGTGCCAGGTCAGACGGCTACTGCCTATCCTGGAAAGCCACGTCCTGTGGGGAGCTTGGTCAGGGGTCTTGGGACTAAATGTTGGGGTACAGCACAGCCCTGCTCTGCTGATCCTGTGTGGTGGGTGCCTGGTGTCTGAGGCTAGGCTTTGAGGACTCCCATGGGGCAAGCGACTTTGAAGATGGTTTTCAGAATGGAGAAGTGGAGTTGGGGGCACCTTGGCTTCAGAGCAGCATCAGGCCTGTGTTTTCTACACTTTATTTCCCAACATATTCATTCAAGAAATCTTTTACTCGGAGTCCGCTCTGTGCCCAGCCCCTTGCAAGGCTGCAGGATCATGGTGAACCAGAACAGACACCCGCCCTCTCCTGGTGGCCCAGTACCTGGCTAGCACAACTCCAGGGGGCGCCATCCACAAGTGCCCTTGCTGGCAGTGACTGCCCCAGGAACTCAGAGATTGTGGGCAAGCTCCTTTGCACAGTCAGACTCCCTGGTCTTCTTAGGTGACTTCAGTTTGTAAAGAACCAAACGAGGCAGGGGTCAAAACCCCAAATGCCTGTGGGAGCTGAGCAAGTTGTGAAATTATGCCGGCTGCTGGGGAGTGGGGCCGTGAGAAGTGGCGGGGATCGTGGCACTGAGACTGTGCGCCCTGCAGGAGGGCGGCTCCCAGGGTTTATCACGTGGGAACTCGGGGCTCCTGTGGCCAGAATTTCTAACTGCTCAAAAGAAGCCAGAGGTCTGCTGTGCTGTAATTTTTTTTTTTTTTTTTTGGCTGCACCACGTGGCACGCGGGATCTTAGTTCCCCAACCAGGGATCAAACTCGTGCCCCCTGCAGTGGCAGCGCGGAGTCTTAACCACTGGACCGCCAGGGAAGTCCCTGCTGTGTTGTAATGTTTTTCAGAAGTTGCCAACACACCATTAGGTCAAGTGGAATATACCTAAGGGGGTTGGAGACCCATTCCTGTCTTGGTTACTGTCTCTGAGCATTTGTCTGCCCCTCCCTGCAAATCCGTCATGGAGGAGGGAGGTCGATGGCAGAGGGCCGTGGGCCCCAGCTTCCCTGATGTGCTGGCACAGATGGCGGGCCAGAGGGGCCCCCGTGCAGAACTGGGCTAATCCAGAATTAGACGTGCACCTGGCCCGGGAAGCCGATTTGGCCAGCCCAGGGTCACGTGAAACAGTGAGCAGACGTCCGCTGAGCCACTTGTCAAGGGGGTGGGCAGAGGAGGTGGGAGGGGTGGGCAGTGGGCAGGTGGCTGGATCGTTGTGTCGGGCCCAGCCCCTCCGCAGCAGTGTGGCCCTTTGAGGCCCGGGGTTAACCTAAAACAAGACCAAGCAGCCTCCCAGACCCAAGTGGGCGGGGTGACAGTGGGGGAGCCAGCATTCCAGGACCCTCCTGAGCCCGTTCCCTCAGGCCCCAGAGCCTTCAAGAGCCCCCATTCCGTTCTGGAGCCGCACACACCTCCGTCATCCAACCCCATACCCCCCAACTCTGAATTCCTTCCCTAGGGCTGCCGTTACAAAGTCCCACAGATGGGGCAGCTTCAACAGCAGACGTTTACTGTCTCACTGTTTCAGAGGCCAGAAGCCAAGGCCAGAGCGTTGGCAGGGCTGTGACAGGCTGTCCATGCCTCTCTCCTGGCTTCTGGTGGCCTCAGGTGTTCCTTGGCTCATGTGTGACCCTCTCCCCACGTCTTCACAGAGTGTGAGGTGAGAGCCCTTTGGAAAAAACAGCGGGTAAGGGGGTCAGGATGTTCAGTAGAAGGGCCTGGGTTGGCCTTGTGAACCCCATGATGCAGATGAGCTGCCGGGAAGGGCTTGGTGCACGAGCTCCATCAGGCTTGTGGGAGAAACGGGAGGCGGTGAGCCAGGGGGAGGAGGGAGGCCAGCTCCTATTTTATCTAACTCTCATATGCGTTCCCATCACAGCCCTGGCCCAGGCCTTCGAAATGAGGTCAATGTGTTAGCGTGAAGGAGGGAAGGTCCAGCTCCGGGTGGGGTTAACGACCAAGGACTGTCCATTGTCAGTATCCATCGCCTGCAGCCGGTCCACCATGGGGGTGCTCAGACCCTGTCACAGGCTGGGCTGCCCTGGGGCCGCGGGCATGATTTCTTTTGACTTGCGCAGTTTAAACACAACAATTTGGCACGAGGGGGATTTTGAATAGGTTGCTCATATTTAGAAGAGAGAGAGTTTATGTAAAAATGGAGATTTCCGGTTTCTTTTGAAAAATGGCAACACCTGGCAGCACATTCTGCCTTCCGCATAGGCAAGAACAGCTGCGCGGAGACCCTGCTGTGTGCGAGTGGGCGCCACACCCACTCTGCCCAGCCTCTGCGGGTGAGTCTGTGACCTTGGCAGGTCCCAGCAGAGGAAGCGGGTGGTGCACCCACCATCCTGATACCTCCCGGTATCCACCGACACAGAGGCTCTCCAAACTCAGAGATTTTTATGGGGGCTTTAGCACATAGGCGTTAATGATGGTTAACCCAGGCTCTAGCCTCTCTCCCTTCCCCAAAGGGCTGGGCTGGAAGTTCCACGTTCTTAATCATGGCTTGATCTTTCTGGTGACCAGCCCGCATCCTGAAGCCATCAAGAACCCACCAAGGGTCACCTCATTAGAACAAAAGACACTCCTATCGCTCAGGAAATTCCAAGGGATTTAGGAGCTCTGTGTCAGAGATCAAATGTTCGGACAAAAGATGCTTCTTGCACTTTCACCACTTTATAGGAAATAACAACAGTTTTTAGGAGCTCTGGCTAGGAGCCAAGGACCAGGACTAAAATATATGTTTTGTTATATCACAGTGTCACAGTCCCTAACTGTTGGCAGGGAAGTGGGGAGTCTGTGGTCCTGATAATATCTCCTGCATTCAAGACCATTTCATTTTTTTAAATTATTTAATTATTTGTTTAATTATTTATTTATTAATTTTTGGCTGCGTTGGGTCTTCGTTGCTGCGCACCAGCTTTCTCTAGTTCCGGCCAGCAGGGGCTACTCTTCGTTGCAGTGTGCGGGCTTCTCACTGCAGTGGCTTCTCTTGTCGTGGAGCACGGGCTCTAGGCGCACAGGCTTCAGTAGTTGTGGCACGAGGGCTCAGTAGTTGTGGCTCGCAGGCTCTAGAGCGCAGGCTCAGTAGTTGCGGTGCATGGGCTTAGTTGTTCCACGGCATGTGGGATCTTCCTGGACCGGGGCTCAAACCCATGTCCCCTGCATTGGCAGGTGGATTCTTAACCACTGCACCACCAGGGAAGCCTCTGGACTCCTTATTTAAGTGACATCTGCGCTGGCCCACTGGTCTGAGAAACACCATTCCTGCCCTCACAAAGGTCATTGTCACAGGAGAGGCAGACAGAAAAGCAGCCGGCTGCGGGAGTGCCTGGGGCACGTCAGGATGTGTCAGGTGGAAGCAGGCTTGAAAAGAGCTGGAGGACTTGACCACAGGGAGGAGCAATTCTCAGGGCAGAGAAAACAGCACCTTGGGGGTCACCCCACCCCCAAGAAAACCCCCTTTTAAAGTCTTTTCACATCCTCTCAGCATGTGAAACCCAGGCCTGGAGGAAGGAGGAGGGCAGTGAGCCTGGGGGCGGGGGGACCCAGGGGTCACCTCTGGTCCTGCACATGCAGCAGGGCCAGTCATCTATGCAGGGAGGTCGTGTCCGGAGCTGAAGGCAGCCCAGGAGCCTCAGCCACGGTTTGATCAGGCTGAGATGATCTAGTAGTGTGGAAACCAGAAAACCTTCCATCGACATGGTCCTTCTAAGTATTTTGAGTCACAGATGTCTAAGAACCTCTATCAACAATTAGCTGTGGGGCTTCCCTGGTGGCGCAGTGGTTAAGAATCCGCCTGCCAATGCAGGGGACACGGGTTTGAGCCCTGGTCCGGGAAGATCCCACATGCCGCGGAGCAACTAAGCCCGTGAGCCACGACTACTGAGCCTGTGCTCTAGAGCCCACGAGCCATAACTACTAAGCCCGTACGCCACAACTACTGGATCCCGCATGCCTGGTGCCCGTGCTCCACAACAAGAGAAGCCACTGAAACAACGAAGAGTAGCCCCCGCTCGCCGCAACTAGAGAAAGCCTGCGCACAGCAGCAAAGACCCAACGCAGCCAAAAATAAATAAATTAAATAAATAAAATTTAAAAAAAAACCAGCTGTGAATTAAAAAGAGACCAAACCCCTTGTTGTCCTAGAAGATATGATCTAGCAGACGGTAAATGATAGAGTGCATTAGAAAGTGCCGGGAGGGACTTCCCTGGTGGTCCAGTGGTTAAGAATCCACCTTCCAATGCAGGGGATGCGGGTTTGATCCCTCGTCGGGGAACTAATATCCTACGTGCCACGGGGCAGCTGAGCCTGCGCCACAACTACTGAGCCAACATGCTCTGGAGCCCGTGAGTCACAACTAGAGAGAAGCCTGCGCACCACAATGAAGATCCCAGGTGCAGCAGCTGAGACCCGATGCAGCCAAATAATGAATACTAAAGAAAGAAAGAAAGTGCTGGGAGTTATGGAGAGAAATAAATCAGCAGGGGATGGAGGGACTCTGGTAAGATGTTTGTGGGTGTAAAGGGGAGGTCCAGGAGGCCTGGCTGGGTTGGTGGCGTTTGAGCAAAGGTGTGTAGGGAGGAGGGAGCAGCCTTGCTTCTCCTGGCCGGCACGTTCTCCTGGGGTGACCTACGTCACCGTATCATCTCCCTTTCTCACTCCCTGCGCTGCTCACATCAGGCAGCCTCCAGGGTCTGAGATTCTGTGACCTCCCTGAGACCCTGCAGCCCTTTTTTTGTTTTTTTTAGTATTTATTTATGCATGCATGCTGCGCCAGGTCTTAGTTGCGGCACGTGGGAGTTTCGTTGTGGCACACGGGCTCCTTAGTTGCCGTATGTGGACTCTTAGTTGCGGTATGTGGACCCTTAGTTGCAGCATGCAGACTTCTGGTTGTGGCAGGCATGCGGGATCTAGTTCTCCGACCAGGGATCGAACCCGGGCCCCTTGCATTGGGAGCACGGAGTCTTATCCACTAAACCACCAGGGAAGTCCCCTGGCAGCCCTTTCTTGAGGAGACATTGCCCAGGTGGGAACTGCTGGGTGTCCATCCTCCCTAGGTGAGGCCAAGTTGCCCCCACTGGGACCGTGGCAGAGAACCCAGCTGGAGCTGGGACCACCCAGGCCTCTCAACCCCTCCAGCCTTTCTTTTTTGGCTCGATTTCTCTCCAACAAGTGAGGATGCGATCCTTAGCTCTTGGGCACTTCCTGGTGCTTAAAGATCCGAGTGAACATTTTAAGGTTCTCAGAGATGAGACTACGATGCCGGGTGGGTAACTGTCCCACCACCGTCATTCTGTGCTGCCCTCTGGGATGGCCGGGGAGGCACCTGCATGGGTGTTCCTGTCCGTGGCAGGGTAGCTGTGGGCAAGCTCTGCTCTGGCTGAACCCCAAGAGGATGTTGGTGGTGGTCCCTGCAGGTCCAGGCTGAAGAAATGAGCCCTGGCTGCACGGGCCCAGGGTCCCAGGGGAGCCGAGCTGAGTCCCCCACCCCTCCGCACCCTGACAGGCGGCGCTGAGGCCATGTCTCCATGCTTCCTTCCAGGTCTGTTTCTGAACAGAGATCGGAGGATCACTAGGGTGAGTGCTACTGTCTTCCCACCCTTCACAGTGTGCCTGTCAGCTTCTTTCTTTTTCTTTTTTTATGGTAGTAAAATATACATAGTATGATATTTATGCTATATGTAAATTCTGTGCCCAGTAATCCCAATCCTAGATATGCACCCGGCAACAGTGTGTGCTGTGTGCTCCATAAGACATGTATGAGAACATTCCTGGCAGCTTTATTCATCATAGCCCCAAAGTAGAAATCACCCAAATGTCCATCAACAATAGAATGCATAAACTGTTATACATTCATACAATGGAACACCACACAGGAATGAAAAAAGCACATTTACAGAGCAAAAGAAGCCCAAACCAAAAAAGAACACAATGATTCTATGTATATGAAGTTCAAAAAGTGGCAAAATTGATCTAGGGGTTTGCCCTTGGAGAAAACCCCTGAAGGGAGCCTGCTGGGTGCTGAGGGGTTCCAGGCCTTCATCCGGGTCATGGCTGCACAGCCGCATCCGTATGTCAAAGGCCATAATGGGCTGACACCCAGGTCTGTGGACTTTGCTGTAAGTTATACTTGAATTACAAAAGAAAAATACAGATCTGAGGATAGAAGTGGACTAGGAAAAGGAGGTCAGAGGAGAGATGGAGAGGAAGAGAGAAAAGAAGCCAGAGGGACTTCCCTGGTGGTGCAGTGGTTTAGAATCCACCTGCCAATGCAGGGGACACAGGTTTGAGCCCTGGTCCGGGAAAATCCCACATGCCACGGAGCAACTAAGTCCGTGCACCACAACTACTGAGCCCACGTGCCACAACAGCTGAAGCCTGCGCGCCTAGAGCCCGTGCTCTGCAGCAAGAGAAGCCACCGCAGTGAGAAGCCCGCGCACCTCAATGAAGAGTAGCCCCTGCTCGCCGCAACTAGAGAAAGCCCGCGCGCAGCAACGAAGACCCAATGCAGCCAAAACATAAAAAAAAAAAATGAGGCTGAGAAGCTGGGGTAGGAGGGGGTGAGGGGCAGTTCACGCCTGAGCTGAGTCCTGGCACCACCTCCTGTTAGCTGTTGACTGTGACATAGGGACTTAGCGTTTCTGATCCTTCGGGGAGGAGATAACGTGTGACGTGTCTGGGTCCTCAGTAAATGTTCATTCATTGGGCCTCGTGGTTGATAGGGGAGCCTCTGCTTCTGGAAAAGCCCCTGAGGTCACTGTGGCCCGAGGAGCAGGAGGTGGCTGGGAGGGGTTAGGGCAGAACGACGACAGTAAGTGGCTGACCAGGCAGCTGTGTGCCTGTGTCTTCACAGGAGTCGTAGCTTCATCATGATGCTGTAGCACAACGCGACAGTCAGCCCGTATGGGAGCTCTCTTGAATTAACCCACTCAGGACACGCTCACTGAGCCCCGCCTCTGTTGCGCCATGTGCCGAGAGCTGTGAACACAGAAAATCCTGAGAGCTTCTGCCCTCAGAGGCTTCTTAGCCTAGATCGGCACAGTCCAATAGAAGAGTATAATGTGAGCTCGTGTTAACGTCACGTCTTCCAGTGGCCGTATGAACAGTGAAAAGAAACAGGTGAAATCAACTTTAATAATATTTTCTAACTAACTCAGTGTATCCAAGGTGTTACCACTTCAGCATGTAATCAACAGAAAAAATTATTGATATTTGACATTGTTTTCTTATACTAAGTCTTCGAAACCCAGTGTGCAGTTTACACCTACAGTGTGTCTCAGGCTGGACTAGCCCCATTTCAAGCTCTCAGTAGCCACAGATGGCGGATGGTTACCGTGTGGACAGTATAGACCTAGACCTCTTAAATGGTCGTAAGACGGGGAGGTCAGGGCTGTGATGGAGGCCAGCAGTGGCTGCGGGGACACCAAGGTGCACTCTTTCTGCACTGTGGCTTAAGCAGGTTTCTTTCTCATGGAAACAGTCGGTGGAGGTAAGTGGGCTGTGCTTGCCGAGAGCCCAGGCTGGCTGGGCAGCGTTACAGGGCAGCCTGTGGACCAGGAAAGGAGGTGTGGAGGGGCCACGCCTCAGTCCCAAACCTAAGCCCAGAAGTAGCCCAGGTCACTTGTCTGCATTTAGTTGCATGGCCACACCTGGCTGAGGGGAGTCTGGGACATGTCTGGCTGGGCAGCCATGAGCCCAGGAAGAGGGAGAACAGATTTGGAGGTGGAGGGGGGGAGTCTCTGGCCTGAGGGAGTTAAAGCCCTCTGTTGAGGCAGTGATACGGTTGGGCAGTGGGCTTGGTGCTGGTTAGGTGGCCGAAGGGGCCCCCACTGTTCCCAAGAGAGACCAGTTTCTGCCCCCGGCAATGCCAGGGCCTTGTGGTGAGAACTCACTGGGGTTTTGTCTCTGCAGCCAGAGTATTACTTCAATTTCATCAGCAGGGAGCTGTTTATGCATTCCATCAGGAAGCTGCAGGCCCGCGTCCTGTTCATCAAGTAAGTCTGACCCGAGTGCCCCAGACAGATGTGAGTACCAGGAATCTCCAGGTCTCCTGGTGTGAGACCTCTCCCCCCAGCTGCTGGTGTGTGGAAGGCAGGCAAGGCGGTGGGAGGGCTTGGGCAGCCGGGGATGGGAAAGGACTGCACCGCACTTTTCAGCAGGTGTCTGTATCTGTGGGGGGCACGCCCAGGTAAGGCAGAGAGACTGGCAGACACTGGTGTATGGCCCTTGCCCTCCCCAGTCCTCCAGCCACCCTGGGCCCCTGACATCCCCAGGCCTACACTGCTCCTGTCTGCTGTCCTCCCTTCCCCCACCTGCTAGCCAGAAGCCATCCACTGCCTCTGGGTGCCACAGCACAGTGAACATCCTTTGGTGTGGCTTAGGTGCCACCACCCACTCCACTGCAGCCATCCTGGACTGGCAGGAACTGTGACTTCCAGGGACACATCTGCCGATCACAGGGGTTTAGAAGGCATGGACTCAATAGGAGCAGATCCAGACCAGTGAGATACACTGCACACCCCTAGGATGGCCAGACTCTAAAAGTGAGATAACAAGTGTTGGTGAGGATGCGGAGAAACTAGAACCCTTGCATGCTGCTGTAGAATTGTAAACTTTTTTTTTTTTTTTAAATGGCTGCATTGGGTCTTCGTTGCTGCGCACAGGCTTCCTGTAGTTGCGGCGAGTGGGGGCTACTCTTCGTGGCGGTGCGCGGGCTTCTCATCGTGGTGGCTTCTCTTGTTGCAAAGCACAAGCTCTAGGCGCGTGGGCTTCAGTAGTTGTGGCGCGTGGGCTCTAGGGCATGCGGGCTTCAGTAGTTGTGGCGCACGGGCTTAGTTGCTCCACGGCATGTGGGATCTTCCTGGACCAGGGCTCAAACCCATGTCCCCTGCATTGGCAGGCGGATTCTTAACCACTGTGCCACCAGGGAAGCCCCTGGTATTGTAAAATGGTGCAGCCGCTTTGGAAAAGTCTGGCAGTTTCTCAAGCCATTAAATTACCATGACCCAGCAGTTCCACTCCTAGGTGTGTTTCCAGCATCTGTGCACACAACAGCTTGTACTGATGGCACACAGCAACATCTTTCATAATAGAATGAATAGTGTTGGAGGCAACCCAAATGTCCATCAATGGACAGATGATAAGCAAAATATGTTCCATCCATACAACAGACTATTTTTCAGTGACAAACGGAATGAAGCACTGATTCACACTATGACATGGATGGACCTTGAAAACATTAGGCTAATTGAAAGAAGCCAGTCACAGAAGTCCAGGTAGCATATGATTCCATTGACATGCAAGTCCAAATAGGGAAACAGATAGAGACAAGGCCGATCAGTGGCTGTGTAAGACTGGGAGCTCTATGTGGAAACTGTAGGTGCGGGATGTTTTGTTGTTGAGGTGATTAATTATGTTCTAAAATTGACAGTGGTGATGCTTGCACAACTCTGAATATACCAAAATCCATGGAATTGTACACTTTAAATGGGTGACATTATCTCCATAAAGCTGCTAAAAGAGAAAGAGAACGCACAGACTCTGAGCCCATTCAGATCCCAGCTCTGCCATTCAGTGGCTGTGACCATGACCAGGTCCTGAGATAAACCTGAATTGCTTCACTTGAGCAGAGGCCTCGGTGAGCTGTGTGTGCCTGCGGGGACTGAATAAAACTCAGTCCTGAATTAAACCTGGGCTCGAAGGGACCCAGCTATGGGAAGATTGGAGGGATGCCCAGGCCGGTCTCAGTCTGAGTCTGGAGCCCAGGGCTGGGGGAGAGCATGCAAGGAGGTGGTCCCAGATGAACCTTTCTTCTCGTTTCCCAGAGCAACCCAAGGGTATTACGATCTGAGGAGAGAGAATGATGCCAACATGGAGCTCGTGCTATTCGTGACCAGCTCACTGAGATCCACCCTGAAAGAGGTGGGTACATAGGGCTCAGAGCAGCTGGGCTTCAGGAAGGGCTGCCAGGCCATCCCGGGCTCCAGCTCACCCATCTCTTTTCTTGCACTGGGACCTCTGGTCTGGCCCTAGGTCTAACAGGTGACCCCCAGGAGCTACCAGGCCTCACTCCCTGCTGCAGTCCCTGGAGACCTGGGGGGTCACATATAAATCAGCACAGAAAGCAGATTTCTCATTGGCAGAATCTCCCGGCTTTATTGTCCTCACATATTCCCCGGGCCACACCCAACTCAGCACTGCCACGATTTCCTAGGGTCCCACACGGGAACAGATGACCAGTCTCATCAGTGGGTGCTGGCCTCCCAGTTGGAGGGCTGGGACGTGTGCTGTGACTTTGCCCTTTGCCTGGGTTCCTGGGAGCACCTGGCATTTTATGACCATCATCCACCATAAACACCTGACCCTGGGGCCTGTGCAGACGACTTGGTGTCATTAGAGGGAAGCCCGTGTGGCTGGCTGGCCAACTGCAGTGCCTTCCTGCCTTGTCGGCCTTTCTCCCGAGCAAGGGCGAGTTTGAAAGGCTGATGGTCTATTCTTTTTGCAAGTGGACCTTATAAGATGCTCAGAACCGGCAGCAGCCCCGACTACCAGCCCCCTCCCCAGCCTAGTGCTACAACTGCAGCTCAGAATGGCCTAGAACCCAGGGCTTGGGCTCTTCCTTCCCAGACAGGCCTTTCTCACTGGCTTTGAGCCAGGCCCCCAGGGGGTGCTGTAACTGGGGCCCGTGAGGGCACGGGTCAGGCACTGCCAAGGCTCCTGTGGTGGACACTCGGAACCACTGGGAGGCAGCAGGCCGTGGGAAAGCCCCCGTGCGCCAGAGGGGCCCGCGGAGCCCTCCACTGGGTCACCTCACCACGTGTCCCCTCCCTTCCCCAGAGGTTCCAGTACGTGCAAGTCCCCGGCAACCACTACGCCCACATGAACCAACCAGAGCACATGGCTGGTGTCATCAGCTCCTTTTTACAGAGCAAGGAGAGGATCCCAGCCCAGCTGTAGCCCTGGGCCTGGGGCTACAGACGTCTGCTCAGCCCCGGACTCCCAGCTCCCAAGCCCAGGCCAGGCGTGGTGGGGACAGGGCCCCCTGGTCCTGAAGACCAGCACGGCCAGAAGAGAATCCTGTGGCAGAGCTGGGCGGGG
>NW_006780611.1:6803137-6810983 GCF_000442215.2 Lipotes vexillifer | reverse complement strand
GGGGGGGGGAATACAAGATTCTGACGCTAACATCTGTGACTTCAAGGGGGAGATGGTGTCTGGGTGTGGGAGTTACCTGTTTTGTGACTCGGTAGCAGGCAGAGGGAGGGGCTGGGATAGGCCCACTGGCCTTTTGTAGCCTTCTCTTGCCGCCCAGCTGGATGAAAAATAAAATGTTCTTGTATTCTTTCTGCGTTTGAGGCTGTCTCACTGCCCACGGGGGCTTCTCCGTTAGAAGGAAGGGGAGAACACAGCAGACACTTGGCCCTGAGAGGAGAGTCCAGAGACAGGCTGGGGACAGAGCCCATGACAGGGAAGGAGCCACTTCCTGGGCCAGTGGCTTCCGGAGTCCAGGTCCTTGCGCCGGGCCCCAGGACTGCCGAAGCACAGGAACCAAGGGGTGACAGTGTCCTGCACCCCACATCACGTGGGCTCAGATCTCTGGGGCTGACGCGTGGCCCCTCAGCCTGGGCACAGCCACTGAGATGAGTGTTGCAGGCCCTGTGTCCTCGCTGGCCACGCACTGCCACCCAGTCACCACCCCTCTCCACGGGGCCCACGGGCGGGTGAGGCTCAGTAGGGTCGGAACTTGCGCTGGGCCCGCATCAGCTCGATCCTCTGCTTGTCCTCCTGGAACTTCTTGCGCAGCTGCGCGAGATCTGGGGCGAGAGGAGGTACGAGGAGACAGGGCCGGGATCAGACAGGCCGGGCAGAAGCTGCCCCCGCTGCCCCCCACTCGCGAGGGCAGCAGCCCCTCCCTCAGTCCCCACTCCCCGCTGGTGGCGCTCCGCACGGCCGCCCCCTCCCCCGTCGCCTCTGCAGTGGGAACCGGAACCGGCCTGCAGCCCAGTCGGAGGGCAGAGGCTGAGGTGGAGCAGAAGGCACGCCCCAGGTTTCAGGCGGAAAATTCACCAGGTCAAAGAGAAAGCAGAAAAAGCTACAAGGCACTTGCGCCCTTACCACCCCGCCTCCAACACGCCCCCCAAGGTGAAGGAAGAAGGTTCTGGGGCTGCTGGGAGACCCCGGGACACCTCTCCCAGCCCCTCCTCACGGCAGCCATCAGGCCGGGGCGCGCGTCAGGAATAAGTAAGGGGCCTCCACCCCGAGACTGCCACAGAACTCACGCGGCGACTCCGGTCACCAACGGTGACCGGGTCGGGGCGCCGGGTGTGGGGTTTTGAGCCCAAGGGAGGGGAGGATGCTGGAGGCCCCTGTCAGGCGGGGCCAGAGGAGCACAGAGCAAAGGAGCGGTGGGCAGGGTGTGGGCAGGAGCAGTGAGGCAGGTGAAGGCGCGGTGTGGCCGGGCGGCGGGGTCAGGGCCTCCCCCGTGCAAGGCCAGGACCTTCTCCCGGGTCCACAGGGAAGCCATCCTGCCAGCAGGAGACCAGGCGGCCCGGGCCGCGAGCTCGGCGTCCTAGCCCCCGAGAGCAGCCACAGGTGGTCAGGGGCTCCCTCTGCGTGTGGCCACCCTGTGTGTGTGGCTCCTTGCCGGAGGCTGATGGGGGCCTGGAGGTGGGGCCTACATCCCAGGTCCCTGTGTGGCCTCAATACCCAGAGGCACCCGCAGCTGCCTCGGGAGCAACAGGGAGCCCACGACACGGGGACGCTGCCAGGCTGGGACCCTAACCCCAGAGCCTCTTAGGAAGTCTGCGCCCAAGAACGCCCTACCCGCCCGCAGGCTTAGCGCCTGCCGTCAGGAGCTCCGTGTCTGGCCAGGGCTGGCAGAGCGGCCACAAGACCGCGTCCACAGCCCGGGCACCCAGGGCAGGGGGCCGAAGGACAGGGGCCTGGGGCGTGCCCTTACGCTCCATCTTGGTCTCGCGGTGCTGCCAGGCATAGAAGTTGAGCAGCTCCTTGCGTGCACGCTTCCGCTTCTCCCTCTCCAGCACCCGCAGGCTGGCCGCCTCCGTCCTCGGGAGCACCGGCCGCCGGCCGCGGCGGGTCACCTTCACCCAGCCCTCCTCGTCAGGGACCCCTTCCTCCTCTTTGGCCTTAGCCTCCTCCTGCAAAGAACGTGGCCCTGGGATGGGCAGGTGCCTGGGAGCCGCCCTGCAGCCCCAGGAGCACCTCACCTCCCCCTCTCCACTCTCCCTCCCGTGCCCAGGATGGCCCTGGCGCCGCACCCAGCACTGTGTGAGCGGCTGAGTGTGGGGGAAGGGCGGGGGGCAGACGTGCCAACGCTGCCTCCTCCTCCACCCTCGACCGTCCTTTCCCTAGAGACCATTCCGAGACTAGATGTTACCCAGCCAGGAGGCCCAGGGCTCAGCAGAGAGAGAGGAGCCTGGACTCCACCAGCCGCCCGTGCGGAAGCCCCACCTCAGCCATCTTCTCGTCGTATGTCTCCATGAACGTGTCCACCTCGACTCTCAGGGCCTCGGGGTCCGGCACCGAGTCTGCATAGTCTCTGATCCACTCTGAGGGAGGAGGGAGCGAGAGAGATGGATTCCAGGCCCGCCCCTCGGGGCCCCGCCCAGGACCTTGCAGGCCAGGCGGGATCTTCTCGCACAGGCCGCAGGGAGGGAGACTTGTGGGCCAGGGTTCGGGGCGTGAGGAAGAGCCTAGTGGTGGCAAGCTGGGCCCTCACCTATGCCCACCCCGAGTGCCAAGCTCAAGCCTCCCACACCTGCTCTGAGGGTGAGGGGACACGGCAGACGCCAGCCCACAAAGCTCCCCTCCCTGACCCAGGGCCCAGGAAGGAGGCGCCCGCTGGCACCCGAGGTACTGACTGTGAATGCCGCTCTTCACAGGATGACTCTCTGTCGAGACCAGCAGAGGGCCCTTCAGGGCCAAGGCAGCTGACACCCCACGTGGCTTCTGGAACACCACGTAGGCCACCTGGAACCCCTGGGAGGAGGAGAGATGTCAGTGCCGGGAGCCTTCCCATCCTCCCAGCCATCCCAGGCCTGGCCCAAGGGCTCCCCCCTGCCCTCAGCCTGACTTGTCGCGGGGCTGGGGGAGATGTGCTGGGCTGTTCCTGAACGTGAAGGTAACCAGGAGGTTGTTCTAATCCAGGGGAGGGGCGGCCACACTCCTAGTTATGCAACTTCTGCTAAATATGACCTAATCCCACCTCTTCACCAGGGAGAGGTGAGACTCTCAGGACTTTTGTTCCAGGTGTTGGAGGGACTCAGGGAAGAGTGTGTCTCCCTGGGCCAGGAGTGGACAGACAGATGGGGCGCTCACTAGTTCAAACACCACTAAACAGGAGGAAGTGTGGACTCAAGGCACACAGGGGAATGAGGCCCAGGCCACCAAGCCTAAGGAAGAATCGACCTCAATGCGGGACGCAGGGGGTGGCTCAGGGAGGCCCCTTGGGCAGTGAGCAGAGATGCCTCTGAGCTTTCACCCAGGACAATGGAAAGAGCCAGACCGGACACGGCAAATCTGGGAAAGGAGTGGAAGCTGTTTACCTGACAGCCCTCCTAGACCACAAAGGCCAGGACTGGCCTGAGCACAGGGAACACTTGAAAGTCCCACTGCCACCCCCGACACCACCTTCCCCTTACACACTGGGGACACTGCCCTAGCTCGACCCACACCATCATTCAAGCAGACCCCATTAGTGGAGGCTTACAGGAACTGGCTTGGGGTGAAAGAACTTTGACTTTGGCTCCTTTGGGCTCTCAGCAAGATCCGGCTTTTCCTGTAACTCCACCGACTGGACAGGGCCGCAGGGGGACAGGAGGCGGGTCAGGCACTCCTGCCGTGGCCAGAGAGAAGCACAGTATGAGCGGCTACAGGGCCTTTCTGGAGCCTCCCTCCGCCCTGGGCAGCACTGCCAGGGGACCGGGGCCCAGAAGATATCGGAGTCCAACCTGGGGGCGTGCACAGAGGGCCTGGGCAACCTACCACCTCCTCAACACAGAGGTCACAACCCCGGCCCCCCACGGCCCCAGACAGCAACCTTGTGAATTTTCATGTTCAAAACTGTGGGTAAAAAGTCCACTGGCCGGGGACTCGGGAGGGAGGACACAGAGGTGAGACAAAATTCAGGTATAAGCTTTTTGGCTTTATGACAGGACCCTGCTAGAAGCACGTGCCCAGGATACGCTTGGTCTGTTCCTGAAAGGGATTTTTCCGTTTGAACGTGAATGATCCGGGACTTCCCTGGTGGTGCAGTGGTTAAGAATCCGCCTGCCAATGCAGGGGACACGGGTTCGAGCCCTGGTTTAGCAAGATCCCACATGCCACGGAGCAACTAAGCCCATGCACAACAACTACTGAACCTGCGCTCTAGAGCCCACAAGCCACAACTACTGAAGCCCACGCGCCTAGAGCCCGTGCTCCGCAACAAGAGAAGCCACCGCAATGAGAAGCCCGCGCACCGCAACGAAGAGTAACCCCCGCTCACCGTAACTAGAGAAAGCCTGCGCGCAGCAACAAAGACCCAGCACAGCCAAAAATAAATAAATAATAAAATTAATAAATTTTAAAAAAAAGTGAATGATCTGTAAAGTAGGAGTGGGTTCTCAACTTTTTAAAAAAATTATTACAAGAACAGGTGGGGACATTTTTACTTTTATTCTGAGTACTCTGATTTTATACGAAAACCAACTAAGTTTTACTACCTGAATCAGCCATTTAAAAAGAGTTAAATCTGGGAATTCCCTGGCTGTCTAGTGACTAGGGCTCCATGCTTCCCCTGCAGGGGGCACGGGTTCAATCCCTGGTTGGGGAACTAAGATCCCACATGCCGCGAGGCACAGCTGGAAAAAAAAAAAGAGTTAAATCTACTCCGTTGGAATCAGGATGCTGGTTATCCTTCGTGGGGGGAGGGGCATGACGGGACT
The DNA here is from genome assembly GCF_000442215.2 of Lipotes vexillifer. NCBI lineage: Eukaryota > Metazoa > Chordata > Mammalia > Artiodactyla > Lipotidae > Lipotes > Lipotes vexillifer. The sequence continues at coordinate 6,806,193 of NW_006780611.1, read as the reverse complement.
TCTTGGGGTGCGGGTGATGTTGTGTTTCTCGACCTGGGTACTTATGACACAGGTTTGCTCAGTTTGTGAAATGCTGTGAGTGCTACACTTGGGTCCAGGCCCTCCTCCATACATACACTAGTCTTCAGTAAAGGTTAAGAATGACACCCTCTCCTCTCCCTGTTACTTTTTCTCTTTAACTGTACAGGAATCTTTTAGAAATTAGTTTCTTTTCTGAAAAAAAACATTGAAAATCCAGCAATTCCCTTAGTTTCTCTTCTGTAAATTAATGAAATACTAAATTTAACAGCTTTTGTGAAAAAAATTTAACAGACATGTCTGCATAGTAGACTCAGAGGTAATTTTATTTTCTTTCACTTTTCCTATTTTTTACTATGGACATGTATCAGATTTTTTTTTTTTTTTAACATTTATTTATCTATTTGGCTGTGCTGGGTCTTAGCTGTGGCACGAGGGATCTTCGTTGTGGCATGCAGACACTTAGTGCGGCATGCGGGATCTAGTTGCCCAACCAGAGATCGATCCTGGGCCCCCTGCACTGGGAGCATGGAGTCTTAACCACTGGACCAGTCCCGTCCCTCAATTTTTTTTTAAAAAGACAATGATTATGTTGTCAGATGTCACACAAGTAGTTGGCACAACTTTCACAATACTCAAGAAAAATGTTTGAGAACATGTGTCTCTGTCTTCGTATGGAATTATGGTAGACAGAGACAGTTATGCATCGATCGCTTTAAGCAACAGAACATTTCAGCTGTATTATTAACATTACCTGCAATGGACATGTATCAATTTTATAATCAGGGGGAAAAAACACATAAACAATTCTGGGTAACACATAAAAAGCTCTGGGTTCCCTAGAGAATTATATTTTTTACAACACACCTTCAAAAGGCCAATCTCCTGTCACAAGAGAGGCAGCCTTACAGATACCACCCCTCAGGGCTTCAGTTAACTGTTTCCACTGCACCACTAAGGACTTGGTGGGGGGCCCGTAGGAGCCCAGCTCTGCCTGGAGCCCCCGCCCCAGGCCCAGGTTCCCTCCCAGACACCAGTTTACCTCTGTGCAGTATGGGGGCACATTGAGGACAAAAAGGGTCCGTTTCTGAGGCCAGGACGACTTGGTGCTTTCTCGAACTTTGTGCTCTCTCACATAGAGGTAATGAGAAGACTGCTGCTTTTCACAGAATTTGATGGGAATGGCTGGAAGGAAAATGGTGGCGGGGAGGGACAGCATGAAAGTCAGGTTCAGGCTGTCCCTTTCTAGTCCTGTGTGTCTGTCTGTCCATCCATCCTTCACTGAGCCCTTCCCCTAGGCAAGGCCTGTGTAGGGTATTATGCAGGCTGGGAGGCTGAACAGATAATCTGCCCAGAAAGAGCTCCCAAGCTTGCGGGAGAGAGAATGTGAACAGGATGCGAAAGGAGAGAAGTTCCAACTCCGCTGCTCTTGGGGTAAACAGCCAAATCCTTACCGTGGCCGCCTCCGCAGCCTCTTCTCACCCCACCCTCCCCCCTCCACACCACGTGCTGGCCCCTCTGGCCTCCTCTCTGTTCCTCCAATAAGCCAGGGCCTCACACATGCTCTCCCCTTCCTGAAACATCAACCCTCGTCCTTCCACCCATCCTTCAGGTTTTCACTTCACTTCCTCAGGAGAGCCTTACATGCCAGGTTAGATCCACCTGCTCTGCGCCTTCTTACCTTCTCTCACGGTCTCTATGTCTCTGTGTGATCTTTTTTTTGTTTTTTTTTTGGCCACACCATGGCACGTGGTATCTTAGTTTCCCGACCAGGGATCGAACCCGTGCCCCCTGCAGTGGAAGCACGGAGTCCTAACCACTGGACCGCCAGGGGAGTCCCTTGTGCAATGATCAGGATGATAGCTGGCGTTCCCATAAATTTTAACCCTCATCAAACTAAGGACTGTTCTGCTTTTCTCACCGCCTTCTTCAGAGCACAGTGAGGATACGGTTGCAATCCCTGCACTCAGGAAGCTCACATGGCGGAGGGAGAAAAGGACAACGTGTAAGCATGTAACAAGGTCGTGTCGAATAGGAAGGAAACACACAGAGTGAAACAGTGCAGGGTGATGGGTGGCAGGAGCCTTAGGACGGGCCATCGATCGGGACCAGCTCTTACGGGACCAGGAAGAAACATTAAAGCTTAGACCAGAATGACAGGAAGCCGTGTAACAGCGCAGAGCTGCCTGAGGAAGACCCATCAAGTACGAAAACGCTGAGGGTGTAAAGAGCTTGTTGCCTCAGAGGAACAGAAAGAGCTGTAGGTTAGCAGGAGCCAGGCTATGCGGGGCCACGCAGGTCAACGGTGGGAAGTGTGGATTTTGTTTTAGGTGCTAACTTTAGCCACTGGAGGGAGTTCAGTGGGTATGGGCGTGTCAGGCAAGATCTGATTTCAATCTGACTTTAGAAAGAATATTCTGGCTCCTGGGTGCAAAACGGAAGGCAGGAGAACCAGTGCGGAGGGCACAGGCCAGGTGAGCGCTGAGGGGGCTGGACTAGGAACTGCAAAGGGGAGCTGGTAAGCGGATGGGCGCACCTCAGGGGGAAAGTGTAGACGGACGCGGGTTCGCCCTGGGAGTGTAGACAGAGGTGGCTTCACTCAAGGAAAGCGTTAACCAAACTAGGCTCGTCCCGGGCGAGTGGAGCCAGATGGGAACAGGGCGCCGCGTGGGTCTTGGGGGGCCCCGGGCCTCACAACCTTCCGGGCCTCACTTCCAACTGTGTGGCTGCTCCTGGGGGCCCAGAGCCACTGCCGACCCCGAGCCTCCTCCCGACGAAGCCTGGCCGTCCCCCGGCCCCGCGTCCCGCAGCCCCTCACCTGAGTAGCCCGGCGGGCTCAGAATCCCCTTCTCAGACTCCCGCGCCGCGCGCTTCCTCCTGCGCGCCACCATCTTGCCAACCGGAAGCCGCGGGGGCCGCTGGGAGTTGTAGTTCGGCTCAGGGGCCGTTTCCGTGACGACGGCGCCGCCTGGGGGCCCCGCCCCTCGGGTCCAGGCCCGCCTATCCCGGCCCCTCCCCCCCCGCCCCCCCCCCCCCCC